>NC_091284.1:81202480-81575814 GCF_032444005.1 Ranitomeya imitator
GTGCAAAAAAGACCTCTGCACCGACTCACGGTGCGGAGGGGCCACTCTGCATCCCAGAGCTTCCAGCTAGCAAGACAAAATCATGAAAACCAGCTGGACAAGAAAACAGTGAACAAATAATGACTATCAGGAACTTAGCTTCTGCAGGAGAAGGCAGGTCACCAGAGAGATCCAGGAGCGAACTGAACCAATGCAAAAACATTGACAGCTGGCATGGAGTAACGATCTGAGAGGAGTTAAATAGAACAGCCAACCAAAGGATAAACCACGTCACCTGTGTAAGGAACCTCAGAAGCAGCAGCTTCACTCACAGCCACCAGAGGGAGCCCATAGACAGAACTCGCCGAAGTACCATTCACGACCACAGAAGGGAGTTCGACAACAGAATTCACAACAGTACCCCCCCCTTGAGGAGGGGTCACCGAACCCTCACCAGAGCCCCCAGGCCGATCAGGATGATCCAAATGAAAGGCACGAACAAGATCGGCAGCATGAACATCAGAGGCAAAAACCCAGGAATTATCTTCCTGACCATAACCCTTCCACTTGACCAGATACTGGAGTTTCCGTCTCGAAACACGAGAATCCAAAATCTTCTCCACCACATACTCCAACTCCCCCTCGACCAACACCGGGGCAGGAGGATCAACGGAGGGAACCATAGGCGCCAAGTATCTCCGCAACAACGACCTATGGAACACATTATGGATGGCAAAAGAAGCTGGAAGGTCCAAACGAAATGACACAGGATTAAGAACTTCAGAAATCTTATATGGTCCAATGAAACGAGGCTTAAACTTAGGAGAGGAATCCTTCATAGGAACGTGACGAGATGACAACCAAACCAAATCCCCAACACGAAGTCGGGTACCAACACAACGCCGGTGGTTAGCGAAACGTTGAGCCTTCTCCTGGGACAATGTCAAATTGTCCACCACATGAGTCCAAATCTGTTGCAACCTGTCCACCAACGCATCCACACCAGGACAGTCCGAAGACTCAACCTGCCCTGAAGAGAAACGAGGATGGAAACCATAATTACAGAAAAAAGGAGAAACTAAAGTAGCCGAGCTGGCCCGATTATTAAGGGCGAACTCAGCCAAAGGCAAGAAAGACACCCAATCATCCTGATCAGCAGAAACAAAGCATCTCAGATATGTCTCCAAAGTCTGATTAGTTCGTTCGGTTTGGCCATTAGTCTGAGGATGGAAAGCCGAAGAAAACGACAAATCAATGCCCATCTTAGCACAAAAGGACCGCCAAAACCTCGAAACAAACTGGGAACCTCTGTCCGAGACGATGTTCTCTGGAATGCCATGCAAACGAACCACATGCTGGAAAAACAATGGCACCAAATCAGAGGAGCAAGGCAGTTTAGATAAGGGTACCAAATGGACCATCTTAGAGAAGCGATCACAAACCACCCCAATGACCGACATCTTTTGAGAAACAGGGAGATCAGAAATAAAGTCCATGGAAATATGCGTCCAGGGCCTCTTCGGGATCGGCAAGGGCAAAAGCAACCCACTGGCACGAGAACAGCAGGGCTTAGCCCGAGCACAAATCCCACAGGACTGCACAAAAGAACGCACATCCCGTGACAAAGAAGGCCACCAAAAGGATCTAGCCACCAAATCTCTGGTACCAAAGATTCCAGGATGACCAGCCAATACTGAACAATGAATCTCCGAGATAACTCTACTAGTCCATCTATCAGGGACAAACAGTTTCTCCGTAGGACAACGGTCAGGTCTATCAGCCTGAAACTTTTGCAGCACACGCCGCAAATCAGGGGAAATGGCAGACAAAATTACCTCTTCTCTAAGAATACCCGCTGGCTCCGGAACACCCGGAGAGTCAGGCACAAAACTCCTTGACAGGGCATCAGCCTTCACATTCTTAGATCCCGGAAGGTATGAAACCACAAAATCAAAACGGGAGAAAAAGAGCGACCATCGAGCCTGTCTAGGATTCAACCGTTTGGCAGACTCAAGATAAGTCAAATTCTTGTAATCCGTTAAGACCACCACGCGATGTTTAGCTCCTTCAAGCCAATGTCGCCACTCCTCGAATGCCCACTTCATGGCCAACAACTCCCGATTGCCCACATCATAATTGCGCTCAGCAGGCGAGAATTTTCTAGAAAAGAAGGCACAGGGTTTCATCACCGAGCCATCAGAACTTCTTTGCGACAAAACAGCCCCTGCTCCAATTTCAGAAGCATCAACCTCCACCTGAAAAGGGAGCGAAACATCTGGCTGGCACAACACAGGGGCAGAAGCAAAACGATGCTTCAACTCCTGAAAAGCCTCTACAGCCGCAGAGGACCAATTGACCACATCAGCACCTTTCTTGGTCAAATCAGTCAACGGCTTAGCAATACTGGAAAAGTTAGCGATGAAGCGACGATAAAAATTAGCAAAGCCCAGGAACTTCTGCAAGCTCTTCACAGATGTCGCCTGAGTCCAATCGTAAATGGCCTGAACTTTAACAGGGTCCATCTCGATAGTAGAAGGGGAAAAAATGAAACCCAAAAATGAAACCTTCTGAACTCCAAAGAGACACTTTGACCCCTTCACAAACAAGTAATTCGCACGAAGGACCTGGAACACCATTCTGACCTGCTTCACATGAGATTCCCAATCATCCGAAAAGACCAAAATGTCATCCAAATATACAATCATGAATCTATCCAGGTACTCTCGGAAGATGTCATGCATAAAGGACTGAAACACAGATGGAGCATTAGAAAGCCCGAATGGCATAACCAGGTACTCAAAATGGCCCTCGGGCGTATTAAATGCTGTCTTCCATTCATCACCCTGTTTAATTCGCACAAGATTATACGCACCACGAAGATCTATCTTGGTGAACCAACTAGCCCCCTTAATCCGAGCAAATAAATCAGACAGCAGCGGCAAAGGATACTTAAATTTGACTGTGATCTTATTAAGAAGGCGGTAATCAATACAAGGTCTCAAAGAACCATCCTTCTTGGCCAGAAAAAAGAACCCTGCTCCCAATGGTGACGACGACGGACGAATATGACCCTTCTCCAAGGATTCCTTTATATAACTCTGCATAGCGGCGTGCTCTGGCACAGATAAATGAAACAGACGGCCCTTAGGAAACTTACTACCAGGAATCAAATTAATAGCACAGTCGCAATCCCTATGAGGAGGTAGGGCACCAGATTTGGGCTCTTCAAATACATCCCGGTAATCTGATAAAAACTCAGGGACTTCAGAAGGAGTGGAAGGTGAAATTGAGAGCAATGGAACATCACCATGTACCCCCTGACAACCCCAGCTGGACACAGACATAGATTTGCAATCCAACACTGGATTATGGACCTGTAGCCATGGCAACCCCAAAACGACCACATCATGCAGATTATGCAACACCAAAAAGCGAATATCCTCCTGATGTGCAGGAGCCATGCACATGGTCAATTGAGTCCAGTACTGAGGCTTATTCTTGGCCAAAGGCGTAGCATCAATTCCTCTCAATGGAATAGGATACTGCAAGGGCTCCAAGAAAAAACCACAGCGCCTGGCAAACTCCAAGTCCATCAAATTCAGGGCAGCGCCTGAATCCACAAATGCCATTACAGAATAGGATGACAGAGAGCAAATCAGAGTAACGGACAAAAGAAATTTAGACTGTACCGTACCAATGGTGGCAGACCTAGCGAACCGCTTAGTGCGCTTAGGACAATCGGAGATAGCATGAGTGGATTCACCACAGTAAAAACACAGCCCATTCCGATGTCTGTGTTCTTGCCATTCAGCTCTGGTCAAAGTCCTATCACACTGCATAGGCTCAGGCCTATGCTCAGAGAATACCGCCAGATGGTGCACAGCTTTGCGCTCACGCATGCGCTGATCGATCTGAATGGCCAAAGGCATAGACTCATTCAGACCAGCAGGCGTGGGATATCCCACCATGACATCCTTAAGGGCTTCAGAAAGACCCTTTCTGAAAATTGCCGCCAGGGCACATTCATTCCACTGAGTAAGCACAGACCACTTTCTAAACTTCTGACAGTACACCTCCGCTTCATCCTGACCCTGACACAAAGCCAGCAAGATTTTCTCTGCCTGATCCACTGAATTTGGTTCATCATAAAGCAATCCAAGCGCCAGAAAAAAAACATCAACATCACGCAATGCCGGATCTCCTGGCGCAAGGGAAAATGCCCAGTCTTGAGGGTCACCACGCAACAAAGAAATAATGATTTTTACCTGTTGAACGGGGTCACCAGAGGAGCGGGGTTTCAAAGCTAGAAACAGTTTACAATTATTTTTGAAATTCAAGAACCTAGATCTATCCCCAGAAAACAAGTCAGGAATAGTAATTTTAGGCTCAAACATAGGATTCTGAACCACAAAATCTTGAATGTTTTGTACCCTTGCAGAGAGATGATCCATACAAGAGGACAGACCTAGAATGTCCATATCTACACCTGTGTCCTGAACCACCCAAAGGTCTAGGGGAAAAGAAAGACAAAACACAGTGCAAACAAAAAAAAATGGTCTCAGAAGTTCTCTTATCCCTCTATTGAGATGCATTAATACTTTTGGCCAGCTGTACTGTTATGACCTGGTGGTTAGGAGCACCCGGAATGACCTGATAGTTAAACCTCATACAGGACGAGCTCTGGGATGTGGGAGCTCTGCTGACCGCATGCCCTAATCCTATCACACACACTAGAAATAGCCGTGGAGCGCTCCTGACCAGACCTAGGCGCCTCGTCACAGCCTAAGAACTATCTAGCCCTAGAGATAGAAAATAAAGCCTACCTTGCCTCAGAGAAATTCCCCAAAGGTACAGGAAGCCCCCCACATATATTGACTGTGAGTAAAGATGAAAGTCACAAACGCAGAAATGAAACAGGTTTCAGCAAAGGGAGGCCAGACTTACTAAATAGACAGAGGATAGGAAAGGTAACTTTGCGATCAGCACAAAAACCTACAAAAGACCACGCAGAGTGTGCAAAAAAGACCTCCGCACCGACTCACGGTGCGGAGGGGCCACTCTGCATCCCAGAGCTTCCAGCTAGCAAGACAAAATCATGAAAACCAGCTGGACAAGAAAACAGTGAACAAATAATGACTATCAGGAACTTAGCTTCTGCAGGAGAAGGAAGGTCACCAGAGAGATCCAGGAGCGAACTGAACCAATGCAAAAACATTGACAGCTGGCATGGAGTAACGATCTGAGAGGAGTTAAATAGAACAGCCAACCAAAGGATAAACCACGTCACCTGTGTAAGGAACCTCAGAAGCAGCAGCTTCACTCACAGCCACCAGAGGGAGCCCATAGACAGAACTCGCCGAAGTACCATTCATGACCACAGGAGGGAGTTCGACAACAGAATTCACAACACATATAATCTTATTCGTATCAAGCAGGGTGATGAATGGAAAACTGCATTTAATACGCCCGAAGGCCATTTTGAATACCTTGTGATGCCATTCGGACTCTCTAATGCCCCATCTGTGTTCCAATCCTTCATGCATGATATCTTTCGGAGTTATCTTGATAAATTCATGGTTGTATATTTGGATGATATTTTGATTTTTTCCAATGATTGGGAGTCTCATGTGAAACAGGTCAGGATGGTATTTCAGGTCCTCCGTAATAATGCTTTATTTGTGAAGGGGTCAAAGTGCCTCTTTGGAGTGCAGAAGGTTTCTTTTTTGGGTTTCATTTTTTCTCCCTCATCTATAGAAATGGATCCGGTTCAGGCCATTCATGATTGGATTCAGCCCACATCTGTGAAGAGCCTTCAGAAATTCTTGGGCTTTGCTAATTTTTATCGTCGTTTCATTGCCAACTTCTCCAGTGTGGTTAAACCTCTAACTGATTTGACCAAGAAAGGCGCTGATGTGACGAATTGGTCCTCCGCGGCTGTTTCTGCCTTTCAGGAGCTTAAACGCCGATTTACTTCTGCCCCTGTGTTGCGTCAGCCAGATGTTTCTCTTCCATTTCAGGTTGAGGTTGACGCGTCTGAGCTTGGGGCAGGGGCCGTTTTGTCTCAGAGGAATTCTGATGGTTCCTTGATGAAACCTTGTGCCTTCTTTTCTCGGAAGTTTTCGCCTGCGGAACGCAATTATGATGTCGGCAATCGGGAGTTGTTGGCTATGAAGTGGGCATTTGAGGAGTGGCGACATTGGCTTGAGGGGGCCAAGCACCGTATTGTGGTCCTGACCGATCATAAGAATCTGATTTACCTCGAGTCTGCCAAACGGCTGAATCCTAGACAGGCTCGATGGTCCCTGTTTTTCTCCCGTTTTGATTTTGTGGTCTCGTACATTCCTGGTACTAAGAATGTTAAGGCGGATGCCCTCTCTAGGAGTTTTTTTCCTGATTTCCCTGGGGTTCTTGAGCCGGTCGGCATTTTGAAGGAAGGGGTGATTCTTTCTGCCATCTCCCCTGATTTGCGACGGGTTCTTCAGGAATTTCAGGCTGATAAGCCTGACCGCTGTCCTGTGGGGAAACTGTTTGTTCCTGATAGATGGACTAGTAAAGTGATTTCTGAGGTTCATTGTTCTGTGTTGGCTGGCCATCCTGGGATTTTTGGTACCAGAGATTTGGTTAGTAGGTCCTTTTGGTGGCCTTCTTTGTCACGGGATGTGCGTTCTTTTGTGCAGTCCTGTGGGATTTGTGCGCGGGCTAAGCCTTGCTGTTCCCGCGCTAGTGGGTTGCTTTTGCCATTGCCGGTCCCTGAGAGACCTTGGACGCATATTTCTATGGATTTTATTTCCGATCTTCCTGTTTCCCAAAAAATGTCGGTTATCTGGGTTGTCTGTGACCGATTTTCTAAGATGGTTCATTTGGTGCCTTTGCCTAAATTGCCTTCTTCTTCTGATTTGGTTCCGTTGTTTTATCAGAATGTGGTACGTTTGCATGGTATTCCGGAGAATATTGTGTCCGACAGAGGTTCCCAGTTTGTTTCTAGGTTTTGGCCGGCCTTTTGTGCCAAGCTGGGCATTGATTTGTCTTTTTCCTCTGCATTCCATCCTCAGACAAATGGCCAGACTGAGCGAACTAATCAGACCTTGGAGACCTATTTGAGATGCTTTGTGTCTGCTGATCAGGATGATTGGGTGGCTTTTTTGCCATTGGCCGAGTTTGCCCTTAATAATCGGGCTAGTTCGGCTACTTTGGTTTCGCCTTTTTTTTGTAATTTTGGTTTTCATCCTCGTTTTTCTTCTGGGCAGGTTGAGCCTTCTGACCTTCCTGGTGTGGATTCTGTGGTCGACAGGTTGCAGCAGATTTGGGCTTATGTGGTGGACAATTTGGTGCTGTCTCAGGAGGAGGCTCAGCGTTTTGCTAACCATCGTCGGTGTGTTGGTTCCCGGCTTTGGGTTGGTGATCTGGTTTGGTTATCTTCCCGTCATGTTCCTATGAAGATTTCTTCCCCTAAGTTTAAGCCTCGATTTATTGGTCCTTATAGGATTTCTGAGATTATTAATCCGGTGTCCTTTCGCCTGGCGCTTCCGGCCTCTTTTGCTATTCATAATGTCTTCCATAGATCTTTGTTGCGGAAATATGTGGAGCCCGTTGTTCCCTCTGTTGATCCTCCGGCCCCTGTATTGGTCGATGGGGAGTTAGAATATGTTGTTGAGAAGATTTTGGATTTTGGAGGCCCGTTTGGCCTCTTTTGCTATTCATAATGTCTTCCATAGATCTTTGTTGCGGAAATATGTGGAGCCCGTTGTTCCCTCTGTTGATCCTCCGGCCCCTGTATTGGTCGATGGGGAGTTGGAATATGTTGTTGAGAAGATTTTCGAGGCGGAAGCTTCAGTACCTTGTCAAGTGGAAGGGTTATGACCAGGAGGATAATTCTTGGGTTTCTGCCTCTGATGTCCATGCCGTTGATTTGGTTCGTGCCTTTCATCGGGCTCATCCTGATCGGCCTTGGGGCTCTGGTGACCCCTCCTCAAGGGGGGGGGTACTGTTGTGAATTCAGCTTTTGGGCTCCCTCCGGTGGTTGTAGAGGGTAATGCAGTTGTGCCTGGACTGCAGGAGTGGACAGGTGTATCTACTAATTGCAAAACTGACTGGGGTATATAGCTTTGCAGGATCCTTTAGTCAGTGCCAGTTGTCCATTGTTCTTGAAGGATTCACTTCCCTGCTGGTCTCTCCAGTTTGCTGTGTTTTTCTACAAAGATAAGTCCTGGCTTTGTTTTTGTTGTCCACCTGCTGTGGACCTTCTAGTTCTGTGCATTTTCATGTTTTTGTCTTGTCCAGCTTAGCCTGTGAAGGATTTTTTGCAGCCTAGCCATTTCTCTGGAGATGCAGATATACCCCCTATGTCTTTAGTCAGATGTGGTGATTCGTATTTTCTGCGGTGGATATTTTCTAGTGTTTTTATACTGACCGCATAGTACTCTGTTCTTTTCTTTCTTTTTAGCTAGTATGGCCTCCTATGCTAAAATCTGATTTCATATCTGCGTATGTTATTTCCCTCTCCTCTCACAGTCAATATTTGTGGGGGACTATCTATCCTTTGGGGATTTTCTCTGAGGCAAGATAGATTTCCTGTTTCTGTCTTTAGGGGTAGTTAGATCTTAGGCTGTGCCGAGGGGTCTAGGGAGTGTTAGGTACCCCCCATGGCTACTTCTAGTTGCGCTGCTAGGTTCAGGGTTTGCGGTCAGTACAGGGACCACCTTCTCCAGAGTCCGTCTCATGCTGCTCCTGGGCCACCAGATCATAACAGTGGCCCATCACAGTTCCCCTCCGTGCTCCTTGCTTCTCACCTCAAATGCTCACTAACATTGCAACCCTTCAGGTTCTCTTCTCTTCTGGAGCTGCAGCACAGACCTGGCTGTACGGCCCCACTCTCTTCTCTCACTCCTCTCTCTGTCTCTCCCTCCAACGGACTAACTAACTCCTCCTCCAGACCAGAATATATCAATCTGAGGGAAGCTCCCCTGAATCCGGGTTCAGAGCTCCTCCTTCTGGCCTGGATTCAGAACATGTTGCATGTAGGTGCTTTACCTGATAAAGTGAATCCTCCTTGCCTCCAAGCATGACATCACCCTCCCTAAAAGGAAGGCAGCACCACTGTAAAAACCAATTACCTGGGGTGTTACAGTTGTGCGCTGCATGTGACTACAATCTCCCAGATTCTTCATACTGTATGTCTGACCTGTGGATAGGGTGGCAAGATAGAATCCTTTTCTTATAGAAAAAACATACAAGCCTGAATTTTTTGCCAACACCTACATCAAGTCTGTGAAAAGCATGAGCCAGATTTTTTTTGCCATAATTCCAAAAGATATGTTTGGCGCAAAGCCACCACTATGCATCGCCAAAAGAACACCATACCCACAGCAAAGCACAATGGAGGCTACATAATGTATTGGGGCTGTTTATTGGCAGCTGGAACTGGATATTTACTCAAGGTAGAAGGAGTTATGAATAGTTCCAAATATGAAACAGAACCTTCTCGTCACTGCTAAAAAAAAACTACAGATGAATAGGAATTGTACCTTGCTGCACAACGACCCCAAGCATACCTCCAAATCAACAAAATAATGGATACACCAGAAGATGATGAAAATTTAGGAATCACATAGTCAGAGCCCAGACCTGAATCTGAAAATCTGAAATCTGTAGGTTGACCTGAAGAGGGCGCTGTACACAGGAGATACCCTGGCAATCTGACAGATTTGAAGTTACTACAAGGAAGAGTGGGCAAAGATTGGCAATTCTATATGTGCCATGCTGATAGACTCCAGTCCTAACCAAAAAGATTGAATTCTGTCTTAAATTCAAAGGGTACTTCAACAAAGTATTAGTTTAAGAATGTGCATCTTTCTTGATTTTTCTTTTTCCAGTGCTTGAGAAAGGCTCATTATTAAACTAAAACATCGCACACTATGTGGTGGTAACAAATATACACGTTTTAATTTTTCAAAATACCCTAGTGTTGTTCTTTTTCATATTTATTTTGATTACTTTCAAAGAGTTGTTCAACCCTTACGGCAATGTGCACAGGCCATTTTAGTTGATACCAGATGAAGGGGAGTCCAGTCTCAATTGTATGATTGTATCGCAGTTTAACAATGTGAATATTTATGCAACTACATTATTTCAATTCTTTATTTTTATTTTTCCACTCAAAGAGATTTCAGATTATTTTTCAATTGATTTATATAGTTTATAGGTGACATTAAAGGTGGAAACAGTTCTGAAATGTATTGTTCTTGGTGTGATTTTTTTTTACATGACAAAAGCCTGGCATTTTAACAGGGGTGTGCAGACTTTTTATACCTACAGTAGCTGTCGACAGTCCTGACATCAACCACACACCAGAGTTGGTTTCTAGAGATTATATTTATGGATCTCTATAACAGCTGAAGACATTTTCACTTTTATTCACAATCTACCGATTTTATACAGATGCTCTGTGGACGCGTCACCCACTTCTCATCTTTTTATTCATACAGATTGGTTAAAAATAATCTACCAGAAATGTCTTGCATCCAGTTGGCCTCTATAATAAGAAATAGCCGGTCCTTGAAGACACTTAGCCTGGCTGTTAACAATCTGTCCGGTCCTCACTTCAGTGACTTAATGGAGGCTCTGTCCAGTCCAGACTGCACAGTCGAGAATTTACAGTGAGTATATGAGATGAGTACAGGACTGAGTCACGTAGGACCACAAGTATTAAATTAATTGTTATGTCTCTGAGAGATACTGCTTATTGCTCCTTGGTGTCTATTTCACTTTTTTATGTCATTTCTCATGTCTTGAAATAGAAGTCACAAGTAGGGTTGAGTGAAACGGGTCGTTCATTTTCAAAAGTCGCCGACTTTTGGCAAAGTCGGGTTTCATGAAACCCGATCCGACCCCTGTGCGGGGTCGGCCATGCGGTACGCGACTTTCGCGCCAAAGTCGCGTTTCAATGACGCGAAAAGCGCCATTTCTCAGCCAATGAAGGTAAACGCAGAGTGTGGGCAGCGTGATGACATAGGTCCTGGTCCCCACCATCTTAGAGAAGGGCATTGCAGTGATTGGCTTGCTGTCTGCGGCGTCACAGGGGCTATAAAGGGGAGTTCCCACCGACCGCCATGTTACTGCTGCTGATCTGAGCTTAGGGAGAGGTTGCTGCCGCTTCGTCAGAAGCAGGGATAGCGTTAGGCAGGGTCCATTAACCACAAAACCGCTTGTGCTGTAGCGATTTCCACTGCCCAACACCACCTTCGGTGTGCAGGGACAGTGGAAGCTACATTTTTTTTTTTCCCCCTCAGCGCTGTAGCTCATTGGGCTGCCCTAGAAGGCTCCCTGATAGCTGCATTGCTGTGTGTACGCCGCTGTGCAAAGCAACTGCTTTTTTCAAAGCACAAATCCTCTTGTTCCTTCCTTTCTGCACAGCTATCTTTTTGGTTTGTACACACTTTTTATTTAATTTGTGCATCAGTCCACTCCTTATTGCTGCCTGCCATACCTGGCTGAGATTACTGCAGGGAGATAGTAATTGAAGGACACTCCCTGTTTTTTTTTTTTTTTTTGTGGGAGATTAAGATTGACATTTCTGCTAGAGTGCCATCTCTGTCTGTGTCATCTCTCACTCAGTGGGCCATAGAAAGCCTATTTATTTTTTTGCTTGATTTTGGTTCTAAAATCTACCTGAAAAAATCACTACATCAATCAGTGGGAGAAAAATATTGGCCTCAGGGCTTGTGTGCCACTCCTGACTCCTGTGTGCATCATCACTCACTCAGTGGGCCATAGAAAGCCCATTTTTTTTTTTTTTGCTTTATTTGGGTTCTAAATTCTACCTGAAAAAATCAATAAATCAATCAGTGGGAGATTAATATTGGCCTTTGGGCTTGTGTGCCAGTCCTAAGCGTGCCATCTCTCTCTCTCAGATAGTGGGCCATAGAAAGCCTATTTATTTATTTTTTTTTTTATTGGGTTTATAAATTTTCCCTGAAAAAAAAAAAAAAAGTGGGAGATTAATATTGGCCTCTGGGCTTGTGTGCCAGTCCTGAGCGTGCCATCTCTCTCACAAATAGTGGGCCATAGAAAGCCTATTTATTTATTTTGTTTTGGTTTTATAAATTCTCCCTTAAAAAAAAAGGGAGATTAATATTGGCCTTTGGGCTTGTGTGCCAGTCCTAAGCGTGCCATCTCTCTCTGTCTCTCAGATAGTGGGCCATAGAAAGCCTATTTATTATTTTTTTTATTGGGTTTATAAATTTTCCCTGGAACAAAAAAAAAAAAGTGGGAGATAAATATTGGCCTCTGGGCTTGTGTGCCACTCCTGACTCCTGTGTGCGTCATCTCTCACTCAGTGGGCCATAGAAAGCCTTTTTTTGTTTTATTTGTTTTCTAAATTCTCCCTGAAAAAATCATTTTATTTTATTTGGTTTCTAAATTCTTCCTGAAAAAATCATTTTATTCTATTTTTTTTTTCCTAAAGTCTCCCTGAAAAACAAAAAAACAAAAAACAAATCAGTGGGAGATTAATATTGCCCTTTCTGCTTGTGTGCCAGTCTTGACTCCTGGGTGTGCCATCTCTCTCTCTCTCTCCAATTGTGGGCCATAGAAAGCCTATTATTTTTTTTAGCTTGATTTGGGTTCCAAAATCTACCTGAAAAAATCACTACATCAATCAGTGGGAGATAAATATTGGCCTCTGGGCTTGTGTGCCACTCCTGACTCCTGTGTGCGTCATCTCTCACTCAGTGGGCCATAGAAAGCCTTTTTTTGTTTTATTTGTTTTCTAAATTCTCCCTGAAAAAATCATTTTATTTTCTTTGGTTTCTAAATTCTTCCTGAAAAAATCATTTTATTCTATTTTTTTTTTTTCCTAAAGTCTCCCTGAAAAAAAACAAACAAAAAAAACAAATCAGTGGGAGATTAATATTGCCCTTTCTGCTTGTGTGCCAGTCTTGACTCCTGGGTGTGCCATCTCTCTCTCTCTCCAATTGTGGGCCATAGAAAGCCTATTATTTTTTTAGCTTGATTTGGGTTCCAAAATCTACCTGAAAAAATCACTACATCAATCAGTGGGAGATAAATATTGGCCTCTGGGCTTGTGTGCCACTCCTGACTCCTGTGTGCGTCATCTCTCACTCAGTGGGCCATAGAAAGCCTTTTTTTGTTTTATTTGTTTTCTAAATTCTCCCTGAAAAAATCATTTTATTTTATTTGGTTTCTAAATTCTTCCTGAAAAAATCATTTTATTCTATTTTTTTTTTCCTAAAGTCTCCCTGAAAAAAAAACAAAAAAAAACAAATCAGTGGGAGATTAATATTGCCCTTTCTGCTTGTGTGCCAGTCTTGACTCCTGGGTGTGCCATCTCTCTCTCTCTCTCCAATTGTGGGCCATAGAAAGCCTATTATTTTTTTAGCTTGATTTGGGTTCCAAAATCTACCTGAAAAAATCACTACATCAATCAGTGGGAGATAAATATTGGCCTCTGGGCTTGTGTGCCACTCCTGACTCCTGTGTGCGTCATCTCTCACTCAGTGGGCCATAGAAAGCCTTTTTTTGTTTTATTTGTTTTCTAAATTCTCCCTGAAAAAATCATTTTATTTTATTTGGTTTCTAAATTCTTCCTGAAAAAATCATTTTATTCTATTATTTTTTTTTCCTAAAGTCTCCCTTAAAAAAAAAAAAAAATCAAATCAGTGGGAGATTAATATTTACATTTGTGCTTCAGTGACAGTCCTGCGTGTGTGGCATCTCTCTCATTTGTTGCCACCAACAACAGAGTGTGTAACATTGTGGCTGATTTTCGTTGTGGTCTCACCAACCTGTAAAGGGGTAGCTAAATCATACTGAAGTTATAGCTCACCGTGTAATTTGTGTGACAGCAACAAATACCGTTAGTTTGTTTACGTTTTTAAAACAATGAGGAAGTATGGTGGAAGAGGTCGTGGCCGGGGGCGTTCATTGTCAGCTGGTAATGAGGGTAGTGGTAGTGGTGGAGCATCAGCTGGTCGTGGGAAAAAAAATATTGCACCTAAGTCTGGAGCTGTGGAGCCAGGTTCGTCGTCTGGCTACACAAGGCCTCGAACGCTCCCTTTTCTGGGAGTAGGAAAACCGCTTTTAAAGCCGGAGCAGCAAGAGCAAGTTTTGGCTTATCTTGCTGACTCAGCCTCTAGCTCTTTTGCCTCCTCTCGTGAAACTGGTAAATGTCAAAGCAGCGCGTCGTTAGTGGATGTTCACGGTCAGGGACAAGTCGCTTCCTTGTCCTCTTCAGCAAAAACAACAACAGAGAAGAATGCAGCAGGCGACACAACGGGTTACTCCATGGAGCTCTTTACACATACCGTCCCTGGCTTAGAAAGTGAAGCAGTTAACAGTCCATGCCCATTACAAGTTGAATCTGACATGGAGTGCACTGATGCACAGCCACAGCCAGACTACTATGCTGGTCCTTTGACTCAGACCACAACATTGCCCTCGCAGGGTGCTGATCAAGAATCAGACCCTGATGAGACTATGTTGCCCCATCACGAACGCTATACCACCGACCGACACGGTGACACAGACGAAGTTGCACACGAGCTACAAGAAGAGGTAATAGATGACCCAGTTCTTGACCCCGATTGGCAGCCATTGGGGGAACAGGGTGCAGGCGGCAGCAGTTCTGAAGCGGAGGAGGAGGGGCCGCAGCAGGCATCAACATCGCAACAGGTTCCATCTGCCGGGCCCGTATCTTGCCCAAAACGCGTGGCAAAGCTAAAACCTGTTGGAGGACAGCGTGGCCATCCGGTTAAAGCTCAGTCTGCAATGCCTGAAAAGGTATCCGATGCTAGAAAGAGTGCAGTCTGGCATTTTTTTAAACAACATCCAATTGATCAGCGCAAAGTCATCTGTCAAAAATGTTCAACTACCTTAAGCAGAGGACAGAATCTGAAAAGTCTCAATACAAGTTGCATGCATAGACATTTAACCACCATGCATTTGCAAGCCTGGACTAACTACCAAACGTCCCTTAAGGTTGTAGCACCCTCGGCCAATGAAGCTAGTCAGCAACGCAACATCCCTTCCGGCAGTGTAGGGCCACCATTTTCCGCACCACCTGCAGTATCTGTGCAGGTTTCTTTGCCAGGCCAAAGCAGTCAGGGTCAGGGAATCACCAGTTTCGTAGTAGGAAACACTGCATCTAGGGCACCGGTGGCAACAATACCATCTCCCACCGTCTCTCAGTCTGCCATGTCCACCGGCACCCCCGCTAGTTCCACGATCTCCAGCTCTCCAGTCCAGCTCACCCTACATGAGACTATGGTTAGAAAAAGGAAGTACTTAGCCTCGCATCCGCGTACACAGGGTTTGAACGCACACATAGCTAGACTAATCTCGTTAGAGATGATGCCCTACCGGTTAGTTGAAAGCGAAGCTTTCAAAGCCCTGATGGACTACGCTGTACCACGCTACGAGCTACCCAGTCGACACTTTTTTTCCAGAAAAGCCATCCCAGCCCTCCACCAGCATGTTAAAGAGCGCATCGTCCATGGACTCAGGCAATCTGTGAGCACAAAGGTGCACCTGACAACAGATGCATGGACCAGTAGGCATGGCCAGGGACGTTACGTGTCCATCACGGCACACTGGGTAAATGTGGTGGATGCAGGGTCCACAGGGGACAGCAAGTTTGGGACAGTTCTGCCTAGCCCACGGTCTAGGAAACAATTGGCTGTAGCCGTTCGCACCCCCTCCTCCTCCTCTTCGTCCTCCTGCAGAAGCGAGAGCTCGTCCACAGACCGCAGTCGCACAACCACTCCATCCGCAGCTGCCACTGTTGCACACCAGGTCTCCCATTATGGGGCAGCTACTGGCAAACGTCAGCAGGCTGTATTGGCTATGAAGTGTTTGGGCGACAACAGACACACCGCGGAAGTTCTGTCCGAGTTCTTGCAGAAAGAAACGCAGTCGTGGCTGGGCACTGTAGATCTTGAGGCAGGCAAGGTAGTGAGTGATAACGGAAGGAATTTCATGGCTGCCATCTCCCTTTCCCAACTGAAACACATTCCTTGCCTGGCTCACACCTTAAACCTGGTGGTGCAGTGCTTCCTGAAAAGTTATCCGGGGTTATCCGACCTGCTCCTCAAAGTGTGTGGACTTTGCTCACATATCCGCCGTTCGCCCGTACACTCCAGCCGTATGCAGACCTATCAGCGTTCTTTGAACCTTCCCCAGCATCGCCTAATCATAGACGTTGCAACAAGGTGGAACTCAACACTGTACATGCTTCAGAGACTGTGTGAACAGAGGCGGGCTGTTATGTTTTTGTGGGAGGATACACATACACGGGCAGGCAGTAGGATGGCAGACATGGAGTTGTCAGGTGTGCAGTGGTCGAAGATTCAAGACATGTGTCAAGTCCTTCAGTGTTTTGAGGAATGCACACGGCTGGTTAGTGCAGACAACGCCATAATAAGCATGAGCATCCCCCTAATGCGTCTGCTGATGCAAAGTTTGACGCACATAAAGGATCAGGCATCTGCAGCTGAGGAAGAGGAAAGCCTTGATGACAGTCAGCCATTGTCTGGCCAGTGCAGTGTACAGGACGAGGTAGCGGGCGAAGAGGAGGAGGAGGACGAGGAGGATGATGGGGATGATTATATTTTTAATGAGGAAGCTTTTCCGGGGCCACTGGAAATTGGTGGCGCGGCAAGGCCGGGTTCTGGTTTTTTGAGGGACACAAGTGACGTGGATTTGCCTGAAACTGCCCCTCAACCAAGCACAACCGCAGATTTGAGAACTGGAACTTTTGCCCACATGGCGGATTATGCCTTACGTATCCTCAAAAGGGACACACGCATAACTAAAATGATGAATGATGACGATTACTGGTTGGCCTGCCTCCTTGATCCTCGCTATAAAGGCAAATTGCAAACTATAATGCCACATGAGAACTTGGAACTAATATTAGCAACCAAACAATCAACTCTTGTTGACCGTTTGCTTCTGGCATTCCCTGCACACAGCGCCCGTGATCGTTCTCACACGAGCTGCAGGGGCCAGCAGACCAGAGGAGTTAGAGGGGCAGAAATCAGAAATGGCGTTGGCCAGAGGGGTTTTCTGACCAGGTTGTGGAGCGATTTTGCTATGACCGCAGACAGGACAGGTACTGCAGCATCAATTCAAAGTGACAGGAGACAACATTTGTCCAGTATGGTTACAAACTATTTTTCATCTCTTATCGATGTTCTCCCTCAATCGTCATTCCCATTTGATTACTGGGCATCAAAATTAGACACCTGGCCAGAATTGGCAGAATATGCATTGCAGGAGCTTGCTTGCCCGGCAGCTAGTGTCCTATCAGAAAGAGTATTCAGTGCTGCAGGTTCAATACGAACAGAAAAAAGGACTCGTCTGGCTACCCAAAATGTAGATGATCTAACCTTCATTAAAATGAACCACAACTGGATTTCGAAATCTTTTGCCCCACCTTGCCCGGCTGACACCTAGCTTTCCTATGAAAAGGTCTTGCCTGTGGACTATTCTGAATGCCTTTTCCAATCTCGTAATTTTCTGCACCTGATTGTCCAGCATACGACATGTTTACACCTCACTAAATGGCCAAACTCCCCACACGGGGCCGTGGTATCGACACTTGGCGACAGCACCCGTGAGAGTGCAGTTTGTCTGAAGAGGTGGGTGAGCCCGCTTTTGGTCGACGGCACTGCCACTGGGTCCCTCCTAGTACAATAAAGTGTCTCTGGCGGTGGTGGTGCGCACCCAACGTCAGACACACCGTTGTAATATGAGGGGCCCTGGGCCTGTACCGCCGGCCACAAGACAGTTTCCCCCCACCCCAGCTCAAACAGTGCTCTACCACTTGCAAAATTATCTCACAGCTCCACCAATGTTTAGTCTATGCGCTGACATCCTTCAATGCCTGCCACTGACAATACCATTGTATTGACATTTTTGTTATGTTAGGCCTTCGATGCCTGTCTGTGGTCACTCCTTCCACTAGGCCTCCACTGACCACACCACTGCTGCCCGTGTACCCCTGTAACCAATTTAAAATTGCCTACAGCCATGTGTTATTATTTTAGGCCTTCGATGCCTGTCTGCGGTGACTCCTTCCACTAGGCCTCCACTGACCACACCACTGCTGCCCGTGTACCCCTGTAACCAATTTAAAATTGCCTACAGCCATGTGTTATTATTTTAGGCCTTCGATGCCTGTCTGCGGTGACTCCTTCCACTAGGCCTCCACTGACCACACCACTGCTGCCCGTGTACCCCTGTAACCAATTTAAAATTGCCTACAGCCATGTGTTATTATTTTAGGCCTTCGATGCCTGTCTGCGGTGACTCCTTCCACTAGGCCTCCACTGACCACACCACTGCTGCCCGTGTACCCCTGGAACCAATTTAAAATTGCCTACAGCCATGTGTTATTATTTTAGGCCTTCGATGCCTGTCTGCGGTCACTCCTTCCACTAGGCCTCCACAGACCACACCACTGCTGCCCGTGTACCCCTGTAACCAATTTAAAATTGCCTACAGCCATGTGTTATTATTTTAGGCCTTCGATGCCTGTCTGCGGTGACTCCTTCCACTAGGCCTCCACTGACCACACCACTGCTGCCCGTGTACCCCTGGAACCAATTTAAAATTGCCTACAGCCATGTGTTATTATTTTAGGCCTTCGATGCCTGTCTGCGGTGACTCCTTCCACTAGGCCTCCACTGACCACACCACTGCTGCCCGTGTACCCCTGGAACCAATTTAAAATTGCCTACAGCCATGTGTTATTATTTTAGGCCTTCGATGCCTGTCTGCGGTCACTCCTTCCACTAGGCCTCCACTGACCACACCACTGCTGCCCGTGTACCCCTGTAACCAATTTAAAATTGCCTACAGCCATGTGTTATTATTTTAGGCCTTCGATGCCTGTCTGCGGTCACTCCTTCCACTAGGCCTCCACTGACCACACCACTGCTGCCCGTGTACCCCTGTAACCAATTTAAAATTGCCTACAGCCATGTGTTATTATTTTAGGCCTTCGATGCCTGTCTGCGGTGACTCCTTCCACTAGGCCTCCACTGACCACACCACTGCTGCCCGTGTACCCCTGTAACCAATTTAAAGTTGCCTACAGCCATGTGTTATTATTTTAGGCTTTCGATGCCTGTCTGCGGTGACTCCTTCCACTAGGCCTCCACTGACCACACCACTGCTGCCCGTGTACCCCTGGAACCAATTTAAAATTGCCTACAGCCATGTGTTATTATTTTAGGCCTTCGATGCCTGTCTGCGGTCACTCCTTCCACTAGGCCTCCACTGACCACACCACTGCTGCCCGTGTACCCCTGGAACCAATTTAAAATTGCCTACAGCCATGTGTTATTATTTTAGGCCTTCGATGCCTGTCTGCGGTCACTCCTTCCACTAGGCCTCCACTGACCACACCACTGCTGCCCGTGTACCCCTGGAACCAATTTAAAATTGCCTACAGCCATGTGTTATTATTTTAGGCCTTCGATGCCTGTCTGCGGTCACTCCTTCCACTAGGCCTCCACTGACCACACCACTGCTGCCCGTGTACCCCTGGAGCCAATTTAAAATTGCCTACAGCCATGTGTTATTATTTTAGGCCTTCGATGCCTGTCTGTGGTCACTCCTTCCACTAGGCCTCCACTGACCACACCACTGCTGCCCGTGTACCCCTGGAACCAATTTAAAATTGCCTACAGCCATGTGTTATTATTTTAGGCCTTCGATGCCTGTCTGCGGTGACTCCTTCCACTAGGCCTCCACTGACCACACCACTGCTGCCCGTGTACCCCTGGAACCAATTTAAAATTGCCTACAGCCATGTGTTATTATTTTAGGCCTTCGATGCCTGTCTGCAGTCACTCCTTCCACTAGGCCTCCACTGACCACACCACTGCTGCCCGTGTACCCCGGTAACCAATTTAAAATTGCCTACAGCCATGTGTTATTATTTTAGGCCTTCGATGCCTGTCTGCGGTCACTCCTTCCACTAGGCCTCCACTGACCACACCACTGCTGCCCGTGTACCCCTGTAACCAATTTAAAATTGCCTACAGCCATGTGTTATTATTTTAGGCCTTCGATGCCTGTCTGCGGTGACTCCTTCCACTAGGCCTCCACTGACCACACCACTGCTGCCCGTTTACCCCTGTAACCAATTTAAAATTGCCTACAGCCATGTGTTATTATTTTAGGCCTTCGATGCCTGTCTGCGGTGACTCCTTCCACTAGGCCTCCACTGACCACACCACTGCTGCCCGTGTACCCCTGTAACCAATTTAAAATTGCCTACAGCCATGTGTTATTATTTTAGGCCTTCGATGCCTGTCTGCGGTGACTCCTTCCACTAGGCCTCCACTGACCACACCACTGCTGCCAGTGTACCCCTGGAACCAATTTAAAATTGCCTACAGCCATGTGTTATTATTTTAGGCCTTCGATGCCTGTCTGCGGTGACTCCTTCCACTAGGCCTCCACTGACCACACCACTGCTGCCCGTGTACCCCTGGAACCAATTTAAAATTGCCTACAGCCATGTGTTATTATTTTAGGCCTTCGATGCCTGTCTGCGGTCACTCCTTCCACTAGGCCTCCACTGACCACACCACTGCTGCCCGTGTACCCCGGTAACCAATTTAAAATTGCCTACAGCCATGTGTTATTATTTTAGGCCTTCGATGCCTGTCTGCGGTCACTCCTTCCACTAGGCCTCCACTGACCACACCACTGCTGCCCGTGTACCCCTGTAACCAATTTAAAATTGCCTACAGCCATGTGTTATTATTTTAGGCCTTCGATGCCTGTCTGCGGTGACTCCTTCCACTAGGCCTCCACTGACCACACCACTGCTGCCCGTGTACCCCTGGAACCAATTTAAAATTGCCTACAGCCATGTGTTATTATTTTAGGCCTTCGATGCCTGTCTGCGGTCACTCCTTCCACTAGGCCTCCACTGACCACACCACTGCTGCCCGTGTACCCCTGGAACCAATTTAAAATTGCCTACAGCCATGTGTTATTATTTTAGGCCTTCGATGCCTGTCTGCGGTCACTCCTTCCACTAGGCCTCCACTGACCACACCACTGCTGCCCGTGTACCCCTGGAACCAATTTAAAATTGCCTACAGCCATGTGTTATTATTTTAGGCCTTCGATGCCTGTCTGCGGTCACTCCTTCCACTAGGCCTCCACTGACCACACCACTGCTGCCCGTGTACCCCTGTAACCAACATCAGAAAATATAAAAATAAGTATTTTGCTTATAAAAAAGAAAATACTGGAGAGATATCAAATGCAGACATTTTAACATTAAAAACAAACACATACAACAAAAATCTGGTACAGTACTAAAAATGGCCACCAGCTACAATAACTTTCTCCTGCAAGTAGTTAACTGAAAGGTTTTTTCAATTTTAAACACAGATATGGCATCCACCGAGTGTTGTCCTGTCGCGTCTTCTTTATATTATTGCCAAGAAGATGCAAAACAATGAAAATAATAAAATCATTATTTACCAAAAAAATAGAGTAAGTCAAAACCACATTGCAAATAAACATTCATTACAAATAAAGAAGCAGGGCGCGTCCGAGGGTGAGTATATACCTAATAAGAATATAATCACCCTCGGACGCGCCCTGCTTCTTTCCGACAGCCTTCCTTCCTAAGAATCAGCCCTTCCGTGGTGTAGAGAGAGGGTTTGTTACACTCCAAGGTGTTCCCCAGGTTGCCTTTCCTGAGCTTCGATCTTCCGGCTCTCGTTTAGTAGTTGTTGGAAACTACGCTGCATTGGGCCTACAAATTGGGTATGGGGTGTAGAGAGATGGTGTGTTACACTCCAAGGTGTTCCCCAGGTTTCCTCTCCATTGCTTCGATCTTCCGGCTCTCGTTTAGTAGTTGTTGGAAACTACGCTGCATTAGGCCTACAAATTGGGTATGGGGTGTAGAGAGATGGTGTGTTACACTCCAAGGTGTTCCCCAGGTTTCCTCTCCATTGCTTCGATCTTCCGGCTCTCGTTTAGTAGTTGTTGGAAACTACGCTGCATTGGGCCTACAAATTGGGTATGGGGTGTAGAGAGATGGTGTGTTCCACTCCAAGGTGTTCTCCAGGTTGCCTTTCCTGAGCTTCGATCTTCCGGCTCTCGTTTAGTAGTTGTTGGAAACTACGCTGCATTAGGCCTACAAATTGGGTATGGGGTGTAGAGAGATGGTGTGTTACACTCCAAGGTGTTCCCCAGGTTTCCTCTCCATTGCTTCGATCTTCCGGCTCTCGTTTAGTAGTTGTTGGAAACTACGCTGCATTAGGCCTACAAATTGGGTATGGGGTGTAGAGAGATGGTGTGTTCCACTGTAGAGAGATGGTGTGTTCCACTCCAAGGTGTTCCCCAGGTTTCCTCGCCAATGCTTCGATCATCATGCTCTCGTTTAGTAGTTGTTGGAAACTACGCTGCATTAGGCCTACAAATTGGGTATGGGGTGTAGAGAGATGGTGTGTTCCACTCCAAGGTGTTCTCCAGGTTGCCTTTCCTGAACTTCTATCTTCAGGCTCTCATTAAATTGTGGTTAAACGAAACAACTGCATTTGGCGTACTAGTTGGTTTGGGGCCTACTATCGGTGTCTGCCGCTCCTTGCTGTTCTCCTGGTTTCCTGTCCTGAAATTCCGTTTTCAGGCGCTCGTTAAGTAGTTGTTAATGTTAGACTGCATTTGGCCTACTAGTTGGGTTGGGGCCTACTATCGGTGTCTGCCACTCCTTGCTGTTCTCCTCCACTGAACAAAGCTGTGCCGCCTGTTTACTACTGTTGCCAATTTTGAACTGCATTTCGACTACTTACTGATTTGGGCCTACTCTCTGTGTCAGTCTCTCATTCCAGTTGTCCTCCACTGCAATGCCCCCTGATTAGTCCTGTGTTACCAATTTTGAACTGCATTTAGCCCACTTTATTCTTTGGGCCTATATCTGTGTTTCCTCCTCATCCTGCCCATTGCCCAGCCAGTGATAGATGAGTCTGCTGGTACATTGACCCATAACGCAACATTTCCCGTGCACGCTACACTGCAAGATTGTGACCCTGCTGAAAGACAGGTCCCCCTTCCCGCATACCATACCACCTTACACGGGGACAAACAGGAAGGTGCAGATGAAAGTGCAGGTTCCTTCATCAGGTGGGGGGAGGAATACTAGTTGGCGACGTCACTGGCACAGGGCCTTTCATGGTACGCAAAAGTGTTGCTGCCGGTGGGAGGCGCCCCCGCCGTGCAAACACACCGCTGTACTTTGAGGGGCCCTGTGCCAGTGCCAATGCCAACGAGTGGGCCCCCCCTGCTTGCTCAGGTTCACAGCACTTGCAAAGTTGAAATACTTACCTCTCCCTGCTCCACTGCCGTGACGTGGTCCAGATTTCCTGGGCCCACTAATTACTTGAACCAGCCCTACCCACCACAACTTTAGCCAAATGACCCCCAATTTCAAATGCCTTCCAATTATTATAAGGTAAATTACGCTTGACAAGCTTCATTAAGAAGAATGGATGGTTTTGACATTAAAATGGGCACTCTAGGTGTTTTCCTGGCCCCCACTCAATGCCGACTATGCTGCCCCATTGACTTGCATTGGGTTTCGTGTTTCGGTCGATCCCGACTTTACGTCATAATCGGCCGATTTCACTCGACCCGACTTTTGAGATAGTCGGGTTTCGCGAAACCCGGCTAGACTCTAAAAAGGTCAAGGTCGCTCAACTCTAGTCACAAGTAGTGATGAGCGAGTATACTCGTTGCTCGGGTTTTCCCGAGCACGCTTGGGTGGTCTCCGAGTATTTGTGACTGCTCTGAGATTTAGTTTTCCTTGCCGCAGCTGCATTATTTGCGGCTACTAGACAGCTTGATTACATGTGGGGATTCCCTAGCAACCAGGCAACCCCCACATGTAATCAGGCTGGCTAGCAGCTGCAAATCATGCAGCTGAGTCAACAAAAACTACATCTCCGAACAGTCACAAATACTCGAAGACCACCCGAGCGTGCACAGGAAAACCCAAGCAACGAGTATACTCGCTCATCACTAGTTACAAGTAATGTTATCCACCACTATTATTACTTTTACACTATTGTGTATGGAGTGTTATCAGAGACTGAAGAGGAGCCGCATTACTTAATATTCTGGACATATATCAGATGAAAAGATACAAGCGACTTGAGCCATATTGATGGAAAACATGCTCCATTGTTCAGTGGCATTGGGTTGGGAAGGTAGCACAGGGGAGGTCTATGTAGTGTGATGCAGTGACCCCTGTTACAGGTAGGAGGCGCTGCATGGTCTTCCCAGAATACGCATGGAGGTGTATTGAGGCCATAGGAATGCATGGCAATCACAGGCATAACTGTTGTGATGAGACAAAGTCCGGCATTATTTTGAATGGCCGGTATGTGTGTCGCAGAGATAGACACTCTGCACTGCCAGCCTGAAGTAAGGTTGTCCTGGGACCTGTAGTCCCACAAGTAATTATGTTTTAGAGGGAGGCTGGCAGTGCTGGTTCTGAGAGATGGGCGGGTCAAACTAGCCACACACACCTCTCACCTCTGGGGGTGGTTAGAGCTTCATAATGTGATCAGGGTGGGGGTCACATTGTTGAGAGTGTTTGGATCTGAATGGTTTGTACTGGAGCTCCTGGAAGAGGTCAGGTCTGTGTAGGAAGCTCCTGTGAGTGGAGTCTTCCTGGAAGCACCTAGAGAGACTGTGGACCTGGATGGTCTGTGTTGGAAGCTCCTATGAGTGGAGTCTTCCTGGAAACACCTAGAGAGACCGTGGACCTGGGCGGTCTGTGTTGGAAGCTCCTGTGAGTGGAGTCTTCCTGGAAGCACCTAGAGAGACCGTGGACCTGGGCGGTCTGTGTTGGAAGCTCCTGTGAGTGGAGTCTTCCTGGAAGCACCTAGAGAGACCGTGGACCTGGACGGTCTGTGTTGGAAGCTCCTGTGAGTAGAGTCTTCCTGGAAGCACCTAGAGAGACCGTGGACCTGGACCGTCTGTGTTGGAAGCTCCTGTGAGTGGAGTCTTCCTGGAAGCACCTAGAGAGACTGTGGACCTGGATGGTCTGTGTTGGAAGCTCCTATGAGTGGAGTCTTCCTGGAAACACCTAGAGAGACTGTGGACCTGGACGGTCTGTGTTGGAAGCTCCTGTGAGTCGAGTCTTCCTGGAAGCACCTAGAGAGACCGTGGACCTGGGCGGTCTGTGTTGGAAGCTCCTGTGAGTGGAGTCTTCCTGGAAGCACCTAGAGAGACCGTGGGCCTGGACGGTCTGTGTTGGAAGCTCCTGTGAGTGGAGTCTTCCTGGAAGCACCTAGAGAGACCGTGGACCTGGACGGTCTGTGTTGGAAGCTCCTGTGAGTGGAGTCTTCCTGGAAGCACCTGGTGAGACCATGTACCTGCAGAGCCTGGGACGGCTTCTGTGTTGTCAAAGACAGGACTGACAAGGAGACGCGTGAGGAGCGGTGCTCCTGGAAGGTAACCCCTGACAAGGGGATTGTAATATATGGCAGAGAAGTGTATCTGCTATATGAACTGTCTGATGTCCCATAATGTTTTGTGGATGTAATGATATGGACCGTACTCTTTCTGGTTTATGATGAATTTAAATAAACCGGATTGCCTGCTTAAGTGAGTAACTGTTCCTGCGTGCCTGAATATCGCGGTCAAGCGAGTATTTCCCCAACCCCTTAGTGAGTGCTATCTCACAGTAGGTACAAAATTATCCCACCTCCTGTGACATACTTTCAATGAACAGCAACAGAGCAGTGCAGTGAGAGCCTGACTGTGCAGAGTTTATTACCGGCTGCTGCACTCTGTTTAGGTAGCAAATAAAATGACAAAGCTTGATACAGTAAAGTAAATTGTATCTTGGGTGCTGCCTACGCAGAGAGCACAGCGATGGGACAAACTCATCTCGGCTTCTGCTCTCTGCATGAGTAGCGACCAAGATGACAGAAGAGGAGCAGCTAAAGGATAAACACAGTGCACATGATTCAATCTTGTGTTCATTCATTACAAAGAGCTGTTTTTATATTTTTACACTTTTTGTAATATGAGTTAGAGCTTGGGTTAGGCTACAAGCTAGAGTTAGGCTAAGGGCAGAGACAGACTACCGTATTTCTCATTCGAGAATCGCATCGTAAACCTCATACTGGCTTTCGGCTCTCCTGACCTGCGCTTGACAGCTGCATAGTAATCCATCATGCTGTCATGAGTTGCCTGCCAGGGCCATGGGGTACTCGGTACCGGGTCCGGTACTCACAGGGGATGTCACGGTGGCGGCGACCCGGTCTGTGGCCCTGGGTGCCCATGTTAAAGGGATGGTCTTTAAAGGGGTTTGGTAAATAAATTTTGTATTTGTCAAGCCACCTGTAGTATTTGGTCAGTGGGGACCGATGCTGCTAAAAGGGGTCCGCTGGGGTGATGTTATGGCAACTAGATGGTATAACTTCCCACAGGTGAAGTAGGTCCCCAGGGCTCCCAGTGTATAGGTGAAGATGGTGAATGGTGCAGTAAAGAACGAGGACATAGGTTTGCGGTCTCTTCACCTGGTTTAATGGAGACTTCAGGTATCCACAGTCCAGGGCACCACATCACAGGTATAAGCAGGGTCCGGCTGGCTTGGAAGCAAGTTCAGAGTCCCCTCTACCAGATGGAGATGAAAGCCTTCCTTACGGCGTGGTGGTAATGTAGTCCCTTACTGCCTATGGCTTCTAGCAAGGTCCTCTCTGTTCCTCTCTGCCCTCCATAAAGGTGGGACAAAAACCCATATGACAGTTGGCTCGAGCCTTTTTATAGGGTCTCTATCATGACCAGGGCTCTATGTGCCACTGTGCCTCCTGGGTGTTAAGGCAGACAGGTGATTTCCAATCCAGCTGTCCTGATGGTTTCTGCTGTGCCTCTTAGAGTCCGACACAACCTCGGTCTTCTGGCTACCGGTGTCTGCGCTCGGCCAGGGAGGTAGTCCAGTCACAGCTATCCTTCCCAGATGTCACTCTTCTGTGCTTTGTCTCCTGCATGCTCTCTACAAACTGTTCTTTCCTTCTGTAAGTCACTATCCAGGAGCTGCAGCACCTCTGCCTGCACGGCCCCTCACACGTCTTCCTGCCTCAGACTGCTCCAGTCTGCTGTCCGGCACTCTCTAACTAACTTTCCCTCCAGACCAGAATTTATATACAGGGGCGCCACCCATAAGCAGGATCAGAGCTCCCCCTTCTGGCATGGAGTGTGAACTGTTGCATGCTTGTGTTTACCTGATAGAAGAGGTCTTCCCTTGCTTCCAAGCGTGACATCACTATCCCCGTGAGGAAAGCAATGCCACTGTAACAACCAGGACCCTGGGGTGTTACAGTCATGCTTAGGTCAGGAGAGGTGCCGGCCATTCCGTGCAGTGCCATGTGATTCTCGCATGAGAAATACGGCAGTGTGTCTCTGCCCTTTGAGTTGGGTTAGGGCTAGGGATGGAATAATAAAATTGTTGCATAAAAAAAATGAAAGAAGCAAAAAAAATATACTGTACATATAAGTGTATAACGTTTTTATTTAATGTCTGATTTTGATAACTTACCCCCCCCCCCAAAAAAAAAAAAAAAAAAAAAAAACAATTAATTTCATCAAAATTTCCCCAAAGGGGTATATTTTCCAAAATACAGTCACTTGAGAGGGAATTCTGCTCTTCTAGCAATTAGGGGCTCTGTATATGGAGTCCGCAAATTATTCTAGGAAAATCTGCGCTCTAGGAGGCAAATAGTGCTCTGTCCCTCCCCAGCCTCTGTATTGCTAAGCAGTACTGAACAGCCACATATGGGGTATTGCCATGTTCAGTAGGTTCATGTTCAGGGGTTCTGCTCTTCTGGTAAGTCAGGGGCTCTCCCAGTGGGCATTGCACTCGCAAACCATAACAGTAAAATCTGCACTATAGTATGGCACTCCTTCCCTTCTAAACTTTGCACTGTGCCTGAAAAATATTTCTGGATTGCATGTAGGGTCTTGGCACACAAAAGTAGTATTCCCACATATGGGGTATCAGCATACTCAGGAGAAATTGCACAACAAATTGTATGATACAATTTCTCCTGTTACCTCCAAACAGGACATGGCATTCGCTAATGAGTCCAGCAAATTTTACATTCAAAAAGTCAAATGACCCTCCTTTCCTTCCAAGTCCTACCATGCGCCAAAACAGTAGTTTCCTCCCACATGTGAGGTATACTCAGGAGAAATTGCACAACAAATTGTATGGTGCAATTTCTGCTGTTACCCTTATGAATATGCTAAATTTGGTGTTAAAATAAAATTTTTGTGGGGAAAATGTGATTTTTTTTATTTTCATGGCTCAACGTTATAAACTTCTGTGAAGCACCTGGGAATTCAATGTGCTCACTATACATCTAGATAAGTTCGCTGAGGGGTCTAGTTTCCAAAATGGTGTCACTTGTGGGGAATTTTCACTGTTAGGCACCTCAGGGACTCTCCAAACGCGACATGGCGTCCGCTTATTGTTCCAACAAATTTTGCATTCAAAAAGTCAAATGGCGTTCCTTCCCTTCTGAGCTCTGCTGTGCGCCCAGTGGTTTTCCCCCTCATATGGGGTATCGGCATTCTCAGGAGAAATTGCACAACAAATTTTGGGGTCCATTTTTTCCTGTTATCCTTGTGAAAATAAAAAAATTGGGTCTTAAGTAAATTTTGTGAAAAAAATTTAATTTTCATTTTTTTTTCCACATTCCAAAAATTCCTGTGAAGCACCTGAACGGAAAATAAGTTTTTGAACATAGCTTTGAGCACCTAGAGGAGAACAGTATTTAGAATTATGTAATTTTTGGCTATTTTCTATCATATAGACCCCTCGAAGTTACTTCAAATATGAGGTGGTCCTCAAAAAAATGGTTTTGTAAATTTTGTTGGAAAAAGGAGAAGTTGCTGGTCAACTTTTAACCCTTAAATCTTCTTAACAAAAAAAGGTTTAAAAAATTGTGCTGATTTAAAGTTGACATGTGGGAAATGTTATATATTAATTATTAACTATTTTGTGTGACACATCTCTCTGATATAAAGGCATAAGAATTGAAAGTTTGAAAATTGCAACATTTTCCAGATTTTCCCCAAATTTCCAATTTTTCACAAATAAATGCAAGTTATATCAAAGAAATTTTACGACTATCATGTAGTACAATCAGTGTGATCCATTGAAGCGTTCCAGAGATACTACCTTATAAAGTGACACTGGTCAGAATTGTATAAATTGGCCTGGTTATTAACGTGCAAACCACCTTGGGGGTAAAGTGGTTAAAGTGTATGTGGACATGTGGTGGCATAGAAGATGCTCACACACAGTAAAATTATAAATAGCACATCAAACACATAAAGAATTATTATACATAGCAGCAAGAATTATTAAACACTAGATGGTGGCCCGATTCTAACGCATCGGGTATTCTAGAATATACATGTCCACGTAGTATATTGCCCAGCCACGTAGTATATTGCCTAACCACGTAGTATATTGCCCAGCCACGTAGTATATTGCCCAGCCACATAGTATATTGCCCAGTGACGTAGTATACAGCACAGAGTCACGTAGTATATTGCCCAGCCACATAGTATATTGCCCAGCCACGTAGTATATTGCCCAGTCACATAGTATATTGCCCAGTGACGTAGTATACAGCACAGAGCCACATAGTATACAGCACAGACACGTAGTATACAGCACAGTCAAGTAGTATATTGCCCAGCCACATAGTATATTGCCCAGCCACATAGTATATTGCCCAGTCAAGTAGTATACAGCACAGTGCCACATAGTATATTGCCCAGCCACGTAGTATATTGCCCAGCCACGTAGTATATTGCCCAGTTACGTAGTATATTGCCCAGCCACATAGTATATTGCCCAGTCACGTAGTATACAGCACAGACACGTAGTATATTACCATGCTACGTAGTATATTGCCCAGCCACATAGTATATTGCCCAGCTACACAGTATATTGCCCAGCCACATAGTATATTGCCCAGCCACATAGTATACAGCACAGAGCCACGTAGTGTACAGCACAGACACGTAGTATACTGCCCAGTCACGTAGTATATTGGCCAGTCACGTAGTATGCACCATATCCCTGTTAAAAAAGAGAATTAAAATAAAAAATAGTTACATACTCACCTTCCAGATCGAAGCGGCCGGATACCGATGCACCTCGCTTGCTCCAGTCTGAAGAGTGCATTGCGGTGTCGCGAGATGATGACGTAGCGGTCTCGCGAGACCACACGTCATCATCTCGCAAGACCGCAATGCATGGAGCGGTCACCGAGGCGTCGCGAGGAGCATCGGTAACCGGCCACTTCGATCCAGGGGCTCCGGATGGTGAGAATGTAACTATTTTTGTAATTATTTTTAACATTAGATATTTTTACTATTCATGCTGCATAGGCAGCATGAATAGTAAAAAGTTGGTCACACGGGGTCAATAGCAGCGTTAACCGAGTGCGTTACACCGCGGTCAACGCTGCCATTAACCCTGTGTGAGCAGTGACCAGAAGGGAGTATGCGGACGCCGGGCACTGACTGCGGGGAGGAAGGAGCGGCCATTTTCTTCCAGACTGTGCCCGTCGCTGATTGGTCGTGGCTGTTTTGCCGCGACCAATCAGCGACTTGGATTTCCATGACAGACAGAGGCCGCGACCAATGAATATCCGTGACAGACAGAAGGACAGACAGACAGACGAAAGTGACCCTTAGACAATTATATAGTAGATAGCAGCATGATTCAAAAATAGAACAAACATGTTTGCTGAGGTTTCTATCGAAATTGATATAATACTAGTAAAAAATGATGGTAGATAGTAAGTTACATAGTTAGCAATCATGAGTCAAATGCACTGGTGCCATTAACCGTACAGATTATAGAATGTGAATAACTATATGCATCAGGATTGATTACATACAGGCAATCACAATAACAGTATAATGACTGAATGTAGTAAACCAAACATACCAGTAATAATGTAGGTATCTGCTGGTGGTGAGACACCGAACTCCATCGCATGTTTCGGACCTAGTCTTTTTGTCAAGCTGGCTTACTAAAAGATGATTAGCACCAACTCCACTAGAAAATAGAATTGTTTGTTGGTTGCATTCTACAAAAATGAAATGTTGTAGCCTAAACATTTCACTGAATTTGTGGTATATTTTTGTAGAACCGTACTATATGTGAGTAGTGTGTTTTAAAAATGCCTTAGTTGAATAATATTGTAGCCACAAGCAAAGGCTCCTGTGTCTAGGCCCGCAGTAGACATAAGGGTAGACAAATTAGCAAAAAGAGAACAGTGTGATTTGGATTTTTTTATTGGAATAAATACAACCTCCAGATATGAAGAGAGTGGGCAGTATGTGGAAGTTATTTTGTAAAAGTTCTGACAATAGTTCTATGAACCACATAAGACCTTCAGTGTGTTGATTCTTAGGCTTCCTATGAAGGGGCTCCGGAAAAAGTAGTAACAGTAGATCTTTGGGCATATTAAAGATGCAGCAAAAAGAAAAAAAAAAGTATTGACATACCTCCAAATCTCCTGTGGTAAAACATTATTGTTTACCTTGCCATATATTTTTCTTACTTGACTAAATCATCTAGCTGAGATGGGTATGGTAAAGAAACATAATAAATACATATTTCAAGGTAAGGCTACCCTTTTAAAAACATGAAAACAGCCAAGTATTAAAAAGGAAAAGGTGGACCACGTCATCTGAAATGAGACCTTATATCAAGATGTTATAGTTCCAGCAAAAAAGTGCAGCTCTGTAGGTAGAACGATAGGTGTCATATAGCTGCAAGGACTCCAGATAGTCACCGCTCACTAGAGGCGTCTTCAAATGATGATATTGATGGATTTTACCAGTACTCGGGGATCATTTTCTCTTCACATTCACAATCTGCAGACGTTATAGTAGCGCTTTCATCTTCTTACTGTTACAGATTGGATGATAATAAATTACAAGGCACTTCTTGCGCCCAGTTGGCATCTGGACTAAGCAGTAACCAGTCCTTGAAGATACTTAACCTGAGTAATAACAATCTGTCCGGGCCACAATTCAATGACTTGATAAAAGCCCTATCTAATCCAACCTGCAGGATAGAGAAACTACAGTGAGTATTACCGGTGTGCACATGTGCAGGACACCCTGTAAATTGATTTTATTATCTTTTGCTCTGCACCCTTGTTATTTCTATTACTTTAATATAGATTTGTCTTTATTACTATAAGAAATGCATATCATTGGCTTCTTGTCACGACACAGCTGTTGGGTGACCCGGGACCATGGGCTCCTTTCCTGTCCCTAACATTAGGGGGTGCCCTAGCTCTCCCTTCTACCCAGGATATTTCAGATGGTGAAGATGCCAGGGCCTCCGCCCTTGCCTTATCTCCTAAATTAGCCCACCATCTGTTCTCTTTCCCTACCAAGGGAAGAGGGGCGCTACTGTGCACCGCAGTACAGCAACCCAACAAACAGGACAACACAGACAAGGGTTAACAGAAAACTCCAGACATACAAAATATTCACTCACATATAACAGATGAATCCATGGGGGTGTGCAGGAAGGGGAAAAAAACAATAAAGAATGATAAGGAATTACCACGTGTACAAACCAAAGTTAACAGTGACTAATAACTCTTCCAATTCTCCTTCTAATACCAACTCCTTTCCTTCCATTAGCCATGCAGCAATAAAGCTAGCTCTGACAAAAACTAGTAACAGAGCCCAGATAATAAAGGGAAACGGAATGGCTAACCGAGCATGGGGATTTCCAACATGGCCGATTAACCCCTGTTCTGCAGGAAGAACTAGACACATTTAATATGATGGAGAAGTGCTTCTTCTCAGAGCTGGAGTAGAAGCAAATCAGACGCTGCGTTCTTCTGGCTCCACACTGTCGGTGTAACCCCGTGACACTTCTATTCTGCTTTTCCAGTTTCCCCAGACTGCTTACAGAACATAATAATTGACAATGCAGCTGTTGGCAGTGAAAGGCTCATCACTTGTCTCCTCTGGGTGTTGTGTTTATGACAAGAATCTGTTGCAGCGGCATCTCGTCCCCAGAGGTAGTGAGACACACGTGCTGACCCTGTCACTGCCATCATCTGTACTCCAAATGAGTACATTCTGATATAAAGGCAACTAAATAGACTGGTGAAAACCAAGGGTTTGGAAGTCACTTACAAGTATTTTTTTGTTGTTGTTGCAGCAATGAAGGTAAATCAACTAATAAAGTGATTTGCAAAGAATCATAACTTTCCATGCTGGACAAAATTATAGCAAAAAAATGACAATTTTAGTTACTTTTTAAGGGATTGCTACATTGTGCTGCCCATTATAGGACTAGTTGTGGGACATACTGACATTTCTCCATAGTTTGCTGTCAGCTTTTTTATAGGCATCAGGCTTTTTATTTCTACTGCACTGCTCGATTATTAGGCAATTTGTATTTTTGATGATGAATTTTGTTACTGAACAGCAACAGTGCCGTCTGTCAGTCCAAAATGGTAATATACCTGAAATCTGAATATTTAAGAAAGTAAAAGTCAGGTTTTATCTTTCATAAGAGAATATGTGTACAAAATTATTGGGCAACTATTACAGTAAATTGTTATGCAATTAAATGAAAAATGTAAAATTTCTCATCTCAATTGGTTATTGTCATCTGCTAAATTAAGAATAATAATCAAATAGTTTATTTATCTGCTCACAATTCACTTTTTGGACAGTACCAACCACAGCCTCCCAGACACTGCTCAGAGAGAGGTGACTGTTTTCCTTCAACGTAAATCTTCCATTTAAGAATGGCCCACAAGTTCTCAATAGAGTTCAAGTCATATGAGGTAGGGGCAATGTCAGTATTCCTTCATCGTTAAGGCCTTTACTGGCAGCCAAGCAGACGAGACTTCGATGCTGCGATGGAGTATTGTCCCACAGAAAAATCATGGTTTTCTTGAAAGATGCAGACTTTTCTCGTACTACTGCTTGAAGAAACTGTCTTCTAATAACTTGGCAGTAGGTTTGGGAGTTGATTTTGTGTCTATCTTCCACTCAAAAAGGTCCAACTAGCTTATCTTTAATAGCACTAGCCCTTAGCAGTACCCCACCTCCACGTTGCTGGTGTGTTAGTTAAAGTGGAGGTTTTTGCCCATTACTGATCCAGTCATGGACCCATACATCTGGTCTATCAAGAGTCACTCTCATCTCATCAGTCCATAAAGCTTTTGAAAAATCTGTCTTCAGATAACTCTTTTCCCAGTTTTGACATTTAAACTTCTGTGTCTTGTTCAGTCGTGGTTGGGTTTCAGTCTTCCTTACTTTGGCCATGTCTCTGTGCATTGAACGCCTTGAACGTCTGGACATGACAGGGAGGTTGCAGTTCTGGAATATGACACCACTGGATGATAATGAATTCCTGGTCGCTTCACGCTTGATTCTTCTCAAATCTTTGGTAGTTAATGAGCATCTTTTCTTTTCAACACGTTTTTTGAGACCCTGTTGACTATTTGCAATACAATTGATGGTTCTGTGATCAAGTCCCAATATCTTAGCAATATCTTTAGTTCTGCATCCCTATGTAAGAACTTGTAATAATTTTTGATTTTTCAGAGTTCTCTAAATCTCTTTTTTTGGCCCATTTTGCCTAAGGAAAACCAGCTGCCCAATAATTCTGCACACCTTGATAAAGGGTGGTGATATCCTTAGGCCGCATCCTTCCTCATTACACAGATACACATCACTTGATCTGCTTCATCCAATAAGCATTTAAGTTTCTACAGCTCAGATTTGGAAAACCTGCATAAAAAAGATGATATGGTCAAAATACTCACTTGCCTAATAATTGCTCACACAGTGTATAGTTTATTGTCTATTTAAATTCACTTTTGTCTCCAAAAACAATGAAAGATATGCATGTGTGATTTCAGCCTAAAAGACTGTGATTTTTGGCAAGGGTATATATCTGTAAAAATGCGTGGCCATCTAAAAATTGTGGTACAGTTTTCCAGAATAAAAAAATGAAGAAGAATTTGGCAGCCTCCACCACACACAATGGGCTGGCTTCTAATCATAGTCTTTGGATTTTATAAACATTCAGAACATTTTCTTTTAATATTCACATAATGTTAAAATGTAAAAATGTTATACTAAACCTCTGGGGATGTCACATCTCATCTTTTTATTCTCATAGTCTGAATGGTAATGATCTACCAGAAATTTTCTGTATCCAATTGGCATTGCTAATAAGGAACAACCAGTCCCTGAAGACAATTGGCCTCTCTGGTAACCATCTGTCCGGTCCTCGTTTCAGTGACTTGATGGAGGCTCTGTCCAGTCCAGACTGCAGGATAGAGAAATTACAGTGAGTATATGAGATGAGTCCAGGACTGAAACAAGTGGAGGACAAGTTGTACATGGTTTTTATTCTGTTTCATGTTCCCTACGATTATTATGAGATAAACTGCTGAATGCACCTTCATATGTGACATTTTTAATAATGTCTTTCTGTCTTGTCTTTCTCTCTAAAAAACTCAAAAAAAAAATACGCCAGAATTGTTTATTCTTTGCTAAAGAAAAAAAGAAAAAAAAAATAATTAAAGTGGAGCTATCACCAGTCATAGCATATTAAACCAGCCACATCATGGAATAGTGACTGTAGAGGAAAGTTTAAATTCTAATTCCCCCTTCATGCAAGGGAACGTTAGCAGAGATTCCATTCTTGGGGCATATTTTTTCCCTTGTAAGTCATTAGCCAATCATAAACAGGAAGCATCATTCAGAGGCAAAAAAGAACACTCCCAGAACAGTTTAGAGCAGACTGACTCCTGTGAGACATCTAATGACACTCAGCCCTTCTCTCCTCCGTACTCTCTGTTCCTATTGTGTACAGTCGAGGCCAAAGGTTGTGAGACTAAAACAAATTTTGATTTTCACATAGTTTGCTACTTTAGTGATTTTAGATCTTCATACATTTTTAAACATGCATTGACAAATACATCAAGCTTATATAAAGACTCAATATGTACAGTGTTGACTCTTATTTTTCAAGATTTCTGCAATTCGTCCTGGCAGTTGGATATCATCTTCTTGGTGAAATCTTGACTCATGACCACCCAATTCTTTTCTAATCAGTGCTTGGAGTTTGCAACACAATTTCTTTGTTTTTGTTTTTCTACCTGCTTTTTAAACCCTTAACGTTAATTAACGGCGCTGTGGAAAAAGTGTATAGTGCCCCCCAGAGTCAGATTTTCTCTGGGGTCTCGGCTGCTGGGGGTAGCCGAGACCCCAGAGAAAATGATTCGGGTTGGTTTTTACCGACCCCCGGGTTGCGATTGCCATTATTTACCGTAAAATGGCGACCGCAAAAAAATGCGCGATTTGCCATTTAATTTCTCTGTCCTCCGATGTGATCGCACATCAGAATACAGAGAAACAGGGTCTCCGATCGCCCTCCCGATACTTACCAGTGTCTCCCGGTGTCCCTGGATCCTCCTGATTCCCTGCACGGCCGCTGGCGTCTTCTTCCGAGAATAAAATGGCAAGCACATGCTCAGTGCGCCCACCAAGACCTGCCGGCTGGCAGCCTGCAACAGTAGGAAGATTTTTTCATATTGGTTCATTTTGGTCACTGTGATAAACCCTATCACAGTGATCAAAATAAAAAAAAGGTATATAACCCTCCTCTTTATCACCACCTTAGTTAGGGAAAAATAATAAAATAAAGAAAATGCATTTATTTCCATTTTCCCATTAGGGTTACAGTTGGGCTAAAGTGAGTTGGGCTAAAGTTAAGGTTAGGGTTAGGGTTGGGGCTAAAATTAGGGTATATTTCTACATTAAGGATTCGTTCAGGATTTGCTACGGATTGGACGCTGCATACAGCCGCAGCATCCAATCCGCAGCTTCCAAGATGTTACAGCATAGTGGAGGGGATTTTATGAAATCCCATCTCCACTATGTGTGCAGGGCCGCATCCGGACATGTGGCGCGTCTTTCCAAACGGCAGCATGTCTATTTATCTTGCGGAGACTCTCCGTCTCTGCAAGATAAATAACACAGTCTATGAATACGATGCAGTGATTCCGCATGTGTTCAACAGGGAATGGTGCTTTGGGCAGAGCAGGGTATCAGCTGCATCCAAAACGCAGAGCTTATGCCCTGTTCAAATATACCCTTAGAGTTGGGGCTAAAGTTAGGATTAGAGTTGGGATTAGGGTTAGTGTTGGGATTAAGGTTTGGATTAGGGTTAGGGTTGAGATTAGGTTTAGGGTTGGGATTAGTGGGATTAAAGTTAGGGTTGGGATTAGGGTTAGGTTTGTGGTTGGGGTTATGATTAGGGTTGGGATTAGGGGTGTGTTGGGATTAGGGTTGGGATTAGGGTTAGGGTTGGGATTAGGGTTAGGGGAGTGTTGGGGTTAGGGTTATGGCTAGGGTTGCGATTAGGGTTAGGGGTGTTTGGGGGTTAGGGTTATGGTTAGGGTTGGGATTAGGGTTAGGGGTGTGTTGGGGTTAGGGTTGTGATTAGGATTAGGGTTAGGGGTGTGTTGTGCTTAGGGTTGGAGTTAGAATTGTGGAGTTTCCACTGTTTAGGTACATCAGAGGGTCTCCTAATGCGACATGGCGCCACCATTGATTCCAGCCAATTTTGCAATTAAAAAGTCAAATGGTGCTCTGTTATGACCTGGTGGTTAAGAGGCCACACTGAAATGACCTGGTGGCTAAAACGCAACATGGAATGAGCTCTGAGAAGGCGGTATCTCTACTGACCGCAGTCCCTAATCCTAACAACACAACTAGATATAGCCGTGGGATGTTCCTGACACTCCCTAAACACCTCGTCACAGCCTCAGATATAACTACCCCTAAAGAAGGAAATAGAAAGCTATATTGCCTCAGAGAAACCCCCAAAAGGAAAGACAGCCCTCCACAAATATTGACTGTGAAAGGAGAGGGAAATGACGAACACAGAAATGAAATTAGATTTCAGCAAAGGGAGGCCAAAACTAAACTAGATAGACAGAGAGCAAAGGATACTGTGCGGTCAGTATTAAAAACTACAAAATCCACGCAGAGTTTACAAAAATGAACTCCACACCGACTCACGGTGTAGAAGGGCAAATCTGCTTTCCCAGAGCTTCCAGCTAGCCTGAATAAGACATAGTGACAAGCTAGACAAAACAGACAAAATGCAAAGCAATAGAGTCCAAGCAAATGGACAAACAAAACTAGCAAAACTTATCTTTTGCAGACAAGGACTGGCCATATGAGAAATCCAAGGGAAGAAACAAATCCAACCAAGAACATTGACAGCAGGCATGGACTAAAGCCCAGAGCAGGTTTAAATAACAAACCCAGGCAAGGCGATTAGTGAAGGCAGCTGCCACAGCTACCTAACGGAGCAGCAATTCCACTTGAAACCACCAGAGGGAGCCCAAGGGCAGAACTCGCAAAAATACCATTAGCAACCACAGGAGGGAGCTCCAGAACGGAACTCACAACAGTACCCCCCCTTGAGGAGGGGTCACCGAACCCTCACCAGAGCTCCCAGGCCGATCAGGACGAGCCAAATGGAAAGCATGAACCAAATCGGGAGCATGAACATCGGAGGCAACAACCCAAGAATTATCCTCCTGGCCATAACCCTTCCACTTGACGAGATACAGAAGCTTCCGCCTCGAAAAACGAGAATCCAAAATCTTCTCTACCACATATTCCAATTCCCCCTCAACCAACACCGGAGCAGGAGGATCAACGGAGGGAACCATAGGTACCACATATCTCCGCAACAAGGATCTATGGAACACATTATGAATGGAAAAGGAAGCTGGAAGGACCAAACGAAAAGACACTGGATTGATAATTTCAGAAATCTTATAAGGCCCAATAAAGCGAGGCTTGAACTTAGGGGAAGAAACCTTCATAGGAACATGACGAGAAGACAACCAGACCAAATCCCCAACACGAAGCCGGGGACCAACACACCGACGACGGTTAGCAAAACGCTGAGCCTTCTCCTGAGACAACGTCAAATTGTCCACCACATGAGTCCAAATTTGCTGCAACCTGTCCACCACGGAATTCACACCAGGACAGTCAGAAGGCTCAAGCTGCCCTGAAGAAAAACGAGGATGAAAACCAAAGTTACAAAAAAAAGGCGAAACCAAGGTAGCCGAACTAGCCCGATTATTAAGGGCAAACTCGGCCAACGGCAAAAACGTCACCCAATCATCCTGATCAGCAGACACGAAGCATCTCAAATAGGTTTCCAAGGTCTGATTGGTTCGCTCCATTTGGCCATTTGTCTGAGGATGGAATGCAGAAAAAAAGACAAATCAATGCCCATTCTAGCACAAAAGGACCGCCAAAACCTAGAAACGAACTGGGAACCTCTGTCAGACACAATATTCTCCGGAATACCATGCAAACGAACCACATGCTGAAAAAATAATGGAACCAAATCAGAAGAGGAAGGCAACTTAGGCAACGGCACCAAATGGACCATCTTAGAAAACCGGTCACAAACCACCCAGATGACAGACATCTTCTGAGAAACAGGAAGATCAGAAATAAAATCCATGGAAATATGCGTCCAGGGCCTCTCAGGAATAGGCAAAGGCAAAAGCAACCCGCTGGCACGGGAACAGCAAGGCTTAGCCCGAGCACAGGTCCCACAGGACTGCAGAAACGAACGCACATCCCGCGACAAGGAAGGCCACCAAAAGGACCTAGCCACCAAATCTCTGGTACCGAAAATCCCAGGGTGACCAGCCAACACCGAACAATGAACCTCAGAAATTACCCTACTAGTCCATCTATCAGGAACAAACAATTTCCCCACAGGACAGCGGTCAGGTTTATCAGCCTGAAACTCCTGAAGTACCCGCCGTAAATCAGGGGAGATGGCAGAAAGAATCACCCCCTCCTTGAGGATCCCAGCCGGCTCAAGAACTCCCGGAGAATCAGGCAAAAAAACTCCTAGAAAGGGCATCAGCCTTCACATTCTTAGATCCAGGAATATACGAGACCACAAAATCAAAATGTGAGAAAAACAAAGACCACCGAGCCTGTCTAGGATTCAACCGCTTAGCAGACTCGAGGTAAATCAGATTCTTGTGATCAGTCAAGACCACCACGCGATGCTTGGCTCCTTCAAGCCAATGTCGCAACTCCTCAAATGCCCACTTCATAGCCAACAACTCCCGATTGCCGACATCATAATTACGCTCAGAAGACGAAAATTTTCTGGAGAAGAAGGCACAAGGTTTCATCAAAGAGCCATCAGAATTTCTCTCAGACAAAACGGCCCCTGCCCCAATCTCAGAAGCATCAACCTCAACCTGAAAAGGGAGAGAAACATCTGGCTGACGCAACACAGGGGCAGAAGTAAAACGATGTTTAAGCTCCTGAAAGGCCTCAACAGCCGCAGAGGACCAATTCACCACATCAGCGCCCTTCCTCGTCAAATCGGTCAGAGGCTTCACCACACTAGAAAAATTAGCAATAAAGCGACGATAAAAATTGGCAAAGCCCAAAAATTTCTGAAGGCTCTTTACAGATGTAGGTTGAGTCCAATCATGAATGGCCTGGACTTTAACAGGGTCCATTTCAATACCCGAGGGAGAAAAAATGAAACCCAAAAAAGAAACCCTCTGAACTCCAAAGAGGCACTTAGACCCCTTCACAAACAACGCATTAGTACGAAGGACCTGAAACACCATCCTAACCTGCTTCACATGAGACTCCCAATCATCGGAGAAAACCAAAATATCATCCAAATACACAATCATAAATTTATCCAAATAATTCCGGAAGATATCATGCATAAAGGACTGAAATACCGATGGAGCATTAGAGAGCCCGAATGGCATTACAAGATATTCAAAATGGCCTTCAGGCGTATTAAATACTGTTTTCCATTCATCACCTTGTTTAATACGCACAAGATTATACGCCCCTCGGAGGTCGATTTTAGTAAACCAACTAGCACCCTTAATCCGAGCAAACAAATCAGAAAGCAAAGGTAACGGATACTGGAATTTGACAGTGATCTTATTGAGAAGGCGATAATCTATACAGGGTCTCAAGGAGCCATCCTTCTTGGCAACAAAAAAAAATCCCGCTCCCAACGGTGACGAAGACGGACGAATATGCCCTTTCTCCAAGGACTCCTTTACATAATTCCGCATAGCGGCATGCTCTTGCACAGACAGATTGAAAAGTCGGCCCTTAGGGAACTTACAGCCAGGAATCAAATTAATGGCACAATCGCAGTCCCTATGAGGAGGCAGGGAACTGGACTTGGGCTCATCAAATACATCCTGGAAATCCGACAAAAACTCAGGAACCTCAGAAGAAGGGGACGAGGAAATGGACATCAAAGGAATATCACTATGTATCCCCTGACAACCCCAACCAGTCACAGACATAGATCTCCAATCCAGCACTGGATTATGTTCCTGTAACCATGGAAAACCCAGCACAACAACATCATGCAAATTATGCAACACCAAAAAGCGAATATTTTCCTGATGTGCTGGAGCCATGCACATGGTTAACTGTGTCCAGTACTGAGGTTTATTCATGGCCAATGGCGTAGCATCAATCCCCCTCAAGGGAATAGGACTCTGCAAAAGTTCCAAGGAAAAACCACAGCGCCTGGCAAATTCTAAGTCCATTAAGTTCAGGGCAGCGCCAGAATCCACAAATGCCATAACAGAAAAGGACGACAATGAGCAAATCAGGGTAACCGACAAGAGAAATTTAGGCTGCACAGTACTAATGGTAACAGACCTAGGGACCCTCCTAGTACGCTTAGGGCAGTCAGAAATTGCATGAGCTGAATCACCACAGTAAAAACACAGGCCATTCTGACGTCTGAATTTCTGCCTTTCTGCTCTAGTCAAAATCCTATCACATTGCATAGGCTCAGGACTTTGCTCAGAGGACACTGCCACATGGTGCACCGCCTTGCACTCACGCAAGCGCCGCTCAATCTGAATAGCCAGACACATAGATTCGCTCAAACCGGTAGGCGTAGGAAAGCCCACCATAACATCTTTAAGGGTTTCAGAAAGACCTTTTCTGAAAATAGCAGCCAGCGCCTCTTCATTCCATTTAGTGAGCACAGACCATTTTCTAAACTTCTGGCAATATAACTCTGCCGCTTCCTGACCCTGACACAGGGCCAACAGTGTTTTCTCAGCATGCTCTACAGAGTTAGGTTCGTCATACAACAATCCGAGCGCCTGAAAGAATGCATCTACTTCCAATAATGCCGGATTCCCTGTTTCAAGAGCAAATGCCCAGTCTTGAGGATCACCACGCAGTAAGGATATGATGATTTTCACTTGCTGAATGGGATCACCAGAAGAACGGGGTTTCAAAGCAAAAAACAATTTGCAGCTATTTTTAAAGTTCAAAAACTTGGATCTGTCCCCAAAAAACAAGTCAGGAATAGGAATTCTTGGCTCTAGAGCCGGAGTCTGAACAATATAATCTTGGATACTCTGGACTCTTGCAGCAAGTTGATCCACATGAGAAAACAAACCCTGAACCTCCATACCAGAGCATATATCCAGCACCACCCAGATATCAAGAGGAAAAAGAAGACAGAACAGAGCACAGAAAAAAAAAATGGTTCAGAACTCTTCTTTTTTCCTTCTTTTGAGATGCATTCAATTCATTCTTGGCCTGCTGTACTGTTATGACCTGGTGGTTAAGAGGCCACACTGAAATGACCTGGTGGCTAAAACGCAACATGGAGCGAGCTCTGAGAAGGTGGTATCTCTACTGACCGCAGTCCCTAATCCTAACAACACAACTAGAAATAGCCGTGGGATGTTCCTGACACTCCCTAGACACCTCGTCACAGCCTCAGATATAACTACCCCTAAAGAAGGAAATAGAAAGCTATCTTGCCTCAGAGAAACCCCCAAAAGGAAAGACAGCCCCCCACAAATATTGACTGTGAAAGGAGAGGGAAATGACGAACACAGAAATGAAATTAGATTTCAGCAAAGGGAGGCCAAAACTAAACTAGATAGACAGAGAGCAAAGGATACTATGCGGTCAGTATGAAAAACTACAAAATCCACGCAGAGTTTACAAAAATGAACTCCACACCGACTCACGGTGTGGAGGGGCAAATCTGCTTTCCCAGAGCTTCCAGCTAGCCTGAATAAGACATAGTGACAAGCTGGACAAAAGAGACAAAATGCAAAGCAATAGAGTCCAAGCAAATGGACAAACAAAACTAGCAAAACTTATCTTTTGCAGACAAGGACTAGCCATATGAGAAATCCAAGGGAAGAAACAAATCCAACCAAGAACATTGACAGCAGGCATGGACTAAAGCCCAGAGCAGGTTTAAATAACAAACCCAGGCAAGGCGATTAGTGAAGGCAGCTGCCACAGCTACCTAACGGAGCAGCAGTTCCACTTGAAACCACCTGAGGGAGCCCAAGGGCAGAACTCGCAAAAATACCATTAGCAACCACAGGAGGGAGCTCCAGAACGGAACTCACAACAGTGCTCCCTCCCTTTTGAGCTCTGCTGTGCGCTCAAACAGTGGTTTACCCCCACATATGGGGCATCAGTGTACTCAGAACAAATTGGACAACAACTTTTGAGTTTCAATTTCTCCTGTTACCCTTGGGAAAATAAAAAAATGCAGGCTAAAAAAATCATTTTTGTGGAAAATAAAATGATTTTTTATTTTTATGGCTCTGTGTTATAAACTTCTGTGAAGCACTTGGGGGTTCAAAGTGCTCACCACACATCTGGATAAGCTCCTTGTGGGGTCTATTTTCTAAAATATGGTCATTTGATGGGGATTTCTACTGTTTAGGCACATTGAGGGCTCTGCAAACGCAACATGACCCCCGCAGACCATTCTATCAAAGTCTGCATTCCAAAACGGCGCTCTTTTCCTTCCAAGATCTGCCATGCGCCCAAACAGTGGTCCCCCCAAATATGGGGTATCAGCGTACTCAGGACAAACTGAGCAACAACTTTTGGGGTCCAATTTCTCCTGTTACCCTTGTGAAAATAAAAATTTGCGGGCTAAAAAAATATTTTTGAGGAAAAAAAAGATTTTTTTTATTTTCACGGCTCTGCATCTAGATAAGTTCCTTAAGGGGTCTAGTTTCCAAATAGTGTCACTTGTGAGGGGTTTCCACTGTTTAGGCACATCAGGGATTCTCCACACGCGGCATGGCGTCCGATCTCAATTCCAGACAATTCTGCATTGAAAAAGTCAAACAGCACTTTCCTTCCAAGCTCTGCCGTGCGCCCAAACAGTGGTTCACCCCCATATATGGGGTATCGGTGCACTCAGAACAAATTTCACAACAACTTTAGGGGTCTAATTTCTCCTGTTACCCTCGTGAAAATAAACATTTTGGGGAGAAAATATCATTTTTGTGGAAAAAATGCAATTTTTTATTTTTATGGCTCTACGTTATAAACTTCTATGAAGCACTTGGGGGTTCAAAGTTCTTACCACACATCTAGATACGTTCCTTAAGGGGTCTAGTTTCCAAAATGGTGTCACTTGTGGGGGGGGTTTCCACTGATTAGGCACATCAGGGGCTCTCCAAACGCGACATGGCGTCCACTCCTTCTCTTCCAAGCTCTGCCGTGCGCCCAAACAGTGGTTTACCCCCACATATGGGGTATCGGCGTATTCAGAAGAAATTGCACAACAAATTTTGTGGTTCATTTTCTCTTTTTAAACTTGTGAAAATTAAAAAAATGTTTCTGAAGTAAAATGTGTGTAAAAAAAAAGTTAAATGTTAATTTTTTCCTTCCACATTGCTTCAGTTCCTGTGAAGCACGTACAGGGTTAATAAACTTCTTGAATGTGATTTTGAGCACCTTGAGGAGTGCAGTTTTTAGAATGGTGTCACTTTTGGGTATTTTCTGTCATGTACACCCCTCAAAGTGACTTTAAATGTCAGGTGGTCCCTAACAAAAATGGTTTTGTGAATTTTGTTGTAAAAATGAGAAATCGCTGGTCAACTTTTAACCCTTATAACTTCCAAACAAAAGAAAATTGTTTTCAAAATTGTGCTGATGTAAAGAAGACATGTGGGAAATGGTATTTATTAACTGTTTTATGTGACTTATCTCTCTGATTTAAGGGCATAAAAATTAAAGGTTTGAAAATTACAACATTTTATTTTTTTTTGCCATATTTCTGTTTTTTTTCATAAATAAACGCAAGTAATATCGAATAAATTTTACCACTAAGGGTATGTGTCTACGTTCAGGATTGCATCACGATTTGGTCATGATTTTATGCAGGTAAAATCCTGACCAAATCTGCACCTGAGTTCACTGGCAGGTCACCTGCGCTGTCCTTTCGTTTTTTCTGCAATGTAAGGACATGCTGCATTCTTAAAAGACGCGCCGCATGTGCGTTTTCGCAGGTATGCCGCATGCGACTTTTAATGCATAGTGGAAACGGGATTTCATGAAATCCCCTCCACTATGCTGTAACATCTGGACGCTGCGTTTTTTACGCTGCGGCTCAACGCAGCATCAAAAACGCAACGTTTCCTGAACGTGGAAACATACCCTTACATGAAGCTATAACCTCATAAAGTGACAGTGGTCAGAATTGTGAAAATTGGCCTGGTCATTAAGCTGCAAATTGGCTCCATCACTAAGGAGTTAAAGACTGACTACAGGTTCTTAATAGAATAGAGATCTGGGGGGTTTCCTCACCATGGACACAAAATTGCAATATTTTGTTCACTAAGCCACTCCATTATCACTTTTGGCTTGTGACTTGATGCTCCATCATGGTGGAAAACAGCATCATCATCAAATTGTCCCTAGATCATTGGGAGAAGTTGTTCTTGGAGGATGTTTAGATAACATTCTTCATTCATGGCAGTGTTCATACGAAAACTTGTGTATGAGCTCCCTCCCCTGGTTAAAATGCATCCTCACACATGAAAGGTCTCAGGAAGCTTTAGGGTTCAGGAAACGCTGCGTGTTTGACGCTGTGTAGAGCCACAGCATCAAACACGCAGCGTCCAGATGTTACAGCATAGTGGAGGGGATTTCATGAAAATCCGTCTCCACTATGCGGTAAAACACGCAGGCAGCAGACCCGCGTAAACAGATATGTGGCGCGTCTTTTCAGAACGCAGCACGTCTGTTTACAGTGCGGCGACGCTCCGTCGCCACGCCATAAATTTCCCATAGATAATCATTAGATGCGGTAAAACCTCATCTAATGATTCGTGAAATGTGTAGAAACTGCGTTAATGCAGCTTACGACGCATGTCACATGCCGCCGGAAGCCCCGCGTCCACTGCAGTTCTCGAGGTAAGATAAGTTCTCGCGATAACTTAGCTTACCGCGAGAACTGCCGTGCATGTGACGGGGGGTTATCTCCGGTCACACTAGGCTGGTTCTCACGGTTAGCTGACTGTGAGTGCTAGAATGTAGGTGATCCTTGGAGAGTTATCGCCAGCGATCATCTACAAGCTCTGCTATGTCTGGATGTCAGGCATCCAGATGTAGTAGGGCTGGACTCGTCGTGGGACACTCATTATGGGATATCTGTGGACAGGGAGTATGAATTTAGTTTGTTTTTTTTTTGCTTTTTTGCAGGACGAGGGTCTTCAAGAGGATTGAGCGTACAATAAAGATATGGTCAAAAAGTGTGTGTAATCATTTCATTAAAATACTTTTTTCTAGTGTCTGTGTTTTATTTACACTTTACTAGGATTAATAATGGATAGGCGTCTTGTTGACGCCTCGCCATTATTAACCGGGCTTAATGTCACCTAAGGTGTCATTAACCCCTTATTACCCCATATCCCACCGCTACTCGGGAGTGGGAAGAGAGAGGCTAAGCGCCGGAATTGGCGCATCTTATAGATGCGCCATTTCTGGGGTGGCTGGGGGCTGCTATTTGTAGCCAGGGGGGAGGGGGCAATATCCATGGTCCCTCTCTAGGCTATGAATATCAGCCCGCAGCTGTCTGCGTAGCCTTTCTGGCTATAAATTATAGGGGGACCCCACATCATTTTTTTGGGGGGGTCCTCCTATTTTTATAGCTAGTAAAGGCTATGCAGACAGCTGCGGGCTGATATTCATAGCCTGGGAAGCTCCATGGGTATTAACCCCTTCCCAGTCTACAAATATCAGTCCCCCAGTCGCTGGCTTTCCCTCTCTGGCACAGAAAATTGTGCGGGAGCACGCCATTTTTAAAAAAAATTTTTTTTAAATTAAACATTGCATTTAAGGCCGGGGTAAATACCCGACACTGCCGCGAGCCCTCAGGACTAGAGTGTTCAGCTGCATAGAAATACATACAGCCGCACACTCCGCTCCCGAGTGCCCGCGGCAGTGCTGGGTATTGAAGCGAGAGACTTGTGTGAGTTTCTCGCGAGTGTGACCCCGGCCTAATGCAGATTTAATGGGTGTATGTGTCTTTATTTATGGCTGGGATCACACATGTGAGAAAGTCGGATGAGTCTCGCATCTTAATACCCGGCACTGCCACCGACACTTGGAACCTGAGCGTGCGGCTGCATAGAAATACATGCAACAGCATGATCCTCTCCCGAGTGTCGGCGGCAGTGCCGGGTATTAAGATGTGAGACTCGTCTGAGTTTCTCGCATGTGTGATCCATCTATCGTATCTATCTATTGTATCCATCTATCGTATCCATCTATCTATCGTATCTACCTATTAATCTATTATCTATCTATTATTTATCTATCAATATATCTACGGTATCTATCGGTATATCTATAGATAGATAGATAGATAGATAGATAGATAGATAGATATATTTATAGATAGATATATCAGTAGATAATAGATAGGTATATCAATAGATAGATGCCATAGATAAATACGATAGATAGATAGATAGATAGATAGATAGATAGATAGATAGATAGATAGATAGATATGATAGATGGATAAGATAGATAGATAGATAGATAGATAGATAGATAGATAGATAGATAGAAAGAAAGATAGATAGATAGATGCGATAGATGAATACGATAGATAATAGATAGATAGATAGATAGATAGATAGATGCGATAGATGAATACGATAGATAGATAATAGATAGATAGATAGATAGACAGATAGATGCGATAGATGAATACGATAGATAGATAATAGATAGATATCTATCTATCTATCTATCGTATCTATCATATCTATCTATCTATCTATCTATCTATCTATCTATCTATCTATCGTATCTATCATATCTATCTATCTATCTATCTATCTAGCTGTGTGTGTAAACATTATTCTTCAATGGAGTATTTAAATGAAGAGGTTGGACAAGAAATGACTTCACAATTCTTTTTTTTGTATATCTTTATTTGGCTTACAAAAACACACACAAATTCGCATGAAAAAAACGCATGTAAAAACGCAGGTGACCTCAGGTGCAGATTTGGTGCAGATTTTACCTGCGTCAAATCCTGATGCAATCCTGACCGTGGACACATACCCTTACTGTGGTCCTGACATAGGACTCATGGTAGCACTCAGCTTTTCTTCATTCATTCTTGCAGATGTCCCAAACAGTTTGAAGGGTCTTCATGCTGCCAGGGGGAGTGAGCTTCTGCACACCTGTGCGACTTTTCGGGGGAGTTCCCGTTTCCTAGCTTCACATTCACAATTTATGGATTTTACATTGATGGTCTGTGGACTTGTCGCCAACGTCTCATCTTCTTATTCTTACAGTTTAGCTAGGATTGATCTACAAGACTCTTCCTGCATTCAGTTGGCATCTGTAATAAGGAACAACCAGTCTCTGAAGATACTTGGCCTGTCTGGTAATCATCTGTCCGGCCCGCACTTCAGTGACTTGGTGGCAGCTTTGTCCAGTCCGGCCTGCAGTATAGAGGAATTACGGTGAGTCATGAAGTGGAGGTTATAAGAAATATATCTACCACTATTCTTATTACTATCTCATTATTGTGCATGCAGCATTATCAGAAAACTGGGACAAAACACATTGCATTATTACATTATTTATCAAGTGAAATGTATAGAAGTGACATGTGCAATATGGCTAAAAGATTTGCAGCATTTATAATCTTATATTGTGAAATGTGGTGACTAAACAAATCACCATAGCTATGTACGATGTATAGTTACAGTTCTCCATACAATTTCATAAGCATCTCCTATTTCAGTAATGGCAAAATCTTTATTCACTGAAGACAGATTTTACCCATGAATTGAAAATACTGACAATGAAAAAATCAGTCCAGGAGGAGAAAGAAGCGGATTTTTCTAGAACGTGCCCTCCAAGCATTTGTCCTCCCTTATTGCTCACTTGAAAGCTCTCACACTTGTGGTGCCATCAGAAAGGTCATTGGAGTTCAGAGCTAAAGGTGCTCGAGGTGATGTCATTGAATTGAACCGATTTCATTGGCTTTGAACTCCGATGACCTTTCTTAAGGCACCATGAGCGAGAACTTTCTTACGCTCGCGGTGACATCAGTGAGGTGAAAGGAGTTCAATGAACTCCTCCCAACTTTATCATGTCATGTCAAGCTGAGCAAGCATGCACAACAGCAATTTCTCTGCTGGATGGCAGACTATTTTGCTGCATCATGCAACAATGCAGTCTGCCATATAGCTGTAGCAGAGCTACACGCGTCGCAGGACAATTGGATTATTATCCTCACGTCAGGGACAGGCGAGGATGATGGTGCTTTATTATTTTATTTTTGTTACAGGGGACATTGGCTTCAGTGGATTGGGCATAAAGGTGAGAATAAATGTTTTTGGTTAATTTTAATTCAATAAAGGAGTCTGTGTCACTCTTTCAAATAAAGGACTTTATTCTGGGTGTTAGTTAATTTACAATTTGACTATGGGATTAGTAATGGGGGCATCTTGTAGATAACAAACTCCTGGGCTTGATGTCAGCTGCCAATACAAAGCTGACATCAACCCCAAAACTATCACTCCACTTGCCAATGCACCAGGGCAAGTAGGAAGAGCGAGCCTAAATGCCAAATTTGGCACATCTTATGGATGCGCCTTTTTGGGGGTGGCTGAGAGCTGATGCTTTTAGTCTGGGTTGGGGCCAATATCCATGGCCCCTTCCTAGCCTATTAAGATCAACCTATAGCTATGTGCCTAGCCTTTGCTGGTTATTAATTATACTCTACATAATTTTTTACGGGGTCCCCCATTTTAATAACCAGTAAAGGCTAAATATACAGCTGTGGTTTCCTTAATTGTTCCCCTGCCAGTCTTTGTATAACCCATTTTTTGTGAAGACGTCTCGGTCCATGTGACCTCTGGAGCTTCTAAGTGGTTGATCTTGGCAGATGGGATAAGACATCACCATAGGAGCCCTGGTTATATAAAGATTGGCATGGGAACTGTCACGGAACCCTCTGAATCTCCTGAGGAGGTGAGTATAGTGAGGTTTTTTTTTTATAGAACTTGTGGATTCACTGGTAATTCACTCCTAAATCAAATCCTCATTAATTGAGGTTTGTGGAGTATTTTACTTCCACATTTTACACTATAGAAAAAAACAACAACAAATCTGTGTCCAAAGCAGCATCAAAGCCACATCAGAAATGGACTTTCCGGCAGTGTGGTGAATATAATGTTATACAGCTACGATGAAAAAAAGTAAGAATTTCAGAATTTATTTTTTTCTGCCATTCACTGACTGGTGCAGAGGGCATGTTAAAGGGGTTGTCCTCTGTCAGAAAACCTTTTACTTATGTTCAGTTATATATAAAAAAAAATAACAAAAACCCCCCCTGAGCTTTACGTACCCTCTTTTGGTCCATTGCTCTGTACATGACATGAGCCGCTGAGCTTAGTATTTGGCTACAGCGCTGTCGATGTGAAGCCATCGCTGCAGCCAAACAGCAGTGACTCGTACAGCGCTAGAGACACAGAGTTTTTTTAATGAAATAAGCATATGGTAAAAAGTTTTCTAAGAGGACAACCCCTTTAAAGTTACTCCGCAATTGCACTATATATGAATTTTTTAATGTTTTGCTACTTTAAAAATAAATAACTCTTCCATTAACTGCATTTTTCCATCTTAATGAAATATGCTAATATCCCATAGGATGTGCTGCTTTCACCTCCAGTTTTTATCCTGTTGTAGCTCCCCTGCTCTTTTCTAGCTCTAAACCAAGAAGTTTGGATTGAGGAGACTAGTCGGTCAGCATTGTCTCGGTTGTAGAAAAGCCACAGAGACACCATCACGTGTTTCTCAACGCAAGCAATAAATAGCCAGGTCTTTCACCGGGAAGGAACAACCATGGGAAGGGCAGCATCCAAAAAGGAAAACCACCTATGCCAAAACATGGTATCCATCCACAGACAGCTGTTTCGGGGTATTTGCCCCTCATCAGTGTGGAGTAGGAAACTGGCTATTAGGAGCAGTGCCTAGTAAAGGGACTATAAACATAAGGATGAATGACCTCGGGGAGATCAAAACATCCAACACCGCGGAGACACCATCACGTGTTTCTCAACGCAGTGATCCAGAACACTGCTCCCATCCCTTATGGGAAATATGCAAATGCATGTAGAAAAGCCGCGGAGACACCATCACGTGTTTCTCAACGCAAGCAATAAATAGCCACTCCACACTGATGAGGGTCAAATACCCCGAAACAGCTGTCTGTGGATGGATACCATGTTTTGGCATAGGTGGTTTTCCTTTTTGAATGCTGCCCTTCCTTCCCGGTGAAAGACCTGGCTATTTATTGCTTGCGTTGAGAAACACGTGATGGTGTCTCCGCGGCTTTTCTACATGCATTTGCATATTTCCCATAAGGGATGGGAGCAGTGTTCTGGATTACTGCGTTGAGAAACACGTGATGGTGTATCGGCGGTGTTGGATGTTTTGATCTCCCCGAGGTCATTCATCCTTATGTTTATAGCATTGTCTCGGTTAACTTGACCGCAATATCTATGGCATTAAATTAAGTAAAAGGGATCCCTCTGTTTGGTTATTGTTAACATTCAATGAAATTATGGAGGCAGATACTTTACTGTGGCAGCTGGGGATCTGTCTATGGTCCCCAAGTCTGTCAGACAGCCATCTAAATGATAGGCAATGCCAGGAAGTAACAAAAAACTTATGAAAATGATGTCTCTATGTGGTCATATACTACTGTGTGAGCACACAGTGGGACTTAGGCCTGTTTCACACGTCCTGATTATTCCGGTACCTGAGAAATCGGTACCGGAGTTATCCGTGTCCGTGTGTCCGTGTCCTCACGTGGCACATCAGTGTGGCACACGTGCAGCAGCCGTGTGCCGACTGAGGACCACATGGACCGTGCAGGAGACAGCGCTACAGTTAAGCGCTGTCCCCTACTTTTGGTGCTGAAGCCGGCATTCATTCCTTCTCCCCAGCAGCGTTCGCTGGAGAGAAGGAATGAAAAATCAAGGTTTTGGGTTTTTTTTGTTAAAAATAAAGTTTGGGGTCACCTCCCGACTCCCATCCCCCGTGCGCCCGCCTGCTTGCCGAGAAATACTCACCCAGCTCCTGTGATGTCTGTTCTCAGCGCCGGCAGCCTGTCCTGTGTGAGCGGTCATGTGGTACCGCTCATTACAGTGATGAATATGTGCATATTCATCACTGTAATTTGCGGTACCACGTGACCGCTCACACAAGACAGGCTGTCGGCGCTGAGAGCAGACATCGCAGGAGCTGGGTGAGTATTTCTCAGCAAGCAGGCGGGCACACAGGGGATGGGAGGCGGGAGGTGACCCCAAACTTTATTTTTACCAAAAAAAAACATGATTTTTCATTCCTTCTCTCCAGCGAACGCTGTTGGGGAGAAGGAATGAATGCCGGCTTTAGCACCAAAAGCAGGGGACAGGGCTTACTGTAGCGCTGTCTCTCCTACCGCAGTACTTGCACACGGAGGAGAGTGCACACTGTTCTCCATGTGCACGTGTGCGGGACGCTTTGCGGACTGTGCTGTCGGAGAAAAGTGGACATGTCTCCGTGCTTTCAACACGGACACACAGTCTGTGAAAACACGGAGACATGTGCATAGACCCATTCATTTGAATGGGTCTACGTGTGTCAGTGTCTCTGGTACTTGAGAAAACGGAGACACTGACGTGTGAAAGAGGCCTTAGAAAGGAAGGAGCGCCTTTGGCTTTTGGAGCTCAGGTTTTGCTGGGACATGTTTCATGTGGCATTGCGTGAGATGCCAGAACATCAAAAATCCCCAAAAAGTAACCCCATACTGGAAATCATACCCCCTCAAGAAATGTAACTTGGGGTGTAGTAAGTACTTTGACTGAACAAATATTCCATGGATTTTAATGAGATTGGGCTGTAAAAATGAAATATCACATTTACAGAACCTCTAAGGAGTGGTGTAGCAATCATGGTTGCCAAAGACAGAGACTGGGTCTGAAGGATAATGGGGTGATGCCTGCAGTCAATCAGCATTGGCTTCACTCTCCCCGCCTTTCAGACAAATCACATGCATCCAGAAGATGTGAGAGCTGGAATGGAACCAGCATCAGAGGTGAGCATAAGTGTTATTATTTTACAAGGAGGAACATTGGGATTGAGAAGGGGTTGTCCAAGTTGTGGACAACTCCTTTAAACCTCTGAATATTATGAGCAACTGTAGTAAGAAGAACATCAGGCTGTTTGGAGATGGTCTTACAGCCTTTACCTTTAACATGTTTGTCTATAATTTTCACACCATGATACCAAACAGCACAGTGACTACTTTTCATGCTATAAATAGGCAGACTGACTAATTACAATTTTGTAGAGACCTCTGTTGTTAATTACAAGACACACCTTAGTTTTCCATGTCTCTATGGTTAAATTATTTTCAATCTTTTCTAGGAGTACCATCATTTTTACCATGACATTTTAATTATTTTTTTAATGTTTCTATTGAACCACAATTCTGAAGTAACGTCTGATTCTCATTAGTTCATATTCAGTAAATTTAAATTGAAAATGACTTCTGTCAGTTTCATGCTATTTCAGTGACCATTATGGTTGTTCTTACTTTAACAGAAGGATACAAACAGTATTGTCCATGTGTGTAAGTGTCAGGGATAATTAAAAGCCACACACTGATCACAGCCACCAGCAGCGACTGTCAGAAGTGATTACAGAAGTGTCATATGACTGTCAGGAAACCGGAATAATTATATTAAGCCCCCCCAGTGCTCCCAAACCCAAGATTGAACTGACTCCATCCTCAGGCCGATCAATTCATTGACTGATCTGAAAATATGAGAAGATCCTCACCCTACAAAGTCACTAATTCTGGGAATTCTGTTTTATTCTAGGATGTGGGACAATGGATTGACTGAAGAGGAGAAGGATAAAATAAAGACACTGGAAAGACGTAAACCAAATCTGAAGATACGCTACTAAAATACACGAAGCGGATTTTCTATTTTTTACAGTGTTGACAATCACCTGTGTAATTTTTTATGGACTGCTGCACCCAAATTTTTTACAGACTTGTACCTCAACCCGATAATTGGTGATGATTGTCTTATGACATCCAGGCTTCAAGATTACTAGCAGGATTGAGGGTTTCATCACTTTTGACCCCTTAGATGCCATGGTCTAAATCGACTACAGAATCTAAGTGGTTGTCAGAGGGATGAGGAACCATGTTTCTTAATTTGGACTTTATGTTTATATACAGCTTGGCTCTCTCACTTCTGAACATACTTAGACATACTGCTAAAAGCTGAATTAAAGGTCAAGGCTTGTATTTTTTATAAGATTGTTATTGTCTAATTAGATTTTTTTTTTTTTTTAAAAAAGCTGGCTAGAACTTCTGGTAGCTTGTCTATCAGCACATTAATTCTAATTATTTTGAGGTTGCATTTAATTTATTACGCATATAAAGCTCCACTGTTTATGCCCAATGTTATTGCTAGAAAGGCTGTCATAAGAAAACATACAACTGTGGGCAGAAGAAAGGATTGGCTGATTGTTTAGCCACCAGTTTTATCTCCTGACACTTCCATACACAGGAACGTTCCTTATGCCAAGTGCTCCTGTGTACTATATGAGAGAATCACTGCCAGACTCCTTGGAGGTGTCTTATCTCTCAGCAGTCCAAAACTGGACATGCTAGATCCTTATCTTCTACAGCATTATCTGTCAAGGAAAAGGCTGGAGGCCCACATACACATTAGACAATCAGCCGAGCCCGCTGATATTGGCGGCTTCAGCCAGCACTTGTATGCCATGTATGAGGACTTTACTCTTTAAGGACCAGTGAATTTTTTGTTTTTTTCACTGTCATTCTCTTTTTCCAAGAGAAACAGTTTTTTTTCCCGGTCTACATAGACATATAAGGTCTTGTTTTTTAGAATGACCCCATTTTTTATTATAATGTACTGAAAAACAGGAAAAGAAATTCCAAGTGGATCCTCGTCTGGGTCAGAAGGGTCTCCCGGCTGGGGGAATACTGGCTGCCAGGACTGTCAGGCACCAGGATTAAATGTGTGCCTCAGTATAGGGCACAACAGTGGCAATTTGTATTTTAATAATAAAGGTGTAGAAATGAACAAGAGATGAATGATTTCTATTCTGTTCCTAGACACAGCAATGGCTGCTGCAGCAAAGTCCATGACTCTCAGTAAGCTCTAACTCCACAGAGTGTAAAATCATTCATCTCTTGTTCATTTCTACACCTTTATTATTAAAATAGAAATTGCCACTGTTGTACCCTATACAGTGTGAAGCATGGTTCACCCGGAGAACGTCATTCCATTGTGGAGAACAGCTGCAGGACTGAGATAACCCACTGTGACCCAGGGCTGAGATTAGAACTGTCATTTTATATGCAAGTGGCGGGGTGCTTCTGGACTGTTACTTTGAGAGATTCGGTCATGACTACCACCGCGTGCCACCTTGTTACATGTGTTGTGACTGTCACACAGCCTCAAAACATGCAGATGTGGCACCAAACAGCTGATTATCGGGAGTGCTCCAGGTATCCAGCTTCCCGAGGCAGCTTTTCGGGAAGCGCTATAGTTAATCGGATAAGCACTTATCCGAAGATATTCAATCAACCCTAGTGCTCACTAGAGATTTAGGGCAATGGATGAGAAATCCGGGACGTGTTCCTATGGTTTTTGCTGCTAGTGAGTACCCTCCTTCATCATATTATACAATATGTATGTTTCTGAAGTTAATTGAAAATTTATCGGCATGCACTGAGTCACTTCACATCATAATCCCAGCCATATATTTGTGGGTTCATATACCAATACACATTAATTGGTTATTGTATATAATAATCTGGATGAATTATATACAGTGGGTACGGAAAGTATTCAGACCCCTTTAAATTTTTCACTTTTTGTTTCACTGCAGCCATTTGGTAAATTCAAAAAAGTTAATTTAATAAAAAACAAAGAAAAACTGAAATATCACATGGTCATGAGTATTCAGACCCTTTGCTCAGACACTCATATTTAAGTCACATGCTGTCCATTTCCTTGTGATCCTCCTTGAGATGGTTCTACTCCTTTATTGGAGTCCAGCTGTGTATAATTAAACTGATAGGACTTGATTTGGAAAGGCACACACCTGTCTATATAAGACCTCATAGTGCATGTCAGACCAAATGAGAATCATGAAGTCAAAAGAACTGGCCAAGGAGCTCAGAGACTGAATTATGGTAAGGCACAAATCTGGCCAAGGTTACAACAGAATTTCTGCAGTACTCAAGGTTCCTAAGAGCACAGTGGCCTTCATAATCCTTAAATGAAAGGAGTTTGGAAAACCAGAAGTTTTCCTAGACCTGGCCGTCCAGCCAAGCTGAGCCATCGTGGGAGAAGAGCCTTGGTGAGAGAAGTAAAGAAGAACCCCAAGATCACTGTGGCTGAGCTCCAGAGATGCATTAGGGGGAGATGGGAGAAAGTTCTACAAAGTCAACTATCCCTGCAGTCCTCCACCAGTTGGGCCTTTATGGCAGAGTGACCCGATGGAAGCCTCTCCTCAGTGCAAGACATATGAAAGCCCGGATATAGCTTGCTAAAAAACACATGAAGGACTCCCAGACAATGAGAAATAAGATTCTCTGGTCTGATAAGACAAAGATAGACCTTTTGGTGATAATTCTAAGCGGTATGTGTGGAGAAGACCAGGCACTGCTCATCACCTGCCCAATACAATCCCAACAGTGAAACATGGTGGTGGTAGCACATGCTATGGGGGTGTTTTTCAGCTGCAGGGACAGGACGACTGGTTGTCAATGAAGAAACCATGTATGTGGCCAAGTACAGAGATATCCTGGATGAAAACCTCTTCCAGAGTGCTCTGGACCTCAGACTTGGCCGAAGGTTCAAGACAATGACCCTAAGCACACAGCTAAAATAACAAAAGAGTGGCTTCAGAACAACTCTGTGACCATTCTTGACTGGCCCAGCCAGAGACCTGACCTAAACTCAATTGAGCATCTCTGGAGAGACCTGAAAATTTCTGTCCACCAATGTTGACCATCCAACCTGGTGGAACTGAAGAGGATCTGCATGGAAGAATGGCAGAAGATTCCCAAATCCAGGTGTGAAAAACTTGTTGCATCATTCCCAAGCAGACTCATGGTTGTATTAGCTCAAAAGGGCGCTTCTACTCAATACTGAGCAAAGGGTCTGAATACATATGACCATGTGATATTTCAGTTTTTCTTTTTTAATAAATTTGTAAAAATTACAAAATTTCTGGGGGGTTTTTCAGTCAAGATGGGGTGCAGAGTGTGCGTTAATGAAAAAAAAATTAACTTTTTTTAATTTACCAAATGGCTGCAATGAAACAAAGAGTGAAAAATTTAAAGGGGTATGAATACTTTCCTTACCCACTGTAGGCTGAGTGTGAGGAGGTAGGATTTGGGGTACTGCTTCACATTTTAAGGGTTATGATCTTTTTCCATTTAGTGACCGCATCCCATCCCATCTAATTATGCAGCAGAGTTCAGGTCTCAGCCTCATGCGCTGTAAAAAAAAAAAGAAAAAACAGGCAATATCCATACAATACCCTGATTGACATATGAGTTTTTCTAAAGTCCTCAGCAACCTCAAACTGGAAGTGCTGTAGTTGTGAAGTGGTGGCCTACAGTTGAGCCAAATCCCATAGACCACCCAAACCCGTAGAACGGATTATCTAATGCTGTAGTGTGTGGTGGCATATTTACCAAATGTCCAGATTTTGAAAGATCAATCCAGTGATAGGAACCACAAAGGAGTGAGGTTAAAGAAAACTCCACCCAACATTAAAAAATAAGTTACATACGTGGTATCAATACATCCAGAAAAGTCTGATCTATCAAAATGTAAAATGAATAAAGCTGATCAGTAAACACTGTGTAGAGGAAGTAAATCAAATTGCCAGAATTGTGGGTTTTGCGGTCACAGCAATAATGCAAAAAAATGCAATGCAAGTGTAACGATGGTGAGAACTGATGGATTGCTCCCTGAAATCAAGGGTTAAATGTATTTGGTGCTCATGTATGTGATAAAGGTATGATACCCACTTGGGCTGCAGTTAACTGGGACAGGGTGAACTATAGTTGATGGCCGAGTTTGAGAGGGGGAACTGAGAGTTGGTAGCAGGTCCAGGAAGTGACAGGGCAGTCAGTGTGTGGATAGCAGTGAAGTAGCAGGCTTAGGAGTTTGCTAGGGACAGCGTGAGCCTAATAATCGGGTAGTGGATTGCTTCAAATACCCTTCCATGTGATTCCATCTAAATGGCCTGGGGCAATCTTGAAATGGATGTCGGGGACCAGAGGCACACTCAGCTTGTGAAGCTACAGGGAAAGATGGACTCAGACTACATGGGGCAGAAGGTATTGCAATCTGGATATACTGCTAGAGGGAGGAAGACTCCCTAGAGTTAGGAAAGCTAGTGAGAGGGACATGCCTCCTACACTGAGAACCAGGGCTGAAGTTGTATCTGGTACCTGTGGGAAAGGTGACATCGTTGGGCCTTATCTTCTGCATCTGCCTATAAATGCTGTACATACTGCCATTCACAAAGTAAAAGTTTAATTTTTATGAATCTCGTGTCTCCTGGATTTAATTGCTGCCCTGGTTCCAGAAAAAGGATTCCTGGAGTCAGACGAGACCTGCAGGCCATAAATAAGTGGGAAGCACCACATATACAGCAGCAGAGCAGGACTGCCACACACCTTGTCTGTAGAATGCCAGAGCGAGTGGGAACCAAAGTTGCCCATCACTATCTCGCTCGGGCATCTTACACAAGTACAATACATACAACAAAATTATATGCATAAAACACCAGCTTGCCACACAAAAACACGTCTCCACTGACGTCAATATAAAATTTACAACAGCGGAGACTCCGGGCCTGGAAAGGATGTATAATGCAAAGTTTAGTCTATACTGTATCTTGTCATGTGTCAGCCCATAATTTTCTTCTCTGATGTGAGAATTATGTGTGAATCTGATAGTTCTGTATTGGTTGCCTTCATATTGTTTATCAATGCACAATGGGGACATTTCCTGGGGAAAATGCTGCAGGATCCTGGTGTAATTTGTCCAAAATGTTTACATGATGATTACTTTGTGGTGTCACATCCTACAATGGGAAGTGACTTCTTGGAAACAGAAGAGATTCAGATACAACCACATATGCGCTGGATCAGCACCTGGATCTGCCACTAGTACGTGCATCCCTCTACAGGTGCGACTCCTAAATGGATACCAGTAATGCGAAGCACCCATGGACATGTATCTAATGCAACCACTACCAGCTACAGTTCCACAATACACACAGCTTCTACCTTGTTGGTTACTAATGCAGCCATCCGTGTACAGAGGAGAACACTGGAAACAGTCAGTTACGGCGCGGACTGGAGCAGAGGACAGGGACACTGATCTGCTGGTTGCCCCTAAGTCTGTCACTAAACGTGTTGTGTATTCAAGGAATCGACTTCTGGAGCTGAGCAGGATGAAGGCTACTCCAGTTGTGGCCATACCACTTGTTCCCCGTGAAGTGTGGAGACCTTTCAGAGGCTGCAGAGCAGGAAAAAAGGTGAAGTCCAGGAGAAGAAGGTTTAAACCAGCAGTCCCATCCATTGTCATGGGTAATGTACGCTCGCTGGGAAATAAGACGGATGAACTGCTAGGTCTGTGTAAAACTCAGATGGAGTTCAAGGAATGCAGTCTCATGTGCTTTACAGAAACCTGGTTACATGGGGAGGTCCCTGATTCAAGTGTCTCGATTTCATGGTTACATGGGCTGATAAAGACAAAGCTAAGTGTGGTAACAAAAAGGGTGGTGGGGTGATATTATACATTAGTAACAGATGGTGCAATCAGCGGCATATTACTGTTAAGGAAAGTCACTGCAGTCAAAATATTGAACTCTTAGCAGTTGGCTTCAGGCCCTATTATCTACCTAGGGAATTCTCCATTTCCATTACAGTAGTCGTGTATATACCTCCATCCGCAAACCAAGACGCGGCTGGGGAGGTATTGTCCGGGGTGTTAGAACGCATTCAGACAATGCACCCATACTCGTTAACTGTAATCTCTGGGGACTTTAAAGGTACCTTCACACTCAGCGACACTGCAGCGATACCGACAACGATGTCGATCGCTGCAGCGTCGCTGTTTGGTCGCTGAAGAGCTGTCACACAGACAGCTCTCCAGCGACCAACGATCCCGAGGTCCCCGGGTAACCATGGTAAACATCGGGTTACTAAGCGCAGGGCCGCACTTAGTAACCCGATGTTTACCCTGGTTACCAGCGTAAAAGTAAAAAAAAAACAAAACACTACATACTTACCTACCGCTGTCTGTCCCCGGCGCTCTGCTTCTCTGCACTCCTCCTGCACTGGCTGTGAGCACAGCGGCCGGAAAGCAGAGCGGTGACGTCACCGCTGTGCTTTCCGGCTGACCGACGCTCACAGCCAGTGCAGGAGGAGTGCAGAGAAGCACAGCGCCGGGGACAGACAGCGGTAGGTAAGTATCTAGTGTTTGTTTTTTTAACTTGCTGGTAACCAGGGTAAACATCGGGTTACTAAGTGCGGCCTTGCGCTTAGTAACCCGATGTTTACCCTGGTTACCAGTGAAGACATTGCTGGATCGGTGTCACACACGCCGATCCAGAGATGTCTGCAGGGAGTCCAGCGACAAAATAAAGTTCTGGACTTTCCTCAGCGACCAACGATCTCCCAGCAGGGGCCTGATCGTTGGTCGCTGTCACACAGAACGATTTCCTTAACGATATCGTTGCTACGTCACAAAAAGCAACGATATCGTTAACGATATCGTTATGTGTGAAGGTACCTTAACAGAGCCAATATCTCAAAGGCTCTTGCAAAGTTCTATCAATATGTAAAATGTGCCACAAGGGACAACTGTATATTGGATCTCCTCTATGCGAATGTTAAAGACGACTATTCATCGTCTGCACTGCCCCCCCCCCCCCTGGGGAAATCAGACCACAACCTCATACTATTGTCTCCATCATACCAGCCTGTTGTCAGTAAACAACCAGTGACAATAAAACTAATTAGGAAGTGGACTCCAGCGGCAGAGGCGGCTCTACAAGACTGCTTTGACCTCACAGACTGGGAGGTGATATGCGACAGGGAGAGCATGATGTAAATGATATTGTCGGGCGAGTAGCGGATTATATAAATTTTTGTACTGACACTATTGTACCAGCTAAAAAGATTCGATGTTATGCAAATAACAAGCCTTGGATTACAAAAGAATTGAAACACTTACTAAACAAGAAAAAACTGGCATTTAAAATGAAGGATACAACAAAACTGAAACTGATACAAAGGGATTTAAAGGGAAAATTAAGAATGCCCGTGAGGTGTTCCGAATTAAATTAGAAAATAAATTGTCACACAACAATTCCATGGAGGTGTGGTCTGGCATGAAACAGCTAACTGGGTTTAAGGCAAAGTCGGAGCGTGAGGAAGTGGATCTGCCCTTGGCTAATGAAATGAAAGAGTTTTTCAACAGATTCACCAGCACAAGCACAGCGTCATCAGGAATGGGGGATGGAGCTGGGAAAATATCGGCAGCATTGACATTGGGGGATAAGCTGCCTGCTTTCACTGTCTCCCAAAGCGACGTGAGAAGACAGTTTAGTAGACTTGTTATTGTCAAAGCAGCTGGGCCTGATGGCCTCAGTCCACATGGCCTCAGAGCATGCGCAAACCAACTGTGTACTGTCTTCCAGCACCTGTTTAACTGGAGCCTTCAATCACAGGGTGCACCAGAACTGTGGAAGACCACCTGCCTGGTGCCAGTTCCCAAGATCACTTTTCTAACTTCCCTACAAGGCTATCGTCCAGTGGCCTTAACATCACATGCTATGAAGTCCTTGGAGAGAATAATACTCGCCTACTTGTTTCCGAGGGTGAGGGCATACACTAACCCTCTACAGTTTGGGTACCAGCAGAGATTGGGGATGGATGATGCGGTTGTGTCTCTGCTACATACAGTGCATTCATTCTTGGACAATGATGGAACTGTAGTGCGCGCCATGTTTTTTGACTTCTCAAGTGTTTTCAATACCTTACAGCCGCCCTTACTACACAATAAGTTGACTGATATGGCGGTAGATGAGTGGATGGAGAACTGGATAAATGACTACCTGACGGACAGGCCGCAGTTTGTAAGGATGGGGGAGGTGGTATCTGGCAGTGTACGGAGCAGTGTTGGAGCCCCTCAGGATACAGTGCTGTCGTCCTTAATCTTCACATTGTATACAGCTGACTTTCAGCATAAATCAGATTTTTGTCACCTCCAGAAATTCTAAGATGACTCAGTGATTGTAGGGGGCATTGTGGGGGGCCGGGGGGAGGAGCAATATAGAAGGGTGGTGTCTGACTTTGTGGATTGGTGCCGGACTAAGGGTACCGTCACACAGTGCAATTTTCATCGCTACGACGGTACGATCCGTGACGCTCCAGCGTCGTAACAATATCGCTCCAGCGTCGTAGACTGCTGTCACACTTTGCAATCTACGACGCTGGAGCGATAATTTCATGACGTATGTGCGATGTAGAAGCCGTTGGTTACTATGCGCACATCGTATACGATATATGTTACACCATGCAATCATACCGCCACAGCGGGACACTAGACGACGAAAGAAAGTTTCAAACGATCTGCTACGACGTACGATTCTCAGCGGGGTCCCTGATCGCAGGAGCGTGTCAGACATTGCGATATCGCTCGAACGTCACAGATATATCGCTCGAACGTCACGAATCGTGCCGTCGTAGCGATCAAAATTTCACTGTGTGACGGTACCCTAACTGTCTAGAATTAAATGTAAAGAAAACCAAGGAGATGGTGGTGAGTTATAGAAGGAAAAAGGATGATTACTTACCAATCACTATTGCTGGCCAGTAGGTTGAGATTGTTGAGAGCTACAAATATTTGGGGGTTCAACTTGACAGTAAACTTGATTGGAGGTGTCATACAGAAAAGGTTTACAAGAAGGGAATGAGCAGACTGTACTTTCTTTGGAAACTCAGGTCGTTCAATGTGTGCAGTAAAATGCTGAAAATATTCTACCAGTCCGTTGTGTCAAGCACCATCTTTTTTGCTATCATATGCTGGGGCAGTAGTGTGCGAGTATCTGACGCTAATAAGCTCAACAAACTTATCAAAAAGGCAAGAGGGGCTGTTGGCCTCCATCTGGACTCTTGAGGAGGTAGTGGAAGATAGGATTCAGAAGAAGTCTGGGGCCATAATGAATAATAATACAAACCCAATATACGAGCTGTTCTTGAAGCAGAAGAGCACATTCAGCAGCTGCCTAATCCTACTAAGGTGTAAGGAGGAGAAATTCAGGAAATCGTTTGTACCTACTGCTATGGGGATGTATAATAATTTCCTAAGAGTAGACAACAATGACTGATTGCTGGTGTACTAATGTCAATTAACAGTGATTTATATACCTGAACCACCCCCATTTATTTGTTATGTAATGTTGGTATACCTGTGCAAGAATGGGGGCCAAATATTTTATGTACTGCTGTTTGTATTGCTGTTGTAATACTGTAATTTCCCTCCGGGATCAATAAAGTGTATTGTATCGTATCGTATGCCAAATTTGTGCCAACATTTTGCCCAAATTTCTAGTCCAAAGTAAAGCAACTAATAGAATTGTGAAAACGTACAGTAGTCAGTCTAAACATGCAACAAATGTATGAAGTATTCATGAACCACGGTGATACATGTTGGGCATTTCACATTTGTTCGTCAGCAGACATATGCATCCGACATATCAGAACATAAGCAAGTGTGTGCCATACGTCTAACTACATGTCTGAATCTCAACGTATCCGTCCATTATTTCTCACCTAGTTTTAACTGGCATAGACAAGAAAATGTATTTGTTTAAGATGTAATGCTAATCTTCATCGTGCTCAAATAATATGTTTGCGTCCCCGCACCTGCATGTGTCGTGGCTGTTCGACAGGTGCAACATATGCAGGGATTGCCTGTTTATTTGGTAATCCCTGCATGTGTTGTGCCTGTTGAACAACCATGACACATGCAGGCGCGGGGACTTGAACATATTATTCGAGCATGCCAATTACAGCCAGTTTAGGCATGTACAAGTATGTCTAGCGAAATGCACTGAACAAATGTGAACCTAGCTTTAAAATATCAAGACTAAATTTACAATTAAATAGTTTTACTAACTCATTCCCATTAACTTTCATTTATTCTCAACGATGTGCACAAACTTTTCGGGATGATACAAAAACATCACAGAAAAAAAATATGCAACCAATGTTGTGCCAAGGATATCCACTAGATGTCACTCATATCATTGTTGAACTATAGAACATTTCTTCCGTTGAGAACAATGCGCTGTACAGTGTCACCCTGGGCGTCTTATGAGATTAAACCGTCATTTGGTCAGCCGCAGCATAGTCACATGCTAGCTTCTGTACTATGCCCCTAAGTCCTAGAACAACTGCACATCTAGTGATTAGCACCTCATAGATCACTATGATTTTGTTAATTTAGGCCATTATACCCCATATACAACCAAAGCTACCTTCCCAAGATGAGCTTTTGATGAGTTTTAAGATTGATGAGAGAATGTGCTGAGATAGCGTCTTATCTGTGCATGCTCGGGTGTTATCCAAGCATCTGGGCATGCTCATATATATGGAAAGCCCCATGGGGCCGTGGGGTACTCGGGCCAAGTCCAGCGGTATCTAAAGGGGTGGTCACGGAGTCAGTGACCCGGTCCGTGGCCCTGGGCGTCCAATTAAAGGGAATGAAGAGTAGTGGAAAATAAAGTCTATGGGGGAATGTTCGTGACGCCACCTGTAGTATTCAGCCAGGGATAGCCGACGTTGCTTAAAGGGACCACTGGAGCAGATGGTAATGCAGCTGAGATGGTTCTACTCCCCACAGGTGGATCTTGACCCCAGAGCAGCCAAAAGTGTAATGTAAACTTCTGTTTGGTGGTGGTGGTGCAGAGCAGGCGTCGCAGGAAAGAATTGTGAGGATACAGTAAGATGAAGTATTCAAGTTTAACTTACAGTCAGATGTTATTCCCCAGCCGGGGTGCTGTGTCCTCCAGGTGAGTGGTCCAGCAGCCTCTCCAGCAACTCAGGGCTCCTGTCCAGAACCCCCCTTTTTTATAAGCCTTTCCTGGCTGTCTCTCTACGCTGGCCTCCATTTCTTCTGCCCAACGTCTCACCCACATTGTCCTACGCCAGCAACCACGAATCTGGTCAGGCAATATCCTTTCAGTCCCCTGTATTCTATCTGTCTGCCTTTTTAGCCTGTTATGAGTGGATGTGGCTGTGGCTCTTACAGATGCCACAGCCTTCGGGTTTCTAGTTGAGACTTGAAGTTCTTCCACTAGATCAGGGGCCGGTTCCCCTTTCTGCGACCTGGTCCCTCCACCTGATGCTGGTAAGCTGGGATGCGGGCACCACAGGTGGCTTCTGCACTTCCCGTGCCCCTGGTGACCCTTTCTTCTCCTTCCTGGGAGCTTCCTTCCTTTCTTTCCTTCCACTCACAGGAGCTGCAGACCCACACGTCTGCTCATCTCTACTTCTCCTTGTTCACTCTTTAACTCCCTACTATCTCCCCTGACAACTCTTCACACTCCACCCACTCCCTCTACCTAATCCCTCCCTAGCCTAGGGAGGTCTGGTGTTGAGTGCAAGTGTTCTGTACAGTGTCATAGAAAGTGGCAGAATCCTCTTGACATGTGGATGAGCACACCAGGCACTGGCAGTCAAGCGACGCGTTTCGATCCTAGTGTGGATCTTTGTCACAGCTGACCTGCACTTAACAGCATTAACATTTTATATGTTAGACAGACCAATCATGTGAGTATCCCACATCATGTGATATAGCTAGAGAAGGTCCTAATAGATAAAAATGTTTGTTCTTTGTCAATTATAACGATATGCTGTATATATAATGTTTTTGAACATTAAAAGTTAACATATACCGTATATACTCGAGTATAAGCCGACCCGAGTATATGCCGAGACCCCTAATTTTGCAACAAAAATCTGGGACTTATTGACTCGAGTATAAGCCTAGGGTGGGAAATGCAGCAGCTACTGGTAAATTTAAAAAATAAAAATAGATACCAACAAAAGTAACATTGATTGAGACATCAGTAGGTTAAAATATTTTTGAATATCCATGTTGAATCAGGAGCCCCATATAATGCTCCATACAGTTCATGATGGTCCCCATAAGATGCTCCAAACAAAATACGCTCCATATAATGCTCAAAAATGGTATCATTAAAAACGCCAGCTCGTCACGCAAAAAATAAGTCCTCACCCAACCCTAGATCACGAAAGAGACGCTACGGGTCTCGGAAAATTGCACATTTTTTTTTTTTTTTTAGCAAAGTTTGGAATTTTTTTTACCACTAACGTAAAAAAGAACCTAGACATGTTTGGTGTCTATGAACTCGTAATGACCTGGAAAATCAAAATAGCAGGTCAGTTAAGCATTTAGTGAACCTAGCAAAAAAAGCCAAGAAAAAATCCCAGTGTGGGATTGCACTTTAATTGAAATTTCACCGCACTTGAAATTTTTTTCCAGTTTTCTAGTACATGACATGGTAAAACCAATGATGTCGTTCAAAAGTACAGCGTGCTCTGGAAAAAATAAGCCCTCACATGGCCATATTGATGGAAAAAAAAAGTTATAGCTCTGGAAAGGAGGGGAGCGAAAAATGAAAAAACTAAAATACCTCGTGTCATGAAGGGGTTAAATACCAATCTGGGTAGTTGCTTTTTTTAGATTACTGTGCGATGCATTAAATTCTATATTCATATTTCTGTCATCTGAACAATTTTTTCTTAGTCTGATATGTTCTCCCAGCAGAATGGATTTTATGGTATGTTTTGGATGACTACTTGAGGCATGTAAAATTGCCCGTTAGTGGCTTATAAAGAGTTTTGCTATCAGTTGGTTGTCCCACATTTCCTTGATGCTCAAGATCTGGAAAAGAAATGGAGAAATTCTCCAATTTATATGTAAACCGAATATTGTAATTATTAGAAATAATGTAATTTATGAAAGCTGGCAGATATATTTCCTCATCAAATGAACAGGGTATCATCAATATATCTGCCATACCATATAATTTCCTGAGCAAAAGGGTTATTGGCTGAATAAATGCATTCATTTTCCCAAAAGGCCATTGTTATGTTAGCTAATGATGGTGAATATTTAGCTCCCATTGGAACACCTGCTTTCTGCAGGTAAATACCATCATCAAAAGAGAACAAATTATGTTTCAATAGAAAAAATATCACTTGTAATAAATAATGAATCAGTCTTTCCGAATATTGGCTGAAATTTTTCAGAAAAAAATGAAGCGCTTTCATGGCCAATTTGTGAGGTAGATAAGGAAATTATGTTGCAAGACAGCCAGACATACTCCTCTGTCCATATTTTCTTTGATAAAGCTCCCCAGACGTCTCTTGAATATTTCAAATATCCGGGCAATTTTTGAATCAATGGTTGTGAGAGAGTCTGCCCACTCACAAAGATGTTCATTAAGAGAACCTATCCCTGGTACGATAGATCTCATTGGTGAAATTCCATCAGATTTATGTATTTTCGGTAAGCCATAAATCATAGGCAGAACTGGATTGGATACAGTCACAAAATCGGCTTGTTTTTTATTTAAAACGACTATAATAAGACCCTCCTGAACGACTTTATTTATTTCTTAGGTGAATTCGGTGGTAGGATTTTTTGTCAGTTTTTCATACGTAGTCGTATCTGACAATAATGCCATCATTTTACTTCTATAATCCTCGGTGTTCAAAATAACTACCTTTCCACATTTATCATTTTGTGTGATGATCATATTAGTCATTTTTCCAAGCTTTCCAAATTCTGATATTGCCTTTCTTTGCTTGAAGCTTAAAATTCTATTTTTGTTTTTTGAAATTTCATTGTTTTTATTTTCCAGCTTTTTCAATTCTCTTTCTATAGTTTCTTCGAATCTATCCATACACTCTGCCCTGGCCTGTATTGGGTAGAAGTATGGATTTTTGACATTTAAATATTGTGATTGATTAATTTTGTCTGTACTATTTTTTTCATCTATGGTCAGACTCTGTAAATTAAGTAGCGTTATTTGGTCCTTAAAATCCAATTTGTGATATTCATTGATTGTTTCTCTTACTGCTTGTCGTTGTTGCAAATCTTGCTCTACATTTAAAAAAATGTTTTTTTTTTAGTATGAGTTTGCGTATAAATTTGTTAATATTCAAAATGGTGGTGAAAAGATCGAAATTAGGATCTGGTACAAAATTCAAACCCAAGAATAAAACTTTCAGTTGATCTTGTGTGAATTGTTGACTTGATAAATTGAGCACATTTTCTGAGCTTAGTTCCCAAATTTCTTCTTCTTGTATCTGCTGGTCATGCCTTGATTGCTTGCGGTGTTTCCTCCCAACCCGCCTCTTGTGTTTTTTGAGGAAAAAACCTTCTACTTTTATCCAATCCTGCAGCATTAATGGAAGTATCACATGCACTAACATTAGTATCTGATTCTGCATCTGAGGAGGTGAATGCTACATGGGGCTTATTAGTCGGATTAGCTTGAGTCTGGCTATATTTAAGAATAGATATAGAAGTTTTAGGTGTCCTTTACCATTGACCACATACATATGTTTTGCCTGTAGCATAGTCATTGAGATCTCTTGTAAACTTTTTCTTTTTCCAACTCATGATATCTTCCTCTAATGCAGATAGATTTTCTTTCATTACTTCCATTGAAGAGTCATACTGTGAAAGTGTTTTATATTCCTCTAGGGATTTTTTTGTATCTGCAATATCCTTTTGAATGTCCACAAGTTTTGTTTCTTCATACGTAATTATAAGTTTCATTAAATTTATGGAACGGTTTGTAAGGATTTGATTCCATTCATCTTGGAAATCTGAATTGTATATTGTACTAGTCGCATATTTTTAAAATGCAACCCTCTTGGGACCATTTCTTTTGCCGCATTTGCAGCCAATTATGTGTTGATGATTTAGATGAAAATACTCCTGGTGACACTTAATTACCAATAATTGGAGCTCGCCTGGATACAACATTGACTCCTAATTCTAAGATTTTAGATAGAGTGTCATCTTAATATGGGTATACATTTGTAAATGATTTTTTTTTATTTTGATTGGTTGGTCTAACATATAAAATGTTAATGCTGTTAAGTGCAGGTCAGCTGTGACAAAGATCCACACTAGGATCGAAACACGTCGCTTTGCCGCCAGTGCCTGGTGTGCTCATCCACATGGCAAGAGGATTCTGCCACTAGCTATATTTTACATTTTTAGCAAAATGAAGAAATCGTTTTAGGAGCTGGAACGTCTACTTTGGTACATTGCTGATTCACGCCAGATCCTGACGGAGTTCCGTGCACCTGGGGCAGTCGGTGAGCTGGCTAGGGCGTCAAGTCCAAACTTTTTTTCTTATGCATTTCTGTACAGTGTCCCCTCTTTATCAGAGAGTTGGGGTACCAGACCTCAGGCTGAGATGCAGTACCTCTGTGGTGACTTGACCTTCAGGGGCACCACATATAATGTTCGAGTTGCGGCTGATAGACAGCCTGTACACTTGAAGGAATTCTCTAACAAACCGTTCAACAAATCATTCGGGTGCCGGGATGAAAACTAAATCTGCGAGCAGTCATAAATACTCGGAGGTCACCCGAGCGTGCTCAGGAAAACCAGAGCAGCGAGTATACTCGCTCATCACTAACGGTCAGTCTTTAATATTTGTATACTTTAGCTCTCTGTACAAGCACTCCATCCATTAATATATGGTGGTTTTAATCACAGCAGGATTCTACTTAGGCCGGGGTCACACTTGCAAGAAACTCGCACGAGTCTCGCGTCTCAATACCCGGCATTGTCACCAGCACTCAGGACTGGAGTGTGCGACTACATGTATTTCTATGCAGCTCAGCGCTTCGGTCCGTGTGCCGGCGGCAGTGCCGGGTATTGAGATGCGAGACTCATGCGAGTTTCTCGCAAGTGTAACCCCGGCCTTACCCATATAAATGCAGACTTCAGCCCAGGAGAGGACTCACATTAGGTTAGGTTCCATGAAACTCATTTATAAGGTCTAGGAAAATACAACATTTACCTAAAACTTTGGCAAACATAGGACCTGGCTCAGAGTCCTTACATTGAAAGGGACAGAAACTTTGGGAAAATGCATCAGTTTTTCAATACAAGGACTGACCATCACCATCAAAGACAAATCTAGAAACAAAGTCCACCTAGCTTGCCAAGGGTTGAGTCTTTTACCTGATTCTAAATAAGTCACATTTTTGTGGTCTGTGATAACCATGACATTATGTTTGGCACCTTCAAGGAAGTTGTGCAATTCCTCAAATATCCACTTAATTGCCAACAATTATGATTACCAATGTCATAATTCCTTTCAGTAGGATAAAACTTTCATGAAAAGAAGTACGGACGAAGTTGAGAGAATGTGTATCTTGCAATAGCCCTGCTGCAACTCCAACCTCTGAGGTGCCTACTTCGACAATAAAAGGATGCTCAAGAGCAGGCTGGACCAATGCAGTGTCAGATAAATAATATTTTTTTATCTCTTCAAAAGCTTGGACCTTAAGGTAGCTTCACACTGAACAACTTAACAACGATAACGATAGCGATCCGTGACGTTGCAGCATCCTGGATAGCGATATCGTTGTGTTTGACACACAGCAGTGATCTGGATCCTGCTGTGACATCGCTGGTCGGAGCTAGAAGGCCAGCACCTTATTTCATCGCTGGATCACCCGCAGACATCGCTGAATCAGCGTGTGTGATGCTGATCCTGCGATGTGTTCACTGGTAACCAGGGTAAACATCGGGTTACTAAGCGCAGGGCCGCGCTTAGTAACCCGATGTTTACCCTGGTTACCAATGTAAATGTAAAAAAAAAAACACTACATACTCACATTCCGGTGCCTGTCACGTTCCCGGCATCTGCTTCCCTGCACTCCTCCTGCATCCTGTGTCATCGCCGGCCGGCCGTAAAGCAGAGCACAGAGGTGACGTCACCGCTCTGCTTTACGGCCGGCGCTTACACAGGATGCAGGAGGAGTGCAGGGAAGCGGACGCCGGGAACGTGACAGGCACCGGAATGTGAGTATGTAGTGTTTTTTTTTTTACATTTACATTGGTAACCAGGGTAAACATCGGGTTACTAAGCGTGGCCCTGCGCTTAGTAACCCGATGTTTACCCTGGTTATCCGGGGACTTCAGCATCGTTGGTTGCTGGAGAGAGCTGTCTGTGTGACAGCTCTCCAGCGACCACACAAGGACTTTCCAACGATCACGGCCAGGTCGTATCGCTGGTCGTGATCGTTGGAAAGTTGCTGAGTCTGACGGTACCTTTAGAGTGGTCCATTTAGAAACACTTTACAGACAAGATATACCCCAAGAAAGTTAACTTCTTGAACCATGAAAAAAAGAAAACAAATTTTTCAAGTTTAGCAAATAAAAAATTGTCTCTAAGTCTTTGGATTACAGTACATACATGTCGGATATGTGATTTAATATCAGGTGAATAAATAAAGATGGTATCCAGATAGACAACCACATACTGACCACTGATATCTCTGAATATGTCATTACCAAAATGTTTCAAAAGCTGCAGGTGCATTACTTAGTCCAAAAGGCATTAGAACAGGGGTGTCAAACTGCATTCCTCAAGGGCCGCAAACAGGTCATGTTTTCAGGATTTCCTTAGCATTGAACAAGGTGCTGGAATCATTCTGTGCAGGTGATTAAATTATCACCTGTGCAATACAAGGAAATCCTGAAAACATGATCTGTTTGCGGCCCTAGAGGAATGCAGTTTGACACCCCTGCATTAGAAGATACTCATAGTGACCCTCAGGTGTGTTAATTGCTATCTTCCACTAATCTACTTCTCATAAACTGAGAGCAATAATTTTGCAGAATCATAGAGAATACCTTTACGCCCAGGTGGGCATTTCCGCACCCACTTAGACACTGGCATCTTTCTGGCATCAGTTGCTTTGAGCAGTCATACATCTGATATCTAGACTTTCCACAGTTGCTAATATGATTCAGCGTCGCACCTTGTTGTTGATGGGAGTTGGTCAACCCAACTAGAGATGTGCAAACCTTTCAAGGGTCGGTTCAGATCAGCGAACGTCCTGTTCACCGAACATGTTCACCGAGCGGTTTGACAAACATACCTGAACCTCGTTGATTTCAATGGGAGGCAAAACCAAACTCATAGACAACACCTTCAGGGGGCAAAAAAAGCTGTGAAAACAGCTGACATTAGGAGCAGACACCATGAAAAGTGTCATCAATTGACCCATCAATTGTGCTATAAATAAATAATAAAATAAAAAAATTGTGTGGGTACCCCTGTATTTTTGATAACCAGCCAGGCAAAACTGACAGCTGCAGGCTGCAACCCTCTAGATTGGGTTATTAATAATAATAATAATTATTATTATTATTATTTTATTTACATAGCGCCAACATATTCCGCAGCGCTTTACAAATTATAGAGGGGACTTGTACAGACAATAGACATTACAGCATAACAAAAATCACAGTTCAAAATACATACCAAGAAGAGTGAGGGCCCTGCTCACAAGCTTACAAACTATGAGGAAAAAGGGAGACACGAGAGGTGGATGGTAACAATTGCTTTTGATGTTCGGACCAGCCATAGTGTAAGGCTCAGGTGTTCATGTAAAGCTGCATGAACCATTTACCAGCCTAAATATGTAACAGTACAGACACAGAGGGCTATTAACTGCATAAAGTGTATGAGAACATGATGCGAGGAACCTGATTATGGTTTAAGTTTTTTGAATGGGCCACACAGGGATAGTTAGGTTAATGCATTGAGGCCTGTAGGCCAGTCTGAACAAATGCGTTTTTAGGGAACGCTTAAAGCTGTGGGGATTAATCATATTAACCTGGGTAGTGCATTCCAAAGAATTGGCGCAGCACGTGAAAAGTCTTGGAGACGGGAGTGGGAGGTTCTGATTATTGAGGATGCTAGCCTCAGGTCATTAGCAGAATGGAGAGCACGGGTGGTAGACTGAGACCAGGGAGGAGATGTAGGGTGGTGCTGAGCCATGGAGTGCTTTGTGGATGAGGGTAATAGTTTTGTACTGGATTCTGGAGTGGATGGGTTACCAGTGCAATGACTGGCACAAGGTAGAGGCATCGGTGTAACGGTTGGTGAGGAATATGATCGTGGTTGCAGCATTCAGGACAGATTGGAGCAGGGAGAGTTTGGTAAGATGGAGGCCGATTAGTAGAGAGTTACAATAGTCCAGATGAGAATGAATGAGTGAAACAGTAAGAATTTTTGCACTGTCGAAAGTAAGAAAAGGGCGAATTCTAGAAATGTTTTTGAGGTGCAGATAAGAAGAGCGAGCCAGTGATCGGATGTGGGGGGTGAATGAAAGCTCGGAATCAAGTATGACCCCAAGGCAGCGGACATGTAAAGGTTTGCCTTTATGAAAAAAATGCCTAGCATAGCCATAATTTTTTCCAATCTTTTTTTATCCATAAACCTTAGATCGTTATTTGCCAAGGCCTTCCTTGGTATGACTTCAGAAAAGACAAAGCAGGTATATGGGAACCAGTATTTTAACAGAGCAAGATCCCTGCACATTGACCATAGAAGATCAAGGATTCTGGTTTTGCCTAAAACATTGTCGTCCACGTACAGCAACATTAAATTTGGGTAAGGCCAAAGAGATGACAAACTTTTCAGTTCTTTGCATAGTTTTTCCCATTTAAGACCCTTGATACCACACCTAAAATCATTTAAACATTTAAAGCAGATGAATCAAAGGACAGATTTTCGGATTGGCTTCTCCTTGCTGCCCTCTTCTAGGCCCAATATAGGAGAACATGCTACCAATCAGGATTATACACAAAACAAAATTTAAAAGACCCAGCGAAGATTGCAGATCCCTCAAAGTAGTCTTCTCCTGTGCCAACATATCTACCAACAACAATTTTAGTTTATTTAACTTCATATCCGGGAGTCTACATTCCATTTTAACGGAATCAATATTAATACCTAAAAAAAATTCAAGACTTCAGTATGGATAAACAGTCTTTTCTTTTACCAGAGGAGCACCACAAAGTCCATTAGATCCTTATATTTAGACAGCAATGTTGCACTAGAGTGGGAATCAGCACCACCTATGAATAAAAAATCATACAAGTACCCAAACAACCCTTTGTTCTTTGATTGATATTGTAAAATCCATTGAAGAAAAGATGAGAAAGCTTCAAAATAGCAGCAGGATAATAAATAACCCATGAGTAAACTATCAAAATAATATTTTTGCTCAAACTGCAAACCCAAGAAATTGAATCAGGTAGGATTGATTGGAATCAATCTGAAAGCTGGTTTTATATCCGCTTTTGCCAGCAATGCACCTCTCCCATATAATTTAATTAAATTTACTTCTTGGTCGAAGAAAGCATATTTAACTGACATTTTCTCTTTATTTACTTCATCATTCAAAGATGCTTCCTTCAGATTAAATATGTGGTTTACTGTTCCGAAAGAACCTGGATCTTTTAGGGACAAAATCCAGAGGAGACAACCTAAATTTAAAAAAAAAGGAGTAGTGAATGGTCCAGATAGTCTATCTAGTTCTAACTCTTTAGCAAACTTTTCTCTAACAACAGTTTTATGAACCATAATCGAAGCCAAGTTCTTAATCCAACAGCCGCCCTGACCTCTGAACCTTTAACATTGGGTACGCAGGATATCTGGACGCATCGTTTTGACGCACCCGCCGTCGGCACAAAAGGCAACAAGTAGCGTTCCTATGTGGTTGGCGCATCAAAACAACGCATCTATATACATCCGCATGTCCTGCATACTCAATGTTAAAGATAGGTACGCAGGATGCATGCAGAAGTAGACCGACCTAAACGGAAGAAGTGCAGAGGTGGGCGGGGCTTAACAAAGGGATTACCCAGCCCTTTGCAAAGCCCTGGTACGCAAGTGTGAACGTAGGGTTGGCGACCGCTGATATGCATTAAAAGGGTGGCCGCTTAGGATACTTATTGCACCATTGCCGTTTTAAAACGGCAATTCCGGAATAAGTCTGTAGCGTCCCCCAGAGTCGGAAAATCTACGAGGTCTTAGAGCCGAGATTTTCCTGTAGTTATTCAATGAATAACGGCGATAAAAAAATATATAGGATATAGCGTGGCACAGCTTTGAGTGGTGCCTAAGTAGGATCCCAGCCCGTGAGTAATAATCAGAAAAAACTTGGCACTCTATTTTTAGATGATTGTGAAAATTTTAATGCAGTCCAATCACAGCATTTCAGTCACTCTATGGACCTTCATCAAGTACCGACTGCTCAGGGTTGACTAGCTCCAATGTACTGGGATTAGAGATCGTGTAGATTGGGGTATACTTATTAAAGGTTCGATAAAGTGATTGGTAGGCAAGTAGACCTCATGTGGAGTCCCACTATGTCCCAGAGGAGCGTTGGTGTCAGCCCAGAGGTAGTTCAGTGGGCAGTGTGTCAATCTCATAAACGTGGTATCCACTGCTTGTTGTAGTGAGTCACTCTGAATCAGTGGTATCCGTTGAAGCGCTCCAGAGTTATAACTTCATAAAATGGCACTGGTCAGAATTATAAAATGTGGCCTAGTCATTAAGGTTACAATTGGCTCAGTCATTAATAAGCTAAAACCATGGCTAAAACCTTGAAAAATTAAATTAGCTTGCTCCTGATCTGTGAAGAACTTGAGCCAAAGCAGCATTGTTCCCATTTTCACAGGAGTCATCGCTTTTAAAACATAGTCCCTAGGTGCTGGGCTGCTGTTGGGAAGACTAAGCAGTTTTTTTTAAAAACATTTGAATATGGGATGAGTGCCACCACAAAAAGAGCACTCATGCCAAAACGGACAGTTATTCATCCATTTGCTTGATGATACGTTAAACACATTCATATTCCCTTTTTACTATTCTGACCGGAGTTTGATTGCCTGGAAAATGAATTTTGCTGGGGTAACATTAGGTTGTGCCACAGGCCAACATTCTTCACACCCCATTTCATAGACGGATGTATGGCTAGCTTTTTGCATAAAAGACTTGTCATATTTACACCAAGCCATAATGACAAAATTTCAGTATGCCTCAAGTATAAACTCAATGTGCAGAAATAAACAACAGCAGTTACAAGGCAAATTTTCCCCAATAACAGCTGAATAAATGCAGAAGGTCTGCAGCCAATTGTTAAAATACCTAGGGGCACTATGTTTCCTGTCATCCCCATCAATCTTCTCATCTTTTTCTTATCCGCATTAAACAGCTGTTCTTTTCCTGAGGCAAATAAAGTGAATGAAGCAATAAATTCTTTATTGAACATGCACTCCCTAACTGAAGTGTTGAGGTGAAAGCCTAATAGCGTACTGTCACAGGCCTCCTTAAAGGGAACCTGTCACCCCCAAATTCGAAGATGAGCTAAGCCCACCAGCATCAGGGGCTTTTTATCTACAGCATTCTGTAATGCTGTAGATAAGCCCCTGATGTATCCTGAAAGATGAGAAAAAGAGGTTAGATTATACTCACCTGGGCGTGCGGTCCGATCCAATGGGCGTCACGGTCCGGTGCGGGGTCTCCCATCTTAATAGGATGAATTTCTCTTCTTGTCCTCATGCTGCAGCTCCGGCACAGGTGTACTTTGCCCTGTTGAGGACAGAGCAAAGTACTGCAGAGTGCAGGTGCCGGGCCTCTCTGACCTTTCCCAGCGCCTGCGCACTGCAGTACTTTGCTTTGCCTTCAACAGGGCAGACAAAGTATGTCTGCGCCGGAGCCGCAGTGTGAAGATAAGAAGAGGACGTCATCGTAAGAAGATGGGAGGCGCTGGACCGGACCGAGATGCCCATCGGACCGGACCGCAGCGGGACCGCCCCTGGGTGAGTATAATCTAACCTCTTTTTCTCATCTTTCAGGATAGATCGGGGGCTTATCTACAGCATTACAGAATGCCCCTGATGCCGGTGGGCTTAGCTCATCTTCGAATTTGGGGGTGACAGGTTCCCTTTAACACAAGATTCAGATACCCCCAGAAACAAACTGGAGCTATTGTCCCCATTTAAAGGAAGCCCAAAGGGAAGCTAAAATTAGCTCTCACCTCTGGCTTTCCTAACACTTTTTGTATCAACTGTCTAATTAGGTCCTTCATCTGACCTAAGGTGTAATTCCTATCAGAGACAGACAGGGTTAAAAAGATTTTATCTCCCCTCGCCTCTGTCTCCTGAGTAAAGGTACCGTCACATTAAGCGATGCTGTAGCGATATAGACAACGAGCCGATCATTGCAGCGGCGCTGTTTAGGTCGCTAGGAGACGTCAAACACCGGCAACAGCTGAACGATGCAGGAGCGATCCAGTGACGTACTTATCGTTCTCGCTGGTTGTTAGCTCCATGAAAAACCATTGCAGGCATCGTTGCTTTTGCTGTCAAACATGACGAATCACGCCGACCTGACGACCAAATCAAGTTCCGGACTTCTAGCTACGACCAGCGATGTCACAGCAGGATCCTGATCGCTGCTGCGTGTCAAACACAACGAGATCGCTATCCAGGACGCTGCAATGTCACGGATCGCTGTCGTTCTCATTGGAAAGTTGCTCAGTGTGAAGGTACCTTTAGACTACAGTAGATAGATAATCCTGTTTGGTGCTTAGATCCTCCATACTGGGCAAACACTTCCTCTCTGTGCTGGTCTTCTTGAGACTGACGAGTTTCAGAACTGAGTATGGGTTCTGGCGCCTTCTTTTCCTTTTCAGATTTTGAGAGCTCATCTTCTCGGCTGCATCGGCTGTTGTACAGTGTAATCGGCTGATCCTCTTCCCTTCTCGCTCTCTTCTCTTTATCAGCTGCTGAAGATGGTACCGGAATTTCCAGGCATCTTCGTAGCCAATCTTGCCACTAGCAGCTACCAGCAGTAAGATAGGAGTATAACTAGGGTGTGGTGTTGTCCTACTGGCAAAGGCAGGGTGCTGATTACTCCAAATAGGCAACACATACACTTACAGTACAGACCAAAAGTTTGGACACATTTTCTCATTTAAAGATGTTTCTGTTTTTTTCTGTATTTTCATGACTATGAAAATTGTAAATTTACTCTGAAGGCATCAAAACTATGAATTAACACATGTGGAATTATATACTTTAACAAAAAAGTGTGAAACAACTGAAAATATGTCTTATATTCTAGGTTCTTCAAAGTAGCCACCTTTTGCTTTGATGACTGCTTTGCACACTGTTGGCATTCTCTTGATGAGCTTCAAGAGGCTTCTCTTGTAGAGGTTCAGTAGTGATATAGACTGTACAGTACTTCACTGTGTTGGACTAAACTCGGGATTTCTGTGGGTTGATATTTGCAGAGCTCCAAACAGCCGCTCAGCAAAGAGGTCCATGACCTTCTAGATGGCAGCGTTCCTAGACAAATGTTATTTGTCCTTGGATGAAGCCGTGGTGACACCAGCTACTCCACACTTAAAGAAAACCTGTCATCTCTCCTGACATGCTTACTTTAATAAATACTTGTATTCCCCGTGACATAACATCTTTTAGAACTCTGCATTGTGCCGATTCTCTGTTGTTATTCCTCCTAGAAATGCATAAATAAATTGAAATTTGGGTGTTGCTAGTTTGTGGTGTGTCCCTACATATCCTGGCACTATCCACTCATGACTAGTTGATATCAAAAATATTAACGTCAATTTATTCATACATGTACAGGAGTAACAACAGAACAACATCACAACCTTGTGGTATGGGAAATTATTCTGAAGAACTATTTTTCCATGAGAAATGCAAGCATGTAGTAAAACTGTAATATTGGTAATGGCCGCAAATTCTTATGTAGCCCAATGGCCTTTTTGCATCTGATTTCCGCTGTCTGAGAGCATATCCACGGGGAGCACTTGCCTGACCTATGCTTCACATCTACAGGTAAGTATGGTATTCATTTTTAGCTATATCTACTTGTACTAATGAGGAGGGGATAACTTTCCTATCTCTGGAGTTCCAACCACTGTTGTTCCCACTGATCTCAATAAATGGATGGAGCACAGGACGATCTTGCGCACTACCTCTTCATTCATTCTTAAAGGGAGCACCAAGCAAATCGCTTGGTTGATCTTCCCCATTCCTATTAGAATGAATGGAGAGGTAGTGTGCATGATCAACCTCTGTTTCATTCAGTCAGCCGGGACTCTTTAGAGCCCCAATTCTCGGATTCGTGGCCTTGGCAGTTGGACCCCCAGTGATCATCCCTTTAAGCACAACTTACTACATAGTTTTCCACGTCTGGTAATGTGCCACCAAGTTACTTGGATTGAGCAAGGCCAAGCACGCCTAATTGGAAATGGCTGAAAGTAGGCAAATTGCACACTTGTGGCATGTGACTGTCTGGTCTCGATGCCAGCACTGGAGAATCCTTATGGCATGAGGTGTGTGCACTGTGAGGATTCAAAAGTCTGCAGTCACATGACAGCAAATACCTGACAAACTAGAAAATGCTCATTCATTGGGGGATTAAGCCATTCATGCTAGCATTAAAATCATTGCGGTGTTAACCCAAAATCGATGACTTATATGCATGCATAGGAATTATCGCAGTCAACATTCGAGTGTTTTGCTGATTTGTCAGATCACGGCCATCCTGTACAGATGGGCAGATAATACGTGATGAGTATTTATATGGACACATTTTCTCCTATTATTTGCTCATCAGGGTATATGCACACTGAGGCCTTGATTCCCCAATTTTTCATGCCATTTTTGATGAGGAGGCATACTGGAGAAGGACACTCCTGATTCATTAATAGGTGCATGCCTCTTAATGAATCCAGCACATCTGAAAATTGCTTCTCCACAAATGTTACTCCAGTCGGGGACTGAAGGAAGATTTGAGGCGCAAAGAACACAGCCACTCATCATGAATTTGATGAACAGGGTGTGGTAGTTGAGCTCACTAAGTTGTACATGGAGATAGAAATGGGAACATTGTCTCTTTAAAGGGACACTGTCACCTGAATTTGGAGGGAACAATCTTCAGCCATGGAGGCGGGATTTTGGGGTTTTTGATTCACCCTTTCCTTACCCGCTGGCTGCATGCTGGCTGCAATATTGGATTGAAGTTCATTCTCTGTCCTCCATAGTACATGCCTGCACAAAGCAATCTTGCCTTGCACAGGCGTGTACTATGGAGGACAGAGAATGAACTTCAATCCAATATTGCAGCCAGCATGCAGCCAGCGGGTAAGGAAAGGGTGAATCAAACACCCAAAAATCCCGCCTCCATGGCTGAAGATTGTTCCCTCCAAATTCAGGTGACAGTGTCCCTTTAAGTCCTTCACTGGTTTATTAGGTACATGAGGTATAGACCATGGTGAAGTAAAATAAACAAGGCCTTTGGGCATAGTAGGAAAACAAAACAAAATGGTATTTCACAGAAAACCTCCCACCTATTCTGTGGTTATCCACTAAAACCCAGCTCTTAAACAAGATGGCTGATTAACCCATCTCAAAACTTAGTGTTCTGGAGCAATACTTCTAGGTTTCAAATTAGCGAAGCCAATAGCCTCAGCGAAACATTTCTCCCCTCCAGCATTTTGTCTGGGAGTTTGTGACAGGGGGTTGCCACACCTTGTCACACCCCAGCTCCACCCACTTTGTCTGAGCTGGGTGAAAATGGCAAAAGATCGCCAAAGTTGCAAGATTTTATTGTAGACTTGCAAGGTGCAAAATTCTTGTGATATTTGAAAGCTTTTTACACCAGAATCCTGTGTAAACTCTTTGAATCTGGCTTTGACTCTTTTTGCTGAGTTTTTGGAGTGAAAAGTGAGCAGAAACTTAATGTTTTTTAGGCGGATTTGGAGAGTTTGTGCTCCAAAAACTCATGGTGGACATAACTTAAAACTGCATTACAGACATCCAGTATCTATAATTTGAAAGGTAGGCACATGTATGGTTCTGCACCATTCAAAGTCTATGGCCTTGATTCATCAAAGCGCCTAGGTCAGAAAACTAGTGTAAATTACTTAAACAGAGCCATACATTTTTAGTACAATGTCAAATTTATCAATAGTGGTAGCATTTCTTACTCCAGAAATGTTGTTCCAATCCTCTCCTTGGCTGGAGTAACGGAAATGCTTTTGTGGGTGCAAGTACTTGTATTTTCTTGTAGTAGATGACAAGCCACATCAGAGCAACAGCAACACTACATACTTTTTTAAAACACATTAATCTTACAATCAAATAAAACACTAGTGACAGATAACAGCTCAATAAATATTTGCGAGTAGTGATGAAAGATAACACAAGTGTCATCCAGTACATGCAATGCTTCCTGCTGTGTATTTATATAGTCTAACATTACCTATTTGGATTTTTTGATTACCGTCCATTTACGAAGAGAGTTCTGATAAGCAGTAGACCTGTTTTTGTGAATCATTCTGTTCACTGACAAAATGAAAAGACAGAACATAACTGTAAGGGCCCCCATGCACATTAGACTAAAGTTGGCCAAAACTGCTGATATCGATGGGTTTGGCTGATGGTCTAATGTCAATGAGGTCGCCAGCTGACTGGTGGTTGGGAAGATGACAATTGAACATGTCCAATTTGGCAATCGCAATGTTCTTCATGAGATAAGTCGCCAGCCGACGTGTCAGGGGCGGCTTTCTCATTGAGAACACAGGAGCACTTGGCCGAACTTGCGCTTCTGTATATGGGAGAGTGAACCGAATGATCAGCCGTAGCATCTAATCTGTAGGACCAACCTAAGAAATGTAAATCTATATATATATATATATATATTAGACCATTGAGTAACTTTCATAACACAACAAACATAATTTATATAAAACTTGAAAGCAATTGAAACAGGAATTTCCTAATCCTGAATAATTGACAACAGAAGAAGTAAGTAGTCCGAGAATTAGTATTTCAAACCTGCTCTGGTAGCATTACAAATCTGTAAAATAGGGAAGCCACTCGGTAAAAAAGGAACCATAGGAACATTTGTACAATTTTAGTAAATTGAGAAGAGAAATTATAGTTTTGTTATTCATTGTTTTATTTATATATTTTTAGTGTTTCAAAGAATGGAAGATTTTTGTTTTTGAGTTTAGAGGATTGTGGCCATTGTAGGGGTTCACAATCTCTGGTAGGCATTAGGCATTGAGCCTTAGGTAGTGTTCATACAGGCAATGGAGTTTTGGTCCAAACACATGCAGTTTGCATTGCTTTCCGCAGGTTGCACAGCACCAAAACAAACACATGCACATAAATCCCTAACCTTGTCCAGGCGCTAACTACTCAGAACAGACCTTGGCTACTAATACACTTCTGAACCAGCCCCAGCTCGGTCAAACAAAACAGCTATTGTGCATTGCATTGATACTTGTGGCTCTCTGCCCACGTCCTGTGCAGACTCTTCTCAGAGAGGGATTCTAGCCTGTTTCTCTCTTCGGCTCCAAGACACATCCAGTGTGGTCAGTTTCCCTGAGCTGACTTAGGAGAGCAGCTAGCCTAGTTATATGCAGGGCTAGTCAGGTGATCTAATCAAAACCTGTAGAGCTAGGATTTAACCCTAGCCTACCTGGCTTTGCGACACCATTTAGAGGGAGATAGCACAATGTACGGGAGCATTATTTTGCTGATTTTTTTTTCAGTCCCCATCTATTTAACATGATCAGCTTATCTTTTTCTAATCGACGAAAAATAAAACAACCTGACACAAATTTAAGATGATAATTTGTCAGCAGTTTTTCAACAAAATCAATTTCAGGATCAATAAAGAAACTTCCTGCAAAACAAAAATCACTGATATAAAAATGTACGACGGGGAACGCCTTCAATAAGATTCCATACTCCATAATGATTAATGGCATCTGTATTTAAATCCTGGGATGAGTACAACAACCTAGGTACAGAGGTGATAATATTCACCTCCTAAAAATATGAGAAGCATTCTTTATGCACAAGTTGCAGACATTGCAACCTATAGGTCTGGACTGAGAATATGAAATAAGATTCATGTAGTCTTCTTTTTTCTGGTATGTGGCTTCTTAATTTCCCCTAAGAGTTTAACTAAAAGAATCCAGGTTTACATTTTTTTTAACTGTCTATTTAACAACTTTTATCTTTAACATACCAAATATGCATTTAGTCAATACAAATTAGGAACTTATAAAACATTATTATTACACAGGACAATGAGTTGTCGACTAAAGGTACCTTCACACTGAGCAACTTTCCAACGAGAACGACAGCGATCCGTGACGTCATGTTTGACAGCAAAAGCAACAATGCCTGCAATGGTTTTTCATGGAGCGAACAACCTGCGAGAACGATAAGTACGTCACTGGATCGCTCCTGCATCGTTCAGCTGTTGCCGGTGTTTGACGTCTCCTAGCGACCTAAACAGCGACACTGCAGCGACCGGCTCGTTGCCTATATCGCTGCAGCGCCGCTAAATGTGACGGTACCTTAAGAGTCTTGTCGAAGCCGAAAAAAGTCCAATGGTCCAATGTGCAGTGAATGGAATGATACCTATGTTACCCAATATAACAGCAATAATCAATCAATAAAACTGCAGAGGGGAAAAAGGAAAGAGGGGAGAAGCAAACAAGAAAGAGCGAGAGGAAAACCAGTACAACGTCTTCTTATGTTAACTTGGTGACAAAGTCGTCCCATGGAGCCCAAATACGGTTACATGACTCGACCTGGTTAATAACACACGCGGTGAGATTCTCAATCCGCCTTGTTTCCCTGATCCTCGCCTTTAATTCATTAATGGTGGGAGATCTGTTTTTCCGATGGAAGGCAATAAGGTATTTAGACGCTGTTAATATATAAAGGAGAAGCCTAGCAGGACGTTTTCACATAGAGCATGAAGGTGCATTGAGCAGGTAGGTCAGAGGATCCAGATGAACCTAAGCACACAATATTTGTGAGACTAGGTCTCTCACCTTCAGCCAGAGAGGAGAGATTAGTGGACAATCGTAGAATATGTGCAGTAACGACCCCTCCGCCCACAAGCATCTCTAGCATTGGTCAGATGTAGAGGGAAAAAGCTATGCAAAATCTGCTGTGTGGTAACAATGCCTTCAAATTGTACATTGGTTCTCCTTTTATGTTGTACAGAGAGATGATTTGGCCTCTCTAGACAAGATGACTTGCCAGAGAGTGAGAGGAAGCTTCCTACTCAGATAACTCTCCCACTTGTTCATGGAAGCATGTCTAAAGGTACCTTCACACTGATCAACTTTCCAACGATCATGACCAGCGATACGACCTGGCCGTGATCGTTGGAAAGTCCTTGTGTGGTCGCTGGGGAGCTGTCACACAGACAGCTCTCCAGCGACCAACGATGCCAAAGTCCCTGGGTAACCAGGGTAAACATCGGGTTACTAAGCGCAGGGCCGCGCTTAGTAACCCGATGTTTACCCTGGTTACCATTGTAAAAGTAAAAAAAAAAAACACTCACATTCCGGTGTGTGTCACGTCCCTCGCCGTCAGCTTCCCGCACTGACTGTGTGAGCGCCGGCCGTAAAGCACAGCACAGCGGTGACGTCACCGCTGTGCTTTACGGCCGGCGCTCACAGTCAGTGCGAGAAGCTGATGGCGAGGGACGTGACACACACCGGTATGTGAGTATGTAGTGTTTTTTTTTTTTACTTTTACAATGGTAACCAGGGTAAACATCGGGTTACTAAGCGCGGCCCTGCGCTTAGTAACCCGATGTTTACCCTGGTTACCCGGGGACTCATCGCTGGATCGGCGTCACACACGCCGATCCAGAGATGACAGTGGGTGACCTGATGACAAAATAAAGTTCTGGCCTTCTAGCTCTGACCAGCGATGTCACAGCAGGATCCTGATCGCTGCTGCGTGTCAAACACAACGAGATCGCTATCCAGGATGCTGCAACATCACGGATCGCTATCATTATCGTTCAAAAGTTGCTCAGTGTGACGGTACCTTAAGAGAAAAATGAGAAGCAGAAGACAAAACACCATATATGTCTGTGATAAGACCTTTTGTGATAAGGCCTCCTGAAGAAGATCGGCGAAACGCGCGTTGAGGCGGCAGGCAGGGGTTCGGCTACCACACTTCCTAATAGGTAATCTATGCAAGCACACTATTTTTTAGTTAATCACCTATTAGTATTACAGCGTCATCCCTAGACACAGCACTTGCTGATAACTGTTTGCACTATGTCACTTTATGTCTATGGATTTACGCTGACCTCATTAGGCTAATTGAGATTTCTCTACATCTGTGCTGCTTAAATGCCTTTAAGTATATGATGGTATCTAGTGGGAAATGTTTTCTGATACTCTTTACTTAGATTTGATTATGTATTGATTATACGGATACCATTGTGATGTGTGGATTGCTACTTCCCCTATCCTGTAAGATTAACTTTACCTTGTTATAATTTTGTAAATTTTATGTCTAAATAAATTTATAATTTTTTGTATAAACACTCTTTTTTGGGTTTTTTTCTTAATTGAAACTCCCTTATGTAATAACATGTGCACACAGCCTTATACATAACTGGTATGGTGATATCTGCTAGAACTCTAACTGATCACTAGGAGAAAGAGACAGCAGCAACTCGTGGAATTTCACAGGCTCTTCAGGTACTGTACATCCACAAGGCAAGTACATTTTCTTGAAAAAACGCTGGCGTTGACTTTGCTGCAAACACGATTTGCTTGCAGAATTTGTGCCATTATTATTGTGAATTTGCCATAGATTTCACATTCTGCATTCCAAAGGGTGAAAATCACAGTGATTTTTTTTTTTTTAAAAGGGAACCTGTCACCCCGAAATTCGCGGGTGAGGTAAGCCCACCGGCATCAGGGGCTTATCTGCAGCATTCTGTAATGCTGTAGATAAGCCCCCGATGTTACCTAAAAGAGGAGAAAAAGACGTTATATTATACTCACCCAGGGGCGGTCCCGCTGCTGGTCAGGTCTGATGGGCGTCTCCGGTCCGCTGCGGCGCCTCCCATCTTCATTACAAGACGTCCTCTTCTGATCTTCAGCCACGGCTCCAGCGCAGGCGTACTTTGCTCTGCCCTGTTGAGGGCAGACAAAGTACTGCAGTGCGCAGGCGCCGGGCCTCTGACCTTTCCGGCGCCTGCGCACTGCAGTACTATCATCTGCCCTCAACAGGGCAGACAAAGTACGCCTGCGCCGGAGCCGTGGCTGAAGATCAGAAGAGGACGTCTTGTAATGAAGATGGGAGGTGCCGCAGCGGACCGGAGACGCCCGTTTGACCTGACCAGCAGCGGGACCGCCCCTGGGTGAGTATAATATAACGTCTTTTTCTCCTCTTTTAGGTAACATCGGGGGCTTATCTACAGCATTACAGAATGCTGCAGATAAGCCCCTGATGCCGGTGGGCTTACCTCACCCACGAATTTCGGGGTGACAGGTTCCCTTTAAGAATGGAAAACTCCCTTTAGGTGAATTCTCATGTTGTAGATTTTGTTGCAAAAATTTCTAGAACTGAAAATTGGTTCCATACAACTAAATGTGGTTGTTTAAAATAAATGGGACAATTGCAAAACTATCCACCACAGAAACTGCAGCGAGTGATTGAGCAAAGTATGTATAAACCTTTAAGGGGAAATAAACAGATTACTCTAATGGGTCTTACAGACAACAGTATTATTGGTCCGAATGTGATCTGACAAAACATTGGATCACTCTCGGACCAATCTTATGCGATGGGGTCGTGCACATGTCAGATATTTTCCTCGGACAGAGCCGGTGAGGGGAAAAAAAAAAAATTGCAGCGTGTCCAAGGTTGATCTAATATTTGGATCGTAAGTGGCGAGTAAATATGATGCAGAAAAAAAATCAATGACAACACGATATACAAATCAATTGCATAGATGAATCATATCAGTTTCTGTTCCTAACAGTGTAGAGATGATGGAAAAAAGTAACCTAGCTAGTTACTAAAAGACCATTAGAGAAGTATATAGAACGCTAATAAATAGATATATTGATAGCAATATTGAGTGCAATAATCCATTATTAAAAAGGTCAGCGGACAAACAGTAATGCTAAATAATAATACATCACAATAATATTAGAGCGAACCTGTCACCCCCTTGGACATACCTAACTTATTAATATGGGCATACAGTTTCTAGGATACTTAAAATACTTAAAATAGTCGTAATTGAAATCAACTTTTAATCCTTTATTTTAATGTGTTTTTCTAAGCTCTGGGGTGCGTGGTGACTGAATGAGAACTCTGCCTCCGGTTTTCATTAGCGTACCTGTCGCTTCCCATCTGTGTTACAGGGCCCTGAGTGGGAGAACCACTATACATCACAGGGGACTGTGCCGCAGATGGGAGGCGACAGGTAAGCAAATGAAGACCGAAGGTAGAGTTTTCTTCCAGACAATGCATGCCCCAGAGCCTGGAAGAATGCATTAACATAAAGCATTAAAAGATGAATTCTGAAGAATAAGACTGCAGATATGAGCCATTCAGGTATGACTATTATATGTATCCTAGAACCTGTATGCCCATATTATTATTATTATTATTATTTATTATAGCGTCATTTATTCCATGGCACTTTACATGTGAAAAGGATATAACATATGTTTACTACATAATAAAAAACAAGTACAATAATCTTGAACAAATCGAGTCACCCACTGGTACAGGAGGAGAGAGGATCCTGCCCGCGAGGGCTCACAATTTACAAGGGATGGGTGAGGGTAGAGTAGGCAGATCTGGTCGTGTAGTGGTATGGACTGGTGGACCGAGAGTTACTGTAGGTTACGACATATTACTAGGTTAGGTACCGTATGTCCAAGAGGGTGACAGATTCCCTTTAATGAGCTACTATAAGGGGGATACAAGTGACAATAAGTAAAAAGCACATATTTTTATTAAAAACAATAGTATGTATATTCCCCATCCAATAGTGTACGTACAAGTGCTTTTCACTAAATTAGAATATCATTAAAAACTTCATTTATTTCAGTTCTTCAATACAAAAAGTGAAACCCATATAATATATTACCGTATTTTTCGCTTTATAAGATGCTACGGATTATAAGATGCACCCCAAATTTTAGGGAGAAAAATAGGAAAAAAATGTTTTTTAATAAAATGGCGGTGCTTCTTTTAATCCATGTGTCTTATTGCTTACCGGGGGTGGTGGCTGCGGTGAAGCAGGGACCCAGGGTCGCTGCTGGAGGAGGCAGGAGTGGGGTGATGCTGCAGGCCGCAGGCTGGGATGGAGGGATGTCCAGCATTGCTGCTGGTGTCTGGCGCTGCTGCCCAGTGCTCTGTGGGTGTCTCCGGTGCCCGGTGGTGCTGCGGGGGTGTACGGTAGTCCTCCTGCGGGTGTCCAGCATTGCTGCCTGGTGCTCTGCTGGTGTCTCCGGTGCTGTGGGTGCCCGGACAGCACTGCCCAATGCTGCTGTTTTGGTCTCCGATGCTGCCGGGGCTCTGCCAACATTTTGTGACAGGCCAGAGCCCCAGCAGTCCCATGATTTCCTGTGCAGTGGACTCCGAGAAAATGGCCGCTGGGGGAGTGGCGCATGCGCAGATGGAGATCTCGGCTCCGAGATCACAGGAGATGAGATTTCAGCGCTGAAATCTTATCTCCTGAGATCTTGGTGCCGAGATCTCCATCTGCGCATGCGCCGCCCCATCCGGTGGCCATTTTCCAGGAGTCCACCGCATAGTAAACCATGGGACTGCTGGGGTGGGCACCGGCAGCACCGTCAGGCAGCACCGGCCGCACATCCCACAGCACCGAAGACACCAGCAGAGCACTGGGTAGCAGCACCGGACACCCACAGTAGCACCGCTGGACACCCCCGCAGTGCCGCTGGGCACTGGAGACACCCACAAAGCACTGGGTAGCAGCGCCGGACACCCGCAGCACCGCCGGACACCCCTTCATCCCAGCCTGCGGCCTGCAGCAACGGTGTAGGTAAGGTACATTTGAATTATAAGATGCAAAGATGCACCCCCATTTTCCCCCCAAATTTGGGGGAAAAAAGTGCGTCTTATAATCCGAAAAATACGGTATATATAGTCATTACAAGCAGAGTGATCTATTTCAAGTGTTTATTTCTGTTAATGTCGATGATTATGGCTTACAGCCAAAACCCAAAAGTCCTTATCCCAGTAAATTAGAATAATTAACAAAAAAACACCTGCAAAGGATTCCTAAGTGTTTAATAAGTTAATGACTCTATATAATATATGAGTTTCAGTTTTTGTATTGAAGAACTGAAATAAATTAACTTTTTGCTGATATTCTAATTTAGTGAGAAGCATCTGTATATGGAAAGAAGGAATCTGCTGCACGTCATTTAAGAGAGCTGTGGAATCCATAAATAGAAATTTATAAGGTTACAAGGAATGATATAGATAAGGTGCATCAGTCATAAACCTACATAACCATAGATAATCCACAGTTCAAAAGGAAATCAGAGGGACGTGTAAGTTATGACATCAGTTAGTTAGTACCTGACATATTTTTTACTATGGATTGTTGCACGCAGTATATTTATGGCTATATCTATTTATCTGTTTATTAGGGTTGTATATACTTCTCCAATAGCCATTTAGTAACTAGCTAGGTAACTTTTTTCCATCATCTCTATACTGTCAGGTACAGAAACTGATATGATTCATCAATTCAATCGATTTGTGTATCGTGTTGTCATAGATTTTTTTCTGCTTCATATTTACTCCCCACTCACTTGTATTTTAATGTTCTATTTTTTTTGTTTTCCTCTGTTATTCAATAAAGTCGATTTATGTTTATACATTACTAGATGGTGACCCGATTCTAACGCATCAGGTATTCTAGAATATGTATGTAGTTTTTTTATGAAGTTTTCATAATAATGCAATATATACACAGGATTCAGCCGGCCACGACCAATTAGCGAAGCGTGGTTCAAATTCCGCACCAATTCGCGACTGATTGATTTGCGGCTGGGCGTAACCAATCAGTGAAGCCATGGCCGGCTCTAGCTTTTTGAGGGCCCCGGGCGAAAGAGTCTCAGTGGGCCCCCCTCTTTAACACATACCACGATTCATGATGCATAGATACAGCAGAGAAATATACCACAGCCAAGTAGCATATAACACAGCCCACTTAGTATATATCACAGCCACTGGGCTGGGCGCGAGCAGTGAAGCGTGATTTAAATCCCGCACCAATGTCTCTGATTGGTTGCGCCGGCTGGGCGCAAGCCATCAGCGAAGCATGATTTAAATCCCACGCCAATGTCGCTGATTGGTTGCTCCGGCTGGGCGCGAGCAATCAGTGAAGCATGATTTAAATCCCGCGGCAATGTCGCTGATTGGTCGCGCTGGCTGGGTGCGACCAATCAGCGAAGCGGGATTTAAATCCCGCACCAATGTCGCCCAATCAGCGAAGCGTGATTTAAATCCTGCGCCAATGTCACTGATTGGTCGCGCCGGCTGGTCGCGTCCAATCAGCGAAGTGGTGGGACCGGAGCATCGTGAGCTGCAGAAAAAGCTGCTGTGGAGGCGACGGAAGGTGAGAATATAACAATTTTTGTTTTAAATTATTTTTAACATTATATCTTTTTACTATTGATACTGGATAGGCAGCATCAATAGTAAAAAGTTCGTCACATAGGGTTAATGGCAGCGTTAACAGACTGCGTTACACTGCGTTATGCCGTGGTGTAACGCAGTCGGTTTAACGGACTGCTACAACGCTGTGTGGGCGGCAGGCGCTCACTGGGGGTAGTATAGAGGGGGCACTGAGTGCAGGGGAGTAGGGAGCGGCCGGACTGTGCCCTTCGCTCCCAAGAGTGCATTGCGGTCTCGCGAGATGTTAACGTGCGGTCTCGCGAGACTGCTACATCATCATCTTGCGAGACCGCAATGCATGGACCGGTCACCGGAGCGTCGCGAAGAGCGGGAAAGGCCTGGGCTGGATCTGGAGGGTGAGTATATAATGATTTATTTTTTTATTATTTTTAACATTAGATCTTTTTACTATTGATGCTGCATAGGCAGCATCAATAGTAAAAAGTTGGTCACACAGGGTTAATAGCAGCGTTAACGGAGTGCGTTACACCACGGCATAACGCGGTCCGTTAACGCTGCCATTAACCCTGTGTGAGCGCTGACTGGAGGGGAGTATGAAGCGGGCGCTGACTGCGGGGAGTAGGGAGCGGCCATTTTGCCGCCGGACTATGCCAGTCGCTGATTGGTCATGGCTGTTTTGCCGTGACCAATCAGTGACTTGGGATTTCCGTGACAGATGGAGGACAAACAGAAAGATGGAAGTGACCCTTAGACAATTATATAGTAGATACATTATTAATAGGGGTCTCTTTTCTATATTGGATTTGTTCTGTTGGAGTGTGACTTGGCTTTTTTGCACTTGAATGACATCTGAGTGCATTTTTTTGCGATGGCCCACAAAATAGGAAAGGTCAGTCTTATGCTCTTTCCTTATACAGTGAAAAAAAGGATACTAGCTTAAAGGGGTTGTCCGGTCAAAATCAAGAAAATTAATAAGTCTGCAGTCACTCTGTGTGACTGCAGACTTATGAATCCCCACAGCGCTCGCACTACTGGGATTCGCTGGCTTCTGAGCCTGAAATGGTGGGTATTTATGAGTTACACTTACGCCCAGCCATCCTTTGTCAACACCCATCGGATGCCCAAGACGGGGCACAGCCATGCTTAATACAAGTGTATGGAGCAAGGCCACACCCACAAGATGGGCCCTGGCCGGGAGTATGTATAATGCATACATACCCTTCTGTCTCAGCTCAGAAACTGGCGAATACCAACAGCATGCAGTGCCTGCACTGGGGAGTTCATAAGTCTGAAGCACAGAGTGACTGCAGACTTATCGATTTGGACCGGACAACCCCTTTAACAGAAACCAAGCCTATGCTTTTTGACACTGGTTGAATTTTAGGCTATGACTTTGTTTGCCTACTGTGTGAGTTTCTTTATATTGAGCATTGCTATGTATTTTCTATATGTACAGTCATGGCCAAAAGTTTTGAGAATGACACCAAAATTATATTTTCACATGATCTGCTGCCCTCTGGCTTTTATTAGTGTTTGTCTGATGTTTATATCACATACAGAAATATAATTGCAATCATATTATGAGTACCAATAGGTTATATTGACAGTTAGAATGAGTTAATGCAGCAAGTCAATATTTGCAGTGTTGACCCTTCTTCTTCAAGACCTCTGCAATTCTCCCTGGCATGCTCTCAATCAACTTCTGGACCAAATACTGACTGATAGCAGTCCATTCTTGCATAATCAATGCTTGCATTTTGCCAGAATTTGTTGGTTTTTGTTTGTCCTCCCATCTCTTGATGATTGACCACATGTTCTCAATGGGATTAAGATCTGGGGAGTTTCCAGGCCATGGACCCAAAAGCTCTATGTTTTGTTCCATGAGCCATTTAGTTATCACCTTTGCTTTACGGCAAGGTGCTCCATCATGCTGGAAAAGGCATTGTTGGGCGCCAAACTGCTCTTGCACGGTTGGGAGAAGTTGCTCTTGGAGGACATTCTAGTGCCATTCTTTATTCATTGCTGTGTTTTTAGGCAAGACTGTGAGTGAGCCGATTCCCTTGGTCCTGGCGCTTGCTGGTCTTTCTTGGGCGCCCTGGAGCCTTTTAGACAACAATGGAAGCACTCTCCTTGAAGTTCTTGATGATGTGATAGATTGTTGACTGAGGTGCAATGTTTGTAGCTGCGATACTCTTCCCTGTTAGGCCATTTTTGTGCAGTGCAATGATGGCTGCACGTGTTTGTTTAGAGATAACCATGGTTAACTGAAGATAAACAATGATACCAAGCACCAGCCTCCTTTTAAAGTGTCCAGTGATGTCATTCTTACTTAATCATGACTGATTAATCACCAGCCCTGTCCTCATCAACACCCACACCTGCGTTAATGGATCAATCACTAAAACGATGTTAGCTGCTCCTTTTAAGGCAGGACTGCAATGATGTTGAAATGTGTTTTGGGGGTTAAAGTTCATTTTCTGGGCAAATATTGACTTTGCAAGTACAGTAATTGCTGTTAAGCTGATCACTCTGACATTCAGGAGTATATGCAAATTGCCATTAGAAAAAATGAAGCAGTAGACTTTGGAAAAATTAATATTTGTCTCATTCTCAAAATTTTTGTCCATGACAGTATGTCACAGAAAAGGAAATTATTTCACAAACATTAATCTCCAACTTCAGATATTCATTGTCAGGAAATACGAGATGCTGTACATATGTGAAGACCTAAAGAAGAAAAAAAGCTCAAATACTATTGTGAAAAGACAAGTCTATCCTCTGAGGCCCTGCTCTTTCAAAGGACTGTCTCTCATCTCTACCTTTTTTTCTGTTACTCAAGTTTTACTGGTGGAGATTTTGGTGGATCCCAGAATAAACCCTGGTGTTACCTTTTTAACATCCATAAAGGGATTTAGACTTACAAAAGAGCTCCCTGGGTTGTTTCCAGGGAGTGGCTTCTGGCCGGAGGTGCAAGCCTGCTGCAAGGATGGTCCAAAAAAGCCAGATCAGTATCAGGAGGGCCAAAACCAGGTACAGAAACATTAGAGAAAACCAAAGTCAGTAGGCAACTAGGGTTGGATACTAGGGGATGGATTCCAACAAGCTGAGGTCAGAATCATGGGGAAAAAAGAATAAGACAATATCAGGATGAAGCCGGGTCAGTAACAACATATCCATTGGAATAGCACCAGCGATGTCTGAGGGAACTGAGCTAAGAACAAAGAACCCCCACGATGCTGCAATGTTGCCTGGAGATATTGAATATTCTTTGGCTCTACAACCCTTCGGTAAATAAACTGCTTTCTATTAATGTCAAATATTTCATATTTGACTCATCAGTCCAGAGCCTCTTTTGTCATTTTCTGCTCCCCAGTTCCTATGTTTTTGGGCATATTTGAGTTTGCTTTGCCTTGATTCCATATTGAAGGTGTTTCTTTTTAGCTGCAATTGTTCCATGAAAACCAGTTAAGTGTGATTAGCTGGTTCCCACTGGTCGGGCATCTTCTGCTTTTGAAGCGAAGTAGGTTCACATTGCGTTAGTGCAATCCGTTTAGCGCATACGCTAACGGAATGCGCTAACGCAATGTCCAAAAAGGGATTGCGTTTAGCGATCCCGCTAGCGCAGGTGCCCGATCTGCGCTAGCGAAGAACGGACCCTGAAAGCTGCAAGCAGCGTTCGAGGTCCGTCCGAAAATAACGGGACATCGCTGACGCATGCCAAAAAAGGCATACTTTAGTGATGCGTTAGTACATTGCGGTCAATGGGTGCGCTAACGGATCCGTTACATAGAGTTAATTGCGTTAGCGGACACCCACTAATGCAATGTGAACCTTTCATCCGCTGCACTAATTTTCCTTGGCCAATTACTGCATCTACAGTCCTCAACATTGCCCATTTCTCGTGAAATCTTTGCTTGTCGAGGCATTTCCTAATTTATCACCAAATTAGGCCTGATAATTTACGTTTGACCATTCTTGAACATGTACCTGAGACCAGTCCGGATCGGATACAGATGCTTTATAACAGAGTCCTTCTGCATATATAACTTGGCTACTTTGCATCCAGAAGGTCTGAACCTTAGTATTGAGCACGCAATGATTAAGCATCATATAACTTATCTATATGAGGTTCTGATTAATAATAGTATTACATTTATGGGTTCTGTCTATAAACACAAATAAGTTCTGCCAAACGATTTTTGATCCAGATCTAATGGCGCCGCCCAGGGGGTTGGGATCTTAGGAGTATTTGAATGGCACCTACTTATTATTGTTATTTATTATTTTTTCTCCTCTTTCTAACAATTAACGTTGAGTGTATTATCAATTTATTATTTATTATTATTTATTATTATTATTGTTTTGTATTATATGATTTGCAATCATGTAAATTGTATCTATGTTCATGATTTTTAATGCCTGTATGCAATAATTTATCAACCAATCACATCAGTGCCTCTTTCTTTAAAGAACTGAGCATGGTTTACATTTTGTTATCACCTGGTGAAAGGTGAAAGGTACAATATGGAAAGCAGAACAAAAGCAACAGTTTTCAAAAAGAACTAAATAAAAGGTTACAATCTCTGATCCATGTGCAAGCAATTGGCCTGCCATCTTTAATAGGATAGATTGGACATTACAAGGTTGATCGTCCCTGAAACGCGTTGTGTGGTGAATAAAACGACTTTTCGTTTCTGACCTGGGTGGTTCCTGACTCAGAGCATTGCGCCCTGTGGATTTCCACCGCCCACCTTTCATAATTTTTTACTGTATCACGGCTCCTGAGCAGCACAGCAGGAGCAGGCGGAAGGCGCTTTTGGACCACCGTCATTCCCAGCTAAGCATCAGCATTGTGCCTGGCATGCACAACTACTAGTGGGGAGTTGAACACCTCTTCCCCCACCACATATGTGTTCTGACCTTCTTCATATGGAGTTCTCTCTCTATTGTTTTGTGTTTTACAGCCTCACCTTTGTTGTGGAGTTTGGATGTTCCTTATCCAGTTTTAAGCCTCCTACACAGCTGTTTCTGTTTAAAGGGACTGTCGCCTCATTTTTCGCATATAAGCTGCGGCCACCGCTATTAGGGGTTTATCTACAGCATTCTGTAATGCTATAGATAAGCCCCCCAATGTAACCTGAAAGATAAAAAAAACAAGTTAGATTATACTCACCCAGGGGCGGTCCCGGTTCGTGTCCGATGGGCGGTCTGGGTCCGGCACCTCCCATTGTCCTCTTCTTGTCTTCACGCTGCAGCTCTGGCACAGGCGTACTTTATCTGCCCTGTTGTGGGCAGAGCAAAGTACTGCAGTGCGCATGCGCCGGGAAAGGTCAGAGAGGCCCAGCGCCTGCGTACTGCAGTATTTTACGCTGCCCTCAACCGGGCAGAGAATTACGTATGTGCAAGAGGCTGGTGGTCGAAGGTTATATGCAGAAAATGAGGTGACAGATACCCTTTAAGTTAATGAGCTTGTTTCATATGACAATGTAGATCATTATCACCTGTGTGGTGAGACACTTAATCCTACAAAATCCCTGCTTTTGTGCAAGTGTGTCTTAAGGTACCTTCACACTGAGCGACTTAACAACGATATTGCTAGCGATCCGTGACGTTGCAGCGTCCTGGATAGCGATATTGTTGTGTTTGACGCGCAGCAGCGATCAGGATCCTGCTGCGACATCGCTGGTCGGAGCTAGAAGGCCAGAACTTTATTTAGTCGCTGGATCTCCCGCAGACATCGCTGAATTGGCATGTGTGACGCCGATCCAGCGATGTGTTCACTGGTAACCAGGGTAAACATCGGGTTACTAAGTGCAGGGCCGCGCTTAGTAACCCGATGTTTACCCTGGTTACCATTGTAAATGTAAAAAAAACCAAACAGTACATACTTACATTCCGGTGTCTGTCCCCCGGCCTCAGCTTCCCGCACTGACTGTGAGCGCCGGCCAGCCGTAAAGCAGAGCACAGCGGTGACGTCACCGCTCTGCTTTACGGCCGGCCGGCGCTCACAGTCAGTGCGGCAAGCTGAGGCCGGGGGACAGACACCGGAATGTAAGTATGTAGTGTTTGGGGTTTTTTTACATTTACAATGGTAACCAGGGTAAACATCGGGTTACTAAGTGCGGCCCTGCGCTTAGTATCCCGATGTTTACCCTGGTTACCAGGGGACTTCGGCAACGTTGGTCGCTGGAGAGCTGTCTGTGTGTCCAGCGACCACACAGCGACGAAACAGCGACGATGCAGCGATCGGCATCGTTGCCTATATCGCTGCAGCGTCGCTTAATGTGACGGTACCTTAAAAGAATTGATGCTGATTTGAATGCAAACAGTGGTCACATCAAATATTGATATTGATTTGATTTAGATTTTACTTTTGTTCATTTACTTTGCATTTTACTGTTAAAAATAAACTACTAATACTTTTGTCTTTGAAAGCATTGTTATTTTGCAGCAATTTTTCCACACCTGCCTAAAAAAAATGTATGGAAAGTTTAAAGGAGAAATGTTATGGAGATGACTTGGGAGGTTATCACTACAGAACAATACAAATTATTAATGAAGATTAGGACAAGAAAAACAAATAGGGGAAAGCCAATATAAGCTTATTATGGAGGATGACTTGCTGACCAACATAAAACACGAGAACGCTGCTAAAAGCACGTGGGATGCGCTTCAATAGCTGCACGAGATATCCAGTCTAAATTCCTAGTTACTCCTGTTATGGAAACTGAATAAAATAAAACAAAGAAAAGGAGACGACAGGAGCACATACAAACCATGCTGAACTGAACTGAAATTAGTGGGGGAGGATATAAAAGACAACTATGTTGCTGTCATTTTGCAATGCAGCACTTTGAACACATAAAGTGGTTATAAACCTGTAAATAACTCATGAAAGAAGAGAGTTACTTAAAACCAAACACACCATTGGTTTTTTTGTGAAATACTCAATAAGTTTGATGTGTCACATGACCCTCTTCCCATTGAAAAAAATAAAGTTGGATCCAAAATGGCCGACTTCAAAATGGCCACCATGGTCAGCACCCATCTTGAAAAGTTTTCCCCCTCCCATATACTAATGTGCTACAAACAGGAAGTTGATATCACCAACCATTATCATGTTATATACTGTAGGTGTCTCCATATAAATGGCCCACCCTATATAATAAAAAATATTTTGTAAATTCACAAAATGCAACCAATCTTTTGTGCATGACATGTCTTTTATTCTTTTTGAATTGTGTAGGTTCAGGAGCTGAGTCTGCATCATCCTCAGCAGGAATCAGCTCTATAGTACAGCTAATATTCTGGATCTGATATATGTCAGATCCAGACAATTTAATCCAACAGTAAGGCTGTGTGCACACGTTGCGTTTTTTCGCTATAAAAACGCATACATATGCATCCTATCATTTAGAATGCATTCTGCAATTTTTGTGCACATGATGCGTTTTTTTCCGCACAAAAAATGCATTGCGGTAAAAAATGCAGCATGTTCATTAATTTTGCATTTTTTTCACGTTTTTCCCGCTATATAATGCATTGGGAAAGCTCCGGAAAAAAACGTGCAAAAACGCGTTAAAAATGCAAAAAAAACGCATGCGGATTTCTTGCAGAAAATGTCCGGTTTCCTTCCGGATTTTTCTGCAAGAAATTCTTACGTGTGCACATACCCTAATAGCAACTATGGCACTTCAGTATTAGACAGAGAGATTGGGTTCTGTCTGTAACATCATAGGTTCCAATGGGGTGCCATGGCAGCCAAGGGGTCTAACACCTATTAGGATTATTATTTATTTTACTTGGCTTACCGTATATAGCACTATAATATTCCACAGCGCTTTACTGACATTATCATCACTGTCCCCATTGGAGTTCACAATCTAATTTTTCTATCAGTATGTCTTTGGAGTGTGGAAGGAAACCGGAGAACCCGGAGGAAATCCACACAATCACTGGGAGAACATACAAACTCTTTGCACATGTTGTCCTTGGTGGGATTTGAACCCAGAAGCCGAGCACTGCAAAGAAATAGTGCTAACCACTGAGCCATCATGGTCTCCAGGCAACCATTCCACATCACATCGCTAAACTTACATGGGCGATTGAGCTCATACACAGTTACAGTATATTCCCAAGTAAGACTAAAATGAAAAAAAAAAATCTAAAAATATATACCCCCAGGGCCGAGACAAGGAATAGGTACCTGCCTATGGCGCTATCTTCTGCCTCCTAAAGGCACTTAAAAAAACCTGACATTGCTGAATGCCTGTGGCCACCCAGCACCTTCCTCCGACCACAAACAACATAGTGACGGCTGGGGCGCGGACACACAGGGTAGCAGTCACTGACACAGCACACATTTGTCTCTGCCATCGCTCCCTCTCTGTATTGTATCCACATCTGTAAGGTACGAATGCAATTGATGTGTGCGCCGCACAGGGGTGTCGCTAGGCACTTTGATTCCAGGCCTTCAGCAGCTTTGACATGTTGGTCTCCTCCTTTGGCTCGTTCTGTCCCCAGCCAGTCCACAACAGTCTCCAGCTCTCCTCTTCCAGCCTGTGCTGAGTGGCATCTGCGCACATAGACCCAAAGCAGCCACTTTAGCAAGAAGGGAAGATTGACAGCTACAAAGACTGCTGCCTGACAGCTTCTTCAGAGAAGATTTGGCAGCACAGTCAAAAGATTTGCGTCAGTGATTTATTGACTGATGAAGGAGCACTGAGCTCTGTGGTCGGTGCAGGATCAGAGCTCTAGCACAGTCACCACAGGCTGCATCCTGACATTACCTGTATGATGAATCCAGACTGGGACTAGCCCCTGATCCCATCCCCCCACAACCAGTTATTTCTATCTTAGCTGTGGTGATACATACAGTAGTACAGATAATGTAGTAGAAATCACCTGCAGTCCTATGTAACACCATAAATATCACAATGATAGCTCTCTTAGTACAGATAATATAGTAGATGTCATGTAATTTTCAGGTCTAAGAGGGTTATCTATGGTGTTACATAGGACTACAGGAGATATCTAAAAAATACTTTCTCTGGATTCAGAGAGTTATCACTGTATTATCTGTGGTGTTCATTTTTTTTGGTTGGGGCACAAAATATACGTCTCTTAGAGCTTGGGCCTCTGATCTCTTCTGACTCTAGCTCTACACCCAAAATGCTCTAATCAGCTCCATGCTCCACCGGTAACTCCAACAAAATGCAGGCTACGTCTGGCTTGTGCCGTGTTGGCGAAGGCGCCTCATAGGGGATGTCATGCATTGCAATGACATGAGTGCACCGCGCCACAGAGTGCCCACTGCTGTACCAGATAGAAGAGGAGACAGCTGAGAGGTGGATGGGGAGCCTGGGTTAGGTGCGTATAAGCTTTTTAAATTTTTCTTATATTATTTGGCCACAAAATGAGGGACTTTGGGGACATCATATTATCTGGGGGTCTGTGGGAGACATTATACCTGCAGTGGGGGGACATTATACTGTATAGGGGGCTGTGGTACCCATCATACAGTATACAGCGTGGCTGTGGGGGATATCATACTGGGAGGGCTTCTGTGGGGACTACCATACTTTATTGGGGGCTGGAGGGTCATAATACTGTGGAGTGTTGGGGCCAGCATACTGTATAAGTGAGGTTGTGGTGGACATCATACTACTGTACATAATGGGGACTGTAGTGGACATCAAACTGTATATTGGAGCCAGTTGTGGATATCATACTGTGTGGGCCCTGTGGTGACCATCATACAATGTAGGGGGACAGTCTAAGGAGGGGGTATAGTTTAGAGAGGACAATGTGTTGGGCAGTCTGAGGGCATAGTATAAAGAGGGGGCACAGAATGGACATGGAGAGGAGACAGTGTGAAATGGGTGCTATGTATGAGAGAGGTTAGCATGGCTGGGAGGGTGTGTGGAGCTTAGAGAATGTGAGGAAAAACACGTGAGAGGGGACAGCCATGGTTCATAAGGACAGACGGCGTGGCGGTTATAGCTGATAATGGCAGTAAGTAAGGTGGTTATCTTTCAATAAGGGGGACAGGGTGGAGGCCGCATACCTTAGGAGGCATATTTAGGGTTTAGTATGGACTGATAGTTTTACTCAGGAGCATTTTGATAACACTTATTTTAAGGGTACCATATGCTGCAGACTTCTGGAGAAGATGGAGGTCTGCAGAGAACAGACGTGGAAGGGAAAAGTCAACATGGAGTCTGAAGAAGAAAAAGAGAATTATTCAATCAGAGAAGATGTCATCCATTAGGTACCTGGATTTAAATGTTTATTTGTGACTACGTCTCATCAGTGCTGTGGATAGATGAAAACTTAGCACTAAGTAGGATGAAGTGAAAGAAAACAATGTCTATTGTAACTCCAGAAAATTATTAACGTTTTGGTCACACAACCTGCAACGACGGTTGTAATTCACATACTGTTACTCCCAAGGCTCTTTCACATCACCTATAAAAATCGGAATCTTTCTTATGAAGGTCTGCATGCAGGATCGAAATGTCAATAATTTTCTGGCGTTACATTCTGGAATTATTGGATTGCATGAATAAACATAGTTTTTTTTTATTTGCATTTCATCCTCTGATTGCTGTACTATCATCTATCTATTATTACGGATTGGAACCCTACTCAAGCAGCAACATATCCACCCCAAAGTGCCATATACAGTCATGGCCAAAAGTATTGACACCCCTGCAATTCTGTCAGATAATCAGAGGTGTATCTAGCGTTTCTGGCACCCGGGGCAAGAATTCATTTTGGCGCCCCCCCCTCCAAGGGCATATGCCCCCCGTCAGCCCCATCATTGCCCTCTCCTCCCCCCCACACACACCATTCACTTCTCTGCACATTCCCCTGCAGCGCGATACACACACACACACACAATACTGAGACACACACATACGCACACACTCACATACACACAAACACACTCACACACATACACATTCACACACACATTCACACACACTCACACACATACACCTTCACACACACACATACATTCACACACACATTCACACACATACACACTAACATTCACACACATACACACACTCACACACACATACACACTAACATTCACACACATACACACATTCACATACACACATACACACACTCCTCTCACCTCTCCTCGCACTCTGCACAGCAGCTCCATCGCCTTCCTCTGACACAGCCGGCCGCTGAATGATGACGTCATCCAGCGGCGCGTCTGTGTGAGAGGAAGCAGGAAGAAGACAGATCGTGCGGCTGGGCAGTGGAGCTGCAGGGATTTCTCCCTGCCCGCCGCAGCCACTCTGCAGGGGCTCCCCTCCCCCTCTGCACACACTGGGAGCCGGCACTCTGCAGCTTCTCTGTGCCGGCTGTCAGCTTGACAGTCGGCACAGAGAACAGTTGACTCCCAGTGCGGGGGTGGCAGAATGCAGCCGCCGGGGGAGACACTGCGGACCGCCGAATTAGGCGGCCCGACTGCGCCCCTCTGCCGGCTGCGCCCGGGGCAAATGCCCTGGCTGCCCCCCCCTAGATACGCCACTGCAGATAATACTCATTTTCTTCCTGAAAATGATTGCAAACACAAATTATTTGGTATTATTATCTTCATTTAATTTGTCTTAAATGAAAAAACACGAAAAAGAATTGTCCTAAAGCCAAATTGGATATAATTCCACATCAAACATAAAAAAGGGGGTGGACAAAAGTATTGGCACTGTTCAAAAAATCATGTGGTGCTTCTCTAATTTGTGTAATTAACAGCACCTGTAACTTACCTGTGGCACCTAACCGGTGTTGGCAATAACTAAATCACATTTGCAGTTGACATGGATTAAAGTTGACTCAACCTCTGTCCTGTGTCCTTGTGTACAACATTGAGCATGGAGAAAAGAAGGAAAACCAAAGAACTGTCTGAGGACTTGAGAAACCAAATTGTGAGGAAGCACGAGCAATCTCAAGGCTACAAGTCCATCTCCAAAGACCTGAATGTTCCTGTGTCTACCGTGCGCAGTGTCATCAAGAAGTTTAAAGCCCATGGCACTGTGGCTAACCTCCCTAGATGTGGATGGAAAAGAAAAATTGACAAGAGATTTCAACGCAAGACTGTGCGATGTTGGATAAAAAACCTCGACTAACATCCAAACAAGTTCAAGCTGCCCTGCAGTCCGAAGGTACAATAGTGTCAACCCGTACTATCCGTCGGTGTCTGAATGAAAAGGGACTGTATGGTAGGAGACCCAGGAAGACACCACTTCTTACCCAGAGACATAAAAAAGCCAGGCTGGAGTTTGCCAAAACTCACCTGAAAAAGCCTAAAACGTTTTGGAAGAATGTTCTCTGGTCAGATGAGACAAAAGTAGAGCTTTTTGGGCAGAGGCATCAACATAGAGTTTACAGGAGAAAAAAAGAGGCATTCAAAGAAAAGAACACGGTCCCTACAGTCAAACATGGCGGAGGTTCTCTGATGTTTTGGGGTTGCTTTGCTGCCTCTGGCACTGGACTGCTTGACCGTGTGCATGGTATTATGAAGTCTGAAGACTACCAACAAATTTTGCAGCACAATGTAGAGCCCAGTGTGAGAAAGCTGGGTCTCCCTCAGAGGTCATGGGTCTTCCAGTAGGACAATGACCCAAAACACACTTCAAAAAGCACTAGAAAATGGTTTGAGAGAAAGCACTGGAGACTTCTAAGGTGGCCAGCAATGAGTCCAGACCTGAATACCATAGAACACCTGTGGAGAGATCTAAAAATGGCAGTTTGGAGAAGGCACCCTTTAAATATCAGGGACCTGGAGCAGTTTGCCAAAGAAGAATGGTCTAAAATTCCAGCAGAGCATTGTAAGAAACTCATTGATGGTTACCGGAAGTGGTTGGTCGCAGTTATTTTGGCTAAAGGTTGTGCAACCAAGTATTAGGCTGAGGGTGCCAATACTTTTGTCTGGCCCATTTTTGGAGTTTTGTGTGAAATGATCAATGTTTTGCTTTTTGCTTCATTCTCTTTTGTGTTTTTTCATTTAAGACCAATTAAATGAAGATAATAATACCAAATAATTTGTGTTTGCAATCATTTTCAGGAAGAAAATGAGTATTATCTGACAGAATTGCAGGGGTGTCAATACTTTTGGCCATGACTGTATCATCAGTACTGTGGTTACTGTATGGTTCACAGTTTGGTGATGGCTGTTAACATCAACTCCTAGTATTTCCTTACCATTTTAAGGACTTTCTGGGAGTTGTAGGTTCATGCAATATAACTGCAAATGTAGCTTACTTGACATTTCATTGATTGCTGTACTAAGCTTGTCTCTTGTATTCAAGTACTTATGTTGATTCTTGTGATGTATTTATGTACTAATGGTGGGTTCTTGTGATGTATTCTTGTACACATGATGGTTCTGGTGACGTAGAGAGGGAAGAAATGGCCAATACATATTAGATGTACAAACCTGGATAATCAATGAAAGTATGCTTTATTAACACAAATGCTATGAAAACTGTTGGAGGAAAATAGCGCAATAGGGTTTTATCTGAGATTGAGCAGTCAATGCAACGTAAAAGCACTCACCAGACTTAGCTTAAGACAAGCATTGGAAAGATTCGCTGCTGCAGATCCACGAGGGACCGGCCGTTGAGAATACAATGTAGGAGAAGGTGGTCAAATTCTGCGCTGCTGAATCACGTAGTCCAAAGGTATTATTAAAAGTGGTCTTTATTCAACGCGTTTCTGAGTTTCAAAGAACTCCTTTCTTTGAAACTCAGAAACGCGTTGAATAAAGACCACTTTTAATAATACCTTTGGACTACATGATTCAGCAGTGCAGAATTTGACCACGTTCTCCTACATTGTATTCTTATTAACACAAATGGACAGAACAAGGAAATCTAAAATCGTTTAAAACCACAAAAAGTGCAAAATAGACTTGCCCCTGAATACCCAATAATAACACTATGGACAAATACAGATTGTATGCTGCAGCAAAAATATGAAGTATAATGCCACAAGATGAGGCTGGTAATATAAAAGAACAGTTACTTATAACAAAAGAGGTCAGTGTCACTAAGGAATCCGACATATTAAACCTGCTGTCTAATGCCCTGAGTGGCGCAAAGAAAAAACCCTAGGAGGGACAGGAGGTTGCAGGAATAAAATAACTCTAGATTTTCCAGGATATATAGTGAATTACATTTACATGGTCATGTTGAAGATACTCATCTTCGATTTTCTTCTTCATCCAGCACAGACCGCCAGCACTTTTTCCAGCCAGGTCTTGTCTCTGCAGAAAATAACACAGTTGTGTAGAGCACATTCCCCAATATTTCCCCAACTTCTACACCACGCTGGATGAAGAAGAAAAGTGACAGTGTCGCCCTGCACAGTACCAGCACCCCCCATTGAAGACGGTATCCTAAAAAATAAAATATATCACAGCAGTAGTTATATTCCTTAATTAACCCCAACAGTAAAAATGTCCTACATCCTGGCACCTTCCTATCATAATGTCCCCCATGTGTCTCCATCCTGCTCCCATATGTCCTCCCATTAAGACCCCATGTGTCTGTCCTCCCATCCTGGCCTCGTGTGTCCTCCCATCCTGCCCCCCATGTCCTCCCATCATGCTTCCCATATATCTTCATCATGCCCCCATATGTCCTCCCATCCTGGCCCTATGGGTCTCCATAATGCCCCCATATATGTTCTCCCATCATGGCCCCATATATGTCCTCTCATCTTGGCTGCATATGTCTCCATCCTGACCACTATATGTCTCCATCCTGCCCCCATATGTCTCTATCCTTTACGCATATGTCTCCATCCTTCCCCATATAGCTCCTATCATCCTGGCCCCATATATGTCCTCTCATCTTGGCTCCATATGTCTCTATCCTGCCCTTATATGTCTCCATCCTGCCCCATATGTATATGCCCTCTCGCCCTGCCCCCTCCATATGTCTCTCCATATTGCAGATTTCAGTGAAAAAAAAGTTTCTCCTTACCAGGCTGCGATCTAGAGGTGTCCTCTTCCTTAACCATTTGAGGCACTGGTACATGACAGTGACATTGTACGGCGGTGACGTGAGCTGCCTGCCACTAAGGGTGCGTGCATAAGATCAGGAATTGCTGTGGTTTTGATGCTGCGCATTTATGCAGTGTCAAGACCGCAGTGGTCAGATGTTACAGCATAGTGGATGGATTTCTAAAGGCCCATGGCCACTATGCATGCATGTGCGCCTGCGGATCACCCGCGTACACTGACATGCGGCACGGGTTTATGAGCTGCAGCATGTCAATTTATCTTGCCGATATGCTAGCAATTTCAGCAATAGAAAATGCAATATTTGGATTCAGTAAATCCGCATAGTTCAGTGAAAACATGTAGATTTACCTGCGTGATTAGAACGCAGTGCTTTGGATGCAGCGAAAAAACACTGCATCCAAAATTCTGCTACTTTCTGATCGTGGGAATATAGCCTAATTGGCTGGCGGCTCCTATTGCTGAGCAGGAAGCAGTCCTGCACGACAATAGATTTCAACTGAATGTGCGTCTGAGGACTGAGGATGCATGTTGTTATTTGCGAACAGCTGAATCCCGCCCCTGGGTCCTGGTGAGGAGGGGGCCCGAACTCTTGAAGAGAGGGACCCAGACCGAGGATGCACATTTAGCTAAAATAGGAGGCACACAAAACCGGATCCGGGAGCCAGTTGTAATTTGAACACTTGGTTCCCCGAAACATATGGTGGTCCGGATGGAGACATATGGTGGTCAGGATGAGAGGACATATATGGGGGTAGGATAGAGACATATGGGGGGACAGGATGGAGACATATGGGGGGATAGGATTCAAACATATGGTGGTCAGGATGAGAGGATATATAGGGGGCAGGATGGAGACATATGGTGGTCAGCAGAGCCAGACTGGCCATCTGCCAAATGCCAGAAGGGCCTGACTGGGCGTGGGCTGCCTTGTCTGCTATGTTGTTAACAAAATTGGTGTTCTCAAGACATCCATACTGTTAAGGCAATGTTCACATGTTGCGTCGGGTCCCTGCGGGTTTTCCCGCAGTGGATTTGATAAATCTGCAGGGCAAACCCGCTGCGGTTATCCCTGCAGATTTATCGCGGTTTGTCCTGCGGGTTCCGCTGCGGGATTTTACTCCTGATGTGCAGCAATATGCAGCATCAATAGTAATGTTAAAAATAAAAAAAATAATGATATACTCACCCTCTGACATCCCGATCTCCTCGGCGCTGCAGATGGCGGTCCGGTTCCAAAGATGCTGTGCGAGAAGGACCTTCATGACGTCACGGTCATGTGACCGCGACATCACCGCAGGTCCTGGTCGAATAGCAAACCTGAGACCGGACGGCCGCGTGCAGCGCTGAGAGGTGAGTATAACATTATTTTTTATTTTAATTCTTTTTTTAACCACAAATATGGTTCCCGGGGCCTGGAGGAGAGTCTCCTCTCCTCCCCCCCGGGTATAACCCGCACATTATCCGCATACTTCCCGCATGGTGGGCACAGCCACATGCGGGAAGTAAGCGGATCAATGCATTTCTATGGGTGCAGAATCGCTGCGATTCTGCACAAAGAAGTGACATGCTGCGGGTTATAAACCGCTGCGTTTCTGCGCGGTTTTTCCCGCAGCATGTGCACAGCGGTTTGCGGTTTCCATAGGGTTTACATGTTACTGTAAACGCAATGGAAACTGCTGCGGACCCGCAGCATCAAAATCGCCGCGGTTCCGCGTTAAAAACCACAACGTGTGCACATAGCCTAACAGTTGTGAAGGAGCACAAAGTCGCTTACCCCAGCAGGCCACAAGTATCATTAGAAATATTGGTCTTCCTTTCCTCTATCCAGGGTAATATTAGTAATATATCCACATCTGGTGCTTGGAGACGGGGACAACATTGGCCTGTGTTATTGCAAATGCCAGGGCTGAATTTCAGTGCCAGTCCGTACCTGGTGGTCAGGTTGAGAGGACATATATGGGGGGACAGGATGGAGACATATGGGGGATAGGATTGAAACATATGGTGGTCAGGATGAGAGGATATATAGGGGGCAGGAAGTAGAGACATATTTCTTTCTTTCCTTCTGCCTCCTTCTCCCTGTTGTCTTTGTCTCCACCCTCTCAGTTCAGCCCGCCCCTCCATGTTGTTCCAAAGCCTGATAGCTGTGACACTGCTAGAGGGGAGGGCCAGCTCCTGGCTCCATTGCTCATTGAAGGTTGGGGTGAATGATTATCTCCTATGTCCTGTCCAGTAAGTTTATGTGTGGGGTCAGGAGGGGTTTACAGTGGGGATGTAGCAGTGCCGTGTGTGTGTACGAGGTGTTCGAAGCAGAGCCGTGTGTGTACGAGGTGTACTGAGCGGAGCCGCGTGTATACAAGGTGTACGGAGCAGAGCCGCATGTGCACGAAGCATACAAAGCGGAGCCGGGTGTGTACGAGGTGTACAGAGCGGGACCGGGTGTGTACGAGGTGTATGGAGCGGAGCCGCGTGTGTACGAGGTGTACCGAGCGGAACGGCGTGTGTGCGAGGTGTACAGAGCGGAGCCGCGTGTGTACAAGGTGTATGGAGCGGAGTCGCGTGTGCAAGGTGTACGGAGCAGAGTCATGTGTGTACGAGGTGTATGGAGCGGAGTCGTGTGTACGAGGTATATGGAGCGGAGTCGCATGTGTACGAGATGTACGGAGCGGAGTCGCATGTGTACGAGATGTACAGAGCGGAGCCGTGTGTGCAAGAAGTATGGAGCAGAACCACGTGTGTACAAGGTGTATGGAGCGGAGCCTTGTGTGTACGAGGTGTTTTCTTGAGCGGAGCCGTGTGTGTATGGAGCAGAGTCACGTGTGCATAACTCCCAACCGTCCCGGATCCAGCGGGAAAGTCTCAATTTTGAGACTGTCCGTCTGTCCAGGCCGGGATCCTCCCGCATGGCCTCAGACTAAATGTACCGCCACTTTAAACTGCTAGCGGGATTGCTAGCTGTGTCGGATCTGAGCAGATATTGCTCTTCGCTCTGACATTGACTGGCACAGGAGACACGGAGAGGTCTTTATCAGTGGCGTACCGGAGCTGCAGCGGCGGGAGCAGTCAGTGGCACGGCACGACTGGATGACATCATTCAGCGCCACGGGAGAGGAAGCTGCAGGCTGCTGCGAGGGAGCGCAGTGAGAAGTGTGTGTCTGTGTGTGTAGTGATGGAGAAGGCTATGATGGGGGTTGGGGAGAAGGCAATGATGGGGGTGTGAGGGCAATGATGGAGTGGGGTAACTATGTGTGGCCATTATACTGTACGCAGTATCATGTGGGGCCATTATACTGTACCCAGCATCATGTGGGGCCATTGTACAGTATGGAGTATCATATAGGGCCATTATACAGTATGGAGCATTATGTGGGGCCATTATACTGTACCCAGCATCATATGGTGCCATTATACTGTACGCAGTATCATGTGGGGCCATTATGCTGTACCCGACATCATGTGGGGCTATTGTACAGTATGGAGCATCAAGTGGGGCCATTATACTGTACCCAGCATCATGTGCCATTTTACTGTACTCAGTATCATGTGGGGCCATTATACTGTACCCGGCATCATATGGGGCCATTATACTCTGCCCAGCACCATGTGGAGCCATTATACTATATGGTGTATCATGTGAGACCATTATATAGTATGCAGCATCATGTGGGGCCATTATACAGTATGGAGCACTGTGTGGCCATTATACATATTGAGCATCATGTGTGGCCATTATACAGTATGGAGCATCGTGTGAGGCCATTATACAGTATGGAGCACTATGTGGCCATTATACAGTATAGAGCACTATGTGTGGCCATTATAAAGTATGGAGCATCATGTGAGGCCATTATACAGTTTGGAGCACTGTGTGGCCATGATACAGTATTGAGCATCATGTGTGGCCATATTTTTTTGTTTATAATTATTGTTTATGAAACAGTGTGATCCGCAGTGCTAAAGACTGTCATAAACTTTCTAGCTTGGCAACAAAGGGAAAGAACATACCGTAATTGTAAAACAAGAAGGTGACTGAAGCAAGACATAGAAGCAAATAGTGAAGTGGAAACACTAAGTCCTAATTTGTTTATTTTAAGACATGTGATATATCTATAATGTGCAAATACGTGGGCTGCACGCAAGCACTATGGGATCTGAAAAGAAAGATCTGAAATAGAATACTGTACAAACGACAGGCGACATCTGAATTCCCTGCAGGGTGACAGTTGAACATGAAAGTCTGACTGCATTGGCGAGAACAAGTCTTTCTGCTGCAATTATAACACCAGATACGACTATGAGAAAATGATATTCTTACTAACATCACTGACCATGATGAGCAAACATTAATGTTATTTGTTGCAATCAGGGGTGCAGCTACGCCCAAGGTGCTGAGCGCCAAACGGAGGGAGTGTGCAAAGAAGCCACACTGCCTTGGTCAGGATATATACAGTGCCTCGCAAAAGTATTCGGCCCCCTTGAACTTTTCAACCTTTTCCCACATATCATGCTTCAAACATAAAGATTCCAAATGTAAATTTTTGGTGAATAATCAACAACAAGTGGAACACAATTGTGAAGTTGAACGAAATTTATTGGTTATTTTACATTTTTGTGGAAATTCAAAAACTGAAAAGTGGGGCGTGCAATATTTTTCGGCCCCTTTAACTTAATACTTTGTTGCGCCACCTTTTGCTGCAATTACAGCTGCAAATCGCTTGGGGTAAGTCTCTATCAGTTTTGTGCATCGAGAAAATGAAATTCTTGCCCATTCTTCCTTGGCAAACAGCTCGAACTCAGTGAGGTTTGATGGAGATCGTTTGTGAACAGCAGTTTTCAGCTCTTTCCACAGATTCTCGATTGGATTGAGGTCTGGACTTTGACTTGGCCATTCTAACACCTGGATACGTTTATTTGTGAACCATTCCATTGTAGATTTTGCTTTATGTTTGGGATCATTGTCTTGTTGGAAGACATATCTCCGTCCCAGTCTCAGGTCTTTTGCAGACTCCAACAGGTTTTCTTCAAGAATGGTCCTGTATTTGGCTCCATCCATCTTTCCATCAATTTTAACCATCTTCCCTGTCCCTGCTGAAGAAAAGCAGGCCCAAACATGATGCTGCCACCACCATGTTTGACAGTGGGGATGGTGTGTTCAGGGTTATGAGCCTTGTTGCCTTACATATCGTTTGGCATTGTTGCCAAAAAGTTAGATTTTGGTTTCATCTGACCAGAACACCTTCTTCCACATGTTTGGTGTGTCTCCCAGGTGGCTTGTTGCAAACTTTAAACGACACTTTTTATGGATATCTTTGAGAAATGGCTTTCTTTCTGCCACTCTTCCATAAAGGACAGATTTGTACAGTGTATGACTGATTGTTGTCCAATGGACAGACTGTCACCTCAGCTGCAGATCTCTGCAGTTCATCCAGAGTGATCATGGGCCTCTTGGCTGCATCTCTGATCAGTCTTCTCCTTGTTTGAGATGAAAGTTTAGAGGAATGGCCGGGTCTTGGTAGATTTGCAGTGGTATGATACTGCAGCGCCCCAGAGATCATATCCCGCGGCGGTATCCTAAGAAAGAGATACGAAGCGAAGGATATTGTGAGACAGTGAGAAACGATATCAAGCACAAAGGAGAGCCAGTAGGAGTCGTGCCGTGAGACCGAGGCAACATCCTACTGAGGCGCGTAGCCGGTGGCCGGAACACCGAGGGAGTAACTGATTCTACGCCTTACTTCAAACTCTGCAGGACAGTTAATCATAGGTTGGCTGTCTAACCTAAACACCTACGAAGACATAGGGGGCAACAGTGGGAGAGGGGAGACTCTAGGGTCCCGAAGACCTCCAGGCCTTCCCGTCATACGGGTGCGTCCTAGCCATAACATACCTGGGGGACGTTGAACTAGAAACATCTGGAACATATTAGAAAGAACGAACGAACGAGAACAGAAGTTGTGAGGACTATTCCGAATGCTCAGCAGGGTAGCACTACAACACACAGACGCTATTGGTAGGCAACGATTTCCACCTGCAAAGGGAATTCTGGAAGTGCCCATCGGACCGGCCGGTCTCAGATAGCCCTGTTAAGCGTGCTCTGGATTGCGGATCCTGAAGTCTTCAGTAAAGAGGTAAAGAGACTGCAACTGTTGTGAATTCTGCTCTTGGGTTCCCTCCAGTGGTTGTTGGTGGGAATGCAGTTTTCTCTGACTCGCAGTCCTGGCCAGGTGTATCGGATGATTACAATTCTGACTGGGATATTTAGGTGTGCAGGATCCTTTAGCCCTTGCCAGTTGTCAATGTTACTTGTGAAGTGTTGGATCACTTTCTGGCTTCTCCTGTTGCTGCCAAATTCTGCAAAGATAAGTGTTTGGTTTTTGTATCTGTGGCACACTGCTGTGTGCTTGTTTCAGTTTTATTCCTGCTCTGATTGTAGGATTCACTGGAGTTGCAGATTTACGCTCCTACATCTTTTAGTAGATGTAGGAAGTTTTTTGTATATTCTGCTGTGTATGTTTTGAAGGGTTTTGGTACTGACCGCACAGAACTCTGTCCTATCCGGTCCTATCTAGCTAGAGTGGCCTCCTGTGCTAAATCCTGTTTTTCTGCCTGTGTATGTTTTTTCCTCTCTGACTCACCACCAATATTTGTGGTGGGCTGTCTATCCTTTGGGGATTTTCTCTGAGGCAAGATAGTATTCCAATTTCCATCTTTAGGGGTATTTAGTCCTCCGGCTGTGACGAGGTGTCTAGGTGTGTTAGGTACACTCCATGGCTACTTCTAGTTGCGGTGTTAAGTTCAGGATTGCGGTCAGTATAGTGGACACCTTCTCCAGTGAAAGTTCTCATGCAGCTCCTAGGTCACCGGATCATAACAGTACAACTGGCCAACAATGAGTTAAATGCATCTCAGAAGAAGGGAAGGAAGCTCTTGAGCCATTTTTTTTCTCCAGTCTGTTTTGTGTTCTCTTCCCTCTTAATATCTGGGTGGCTGAGGAGGGCTTCTCGGGTAGACCAGCTTGCTGCTAGGGTGCAAGGTATTTCTGATTATATTGTTCAGACTCCTGCTTTAGAACCGAAGATTCCTACTCCTGATTTGTTTTCTGGTGACAGGTCTAAATTTTTGAGTTTTAAAAACAACTGTAAACTGTTTTTTGACCTGAGACCTCGATCCTCTGGTGATTCCATTCAGCAGGTAAAGATCGTAATCTCCCTGCTGCGTGGCGACCCGCAGGGTTGGGCGTTTTCCCTGGAATCTGGGAATCCGGCTTTGCTTAATATTGATTCCTTTTTTCAGGCTTTAGGACTATTATATGATGAACCTAATTCTGTGGATCAAGCTGAGAAGACCTTGTTGGCCCTGTCTCAGGGTCAAGAGGCGGCAGAATTGTATTGTCAGAAATTCAGAAAATGGTCTGTGTTGACTAAATGGAATAATGATGCTTTGGCGGCAATTTTCAGAAGGGGGCTTTCTGAATCCGTTAAAGATGTTATGGTGGGGTTTCCCACGCCTTCCGGTCTGAGTGATTCTATGTCTCTGGCCATTCAGATTGACCGACGCCGGTGGGAGCGCAGAACTGTGCGCGCTGTGGCGTTATCCTCAGAGCAAATTTCTGAGCCTATGCAATGTGATAGAATTCTGTCTAGAATGGAACGACAAGGTTTCAGACGTCAAAATAGGTTGTGTTATTATTGTGGCCACGCTTCTCATGTCATTTCTGTCTGCCCTAAGTGGACAAAGAGGATCGCCAGTTTAATTACCATCAGTACTGTACAACCTAAATTTCTGTTATCTGTGTCCTTGATCTGCTCATTGTCATCATTTTCTGTCATGGCGTTTGTGGATTCAGGCGTCGCCTTGAATTTAATGGATTTTTAGTTTGCCAAGCGTTGTGGTTTTCCCTTGCAGCCTTTGCAGAACCCTATTCCTTTAAGGGGCATTGATGCTACACCCTTGGTTAAAAATAAGCCCCAGTTTTGGACACAGGTGACCATGCGCATGGCGCCAGCTCATCAGGAAGATTGTCGATTTCTGGTGTTGCATAACTTGCATGATGTTATCGTGCTGGGTTTTCCATGGTTGCAGGTACATAATCCTGTGTTGGACTGGAAGTCCATGTCTGTGACTAGTTGGGGTTGTCAGGGGGTTCATAATGATGTTCCTTTGATGTCAATCTCCTCTTCTTCACCTTCTGAAATTCCAGAGTTTTTGTCTGATTTTATTATTATTATTATTATTATACATTTTTATAGCGCCATTTATTCCATGGCGCTTTACATGTGAATACGGGGCAAATATAGACAAATACATTAGCAGATAACAAGGCACACGAGTACATAAGGAGGGAGGACCCTGCCCGCGAGGGCTCACAGTCTGCAGGGGGTGGGTGAGGATACACTAGGAGAGGGAAGAGCTGGCTGTACGGCTGTTCAGTAGGTTGAGGATCACTGCAGGCTGTAGGCTTGTCGGAAGAGATGAGTCTTCAGGTTCTTTTTGAAGGTTTCTATGGTAGGCGCAAGTCTGATGTGTTGGGGTAGAGAGTTCCAGAGTGATTTTCAGGATGTATTCGATGAGCCCAAGTCCAGTTTCCTTCCACCGCACAGGGACTGCGATTGTGCTATTGACTTGATTCTAGGCTGTAAGTTTCCTAAGGGTCGACTTTTTAATCTATCTGTGCCTGAACATACCGCCATGCGGAGCTATATTATGGAGTCTTTGGAGAAAGGGCATATTCGGCCATCTTCTTCACCGTTGGGAGCGGGGTTCTTATTTGTTGCTAAAAAAGATGGTTCCTTGAGACCCTGTATAGATTATCGCCTCTTGAATAAAATCACGGTCAAGTTTCAATACCCTTTACCTTTGCTTTCCGATTTGTTTGCTAGGATTAAGGGAGCTAGTTGGTTTACCAAGATTGACCTTCGAGGGGCATATAATCTTGTTCATATTAAGCAGGGTGATGAATGGAAAACTGCGTTTAACACGCCCGAAGGCCATTTTGAATACCTTGTGATGCCATTCGGACTCTCTAATGCTCCATCTGTTTTTCAGTCCTTCATAGTTACATAGTTACATAGTTATTAAGGTTGAAGGAAGACTATATGTCCATCTAGTTCAACCCATAGCCTAACCTAACATGCCCTAACATGTTGATCCAGAGGAAGGCAAAAAAAAACCATGTGGCAAAGAGTAAGCTCCACATTGGGGAAAAAAATTCCTTCCCGACTCCACATACGGCAATCAGACTAGTTCCCTGGATCAACGCCCTATCAAGGAATCTAGTGTATATACCCTGTAACATTATACTTTTCTAGAAAGGTATCCAGTCCCCTCTTAAATTTAAGTAATGAATCACTCATTACAACATCATACGGCAGAGAGTTCCATAGTCTCACTGCTCTTACAGTAAAGAATCCGCGTCTGTTATTATGCTTAAACCTTTTTTCCTCCAAACGCAGAGGATGCCCCCTTGTCCCTGTTTCAGGTCTATGATTAAAAAGATCATCAGAAAGGTTTTTGTACTGTCCCCTCATATATTTATACATTAAAATAAGATCACCCCTTAGTCTTCGTTTTTCCAAACTAAATAGCCCCAAGTGTAATAACCTATCTTGGTATTGCAGACCCCCCAGTCCTCTAATAACCTTGGTCGCTCTTCTCTGCACCCGCTCCAGTTCAGCTATGTCTTTCTTATACACCAGAGACCAGAACTGTGCACAGTATTCTAAGTGTGGTCGAACTAGTGACTTGTATAGAGGTAAAATTATATTCTCCTCATGAGCATCTATGCCTCTTTTAATGCATCCCATTATTTTATTTGCCTTTGTAGCAGCTGCCTGACACTGGCCCCTGAATATGAGTTTGTCATCCACCCATACACCCAGGTCTTTTTCATTGACGGTTTTGCCCAGAGTTTTAGAATTAAGCACATGATATCTTCTGGACTTATCTTGATAAATTCTTGATTGTATATTTGGACGATATTTAGATTTTTTCCGATGATTGGGAGTCTCATGTGCAACAGGTCAGGATGGTATTTCAGATCCTTCGTGACAATGCCCTGTTTGTGAAAGGGTCTAAATGTCTCTTTGGGGTGCAGAAAGTCTCTTTTTTGGGCTTCATTTTTTCTCCTTCGTCTATAGAGATGGATCCGGTTAAGGTTCAGGCCATTCATGATTGGATTCAACCCACATCCGTGAAGAGCCTTCAGAAATTCTTGGGTTTTGCTAATTTTTATCGCCGTTTCATTGCTAATTTTTCCAGCGTGGTTAAACCCTTGACCGATTTGACGAAGAAAGGCGCTGATGTGGTGAATTGGTCCTCTGCGGCTGTCTCTGCCTTTCAGGAGCTTAAACGTCGATTTACTTCTGCTCCAGTGTTGCGCCAACCGGATGTTTCTCTTCCGTTTCAGGTTGAGGTTGACGCTTCTGAGATTGGGGCAGGGGCCGTTTTGTCTCAGAGAGATCCTGTTGGTTCTTTAATGAAACCGTGTGCCTTCTTTTCCCGTAAGTTTTCGCCTGCTGAATGCAATTATGATGTCGGCAATCGGGAGTTGTTGGCTATGAAGTGGGCATTTGAGGAGTGGCAACATTGGCTTGAGGGAGCTAAGCACCGTATTGTGGTCTTGACCGATCATAAGAATTTGATTTACCTCGAGTCTGCTAAACGGCTGAATCCTAGACAGGCTCGATGGTCCTTGTTTTTTTCCCATTTTGATTTCGTGGTCTCGTACCTTCCTGGTTCTAAGAATATTAAGGCTGATGCCCTCTCTAGGAGTTTTTTGCCTGATTCTCCTGAGGTCTTAGAGCCGATCGGTATTCTGAAAGAGGGGGTGGTCCTTTCTGCCATTTCCCCTGATTTATGACGGGTTCTTCAGAAATTTCAGGCTGACAAACCTGACCGCTGTCCTGTGGGGAAATTGTTTTGTAATATGATTATGCTATTGTTCTATGGAGACCGATGACTTGAGTCAGAATGACGGCAAACACGGTATATCACAGTTCAAGATATATATATATATATGTATATTGTAGGAAGATGAACTTCAGATAGCTGATGCAAACTGCAGCTTTACAGATAAGCAATTAAACAATCTCAAGAATATGCAGATATTAGAAGTACAGACCGAGGGTGCAAGTACAAGTCCAGCAATGCAGTATCCAGAGCTCAGAGTCCAGGCTGGCTACCAGCTGAGGGGCAGACCGTAGCAGAGGTGGGTGCAGAGCAGGTGAAGAGTAACAGAGTCTTTCCGGTGGTACGTAGGTCCAGAAGCAAGCGGGGTATCCTGAGGAGTAGAAGAACAAGCATTTTGCAAGTCCTTGAGCTTGGCAGCAAGTGAGATACAAGATACACAAGCAAGGTATAGTGTGCAGAGTTCCTTTATATATGCAGCAGACAGGAAACAAGGAGTATCAGACAGGAAACAAGATGGCCCCCATGAAGCCAGCCACTCCATCTTGGGTAAGGGCAGAATCCAACAGAACTAAGGGCAAGAACAGACAAAAACAGGTATGCAGTCTCAGTCCTTACATGTTTGTTCCTGACAGATGGACTAGTAGAGTGATTTCTGAGGTTCACTGTTCCGTGTTGGCCGGTCATCCTGGCATTTTTGGTACCAGAGACTTGGTTGGTAGGTCCTTTTGGTGGCCTTCATTGTCACGTGATGTGCGTTCTTTTGTGCAGTCCTGTGGGACTTGAGTGCGGGCCAAGCCTTGTTGTTCCCGTGCTAGTGGGTTGCTTTTGCCATTGCCAGTCCCTGAGAGGCCCTGGACGCATATTTCGATGGATTTTATTTCTGATCTTCCGGTCTCCCAGAAGATGTCTGTTATCTGGGTTGTTTGTGACCAGTTCTCTAAGATGGTTCATTTGGTGCCCTTACCTAAATTGCCTTCCTCTTCTGATTTGGTTCCGTTGTTCTTTCAGCATGTGGTTCGTTTGCATGGTATTCCGGAGAATATTGTGTCCGACAGAGGTTCCCAGTTTGTTTCTAGGTTTTGGCGGGCCTTTTGTGCTAGGCTGGGCATTGATTTGTCTTTTTCTTCTGCATTTCATCCTCAGACAAATGGCCAGACCGAGCGAATTAATCAGACCTTGGAGACTTATTTGAGATGCTTTGTGTCTGCTGATCAGGATGATTGGGTGGCCTTCTTGCCATTGGCCGAGTTTGCCCTAAATAATCGGGCTAGTTCTGCTACATTAGTTTCGCCTTTCTTTTGTAATTTTGGTTTTCATCCTCGTTTTTCTTCTGGGCAGGTTGAGCCTTCTGACTTTCCTGGTGTGGATTCTGTGGTGGACAGGTTGCAGCAGATTTGGGCTCATGTGGTGGACAAGTTGGTGTTGTCTCAAGAGGAGGCTCAACGTTTTGCTAATCGTCGTCGGTGTGTTGGTTCCCGGCTTCTGGTTGGGGATCTGGTCTGGTTGTCTTCCCGTCATGTTCCTATGAAGGTTTCTTCTCCTAAGTTTAAGCTTCGGTTTATTGGTCCTTATAGGATTTCTGAGATTATTAATCCAGTGTCTTTTCGACTGGCGCTTCCAGCCTTTTTTGCTATCCATAATGTCTGCCATAGATCTTTGTTGCGGAAATATGTGGAGCCCATTGTTCCCTCTGTTGATCCTCCGGCCCCTGTGTTGGTTGATGGGGAATTAGAATATGTTGTTGAGAAGATTTTGGATTCCCGTTTTTTGAGGCGGAAGCTTCAGTACCTGGTCAAATGGAAGGGTTATGGCCAGAAGGATAATTCTTGGGTTTTTGCCTCTGATGTCCATGCTGCTGATTTGGTCTGTGCCTTTCATCTGGCTCGTCCTGATCGTCCTGGGGGCCCTGGTGAGGGTTCGGTGACCCCTCCTCAAGGGGGGGTACTGTTGTGAATTCTGCTCTTGGGTTCCCTCCAGTGGTTGTTGGTGGGAATGCAGTTGTCTCTGACTCGCAGTCCTGGCCAGGTGTATCGGATGATTACAATTCTGACTGGGATATTTAGGTGTGCAGGATCCTTTAGCCTTTGCAGTTGTCAATGTTACTTGTGAAGTGTTGGATCACTTTCTGGCTTCTCCTGTTGCTGCCAAATTCTGCAAAGATAAGTGTTTGGTTTTTGTATCTGTGGCACACTGCTGTGTGCTTGTTTCGGTTTTATTCCTGCTCTGATTGTAGGATTCACTGGAGTTGCAGATTTACGCTCCTACATCTTTTTAGTAGATGTAGGAAGTTTTTTGTATATTCTGCTGTGTATGTTTTGAAGGGTTTTGGTACTGACCGCACAGAACTCTGTCCTATCCGGTCCTATCTAACTAGAGTGGCCTCCTGTGCTAAATCCTGTTTTTCTGCCTGTGTATGTTTTTTCCTCTCCGACTCACTGCCAATATTTGTGGGGGGCTGTCTATCCTTTGGGGATTTTCTCTGAGGCAAGATAGTATTCCAATTTCCATCTTTCGGGGAATTTAGTCCTCCGGCTGTGACGAGGTGTCTAGGTGTGTTAGGTACACTCCACGGCTACTTCTAGTTGTGGTGTTAAGTTCAGGATTGCGGTCAGTATAGTGGACACCTTCTCCAGTGAAAGTTCTCATGCAGCTCCTAGGTCACCGGATCATAACATGCAACCTTGTGTCCTCGTTATTGACTGCACTTCACACCATCACCATCCACCTTACTGGGAAGCCCTGGGGACACACTTCACCTGTGGGAAGGTATACCATCCAGCTGCCATTCCATCACCCCAGCGGACCCCACAGCAGCGTCGGTCACCCTGACCGAACACCACAGGTGGCGTCACGAACCCCTGACAGACTGTATCACCTTTATTGGACGCCCCTTAGCAGGGTCACGGACCGGGTATAGCCACCGTGACAGCCTCAGAACCGAACCAGAGAGGCCCGGTACCGAGAACGCGTGGCCCTGTGTCTGGGGGCGCTCCAACTTGGCGTCACGAACAGGATCGTACTTAAGCCTGAGAAGCAGGTCATGTGTGCCTTGGGATTGTGATTGAAATGTGTTTGGACTGTGATTTATTGCAAGGACTGTGCATTGCTGATTGTCGCATGATTCCCGCCAAAACCGCCACCATTGCCGCGCCACGAGGAGCGCAGGAGAAGAAGAAGGGCATGGAAGTGGGTGTGAAAGAACTGAAGAGCGCGAAAGATAATGGCCGCCCAGTCTAAGTATTGTTGTATCCTGAGGGTGGGCCCGTCAGCCGCTGAGGTCCGCCTTCTCATCCTCTATGGAGGGTGGGGACAGTGGGGACGGAGCCGCCCCCGAAAAAGAGCCCGGGAACAAGATCCAGAGGAGGGGACAGAGATGGCGACTTCCAGGCCACCACATGGAGACGACCCGGCCAGGCGCAAGCCTGCATCACCCGCGGCGACCTCGGAGTCACCGCCACTGCAGAACTCGACCGCTGTGGAGCTGCCTGAAGGAAAACCCGACGGACGGATGCCTGATGGCTGGGTGGCCGCCGCTGAGGCTCGGAGGCTGGCGCGCTGCCTGGAGGCCCGTGCTCGGGTGAGTTCCCAATTGGGCCACCCGACGGAGATCCGTCTCTCTCCCGTGTCCCCCCCTCTACCCACTCCGGCTGCGTCAGGGCCCCGCACCCGACCAGGGAGTCGTGCCCCGCAGGAACCGGACCTGAGGATCCTGCCGGTGACGGAACACCAGCGACGCCTAGTGGCGGCATGGAGGAAACAGCCTCGACCTGTGACCATGATCGACCTCACAGAAGAGGAGAAGGTCCCACCATCACAGTGGGGGGTGGTGGTCTTCTATAACCCCAAGGAGGAGAGGGGGTCATCCAGGAAATTGGAGAGCCCTTGCAGGTCCGTGTCAATCGGAGCGAGGTGGAGCCCTGCTATGGAACGGTCGAAGAGGATCGTGACTTGAGACCTTGGGATGCTGTGACCTACACCCGGTGGCTGAGGGAGACCGGCTGGGTGGCCAGGGGTGTCCAGCGATGCGCAGTCCTTCAGGTTGCAGCTGAGGTTCCAGAGGGTGAAGCCCCTGCTGCGGACCACCAGACAGACCAGGCCCCGCGTGTCATTGGGGGTCCCACCCGTTCTCGGCCGAGAGGGGTGGTCTGCGAGGTAAGACCGCAACCGTCGCAGCAATAAACCTCGAAGAACCGAGTATGTACATAGTTATTTAACTGTTTCCTGTTTGCTGCTTTAAACCCGTCCGGTGTTATTATTATTATTATTTATTGTTATAGCGCCATTTATTCCATGGCGCTTTACATGTGAGGAGGGGTATACATAAAAACAAGTACAATAATCTTAAACAATACAAGTCATAACTGGTACAGGAGGAATGAGGACCCTGCCCGCGAAGGCTCACAATCTACAAGGGATGGGTTAGAATACAGTAGGTGAGGGTAGAGATGGTCATGCAGCGGTTTGGTCGATCGGTGGTTACTGCAGGTTGTAGGCTTGTCGGAAGAGGTGGGTCGGAGGGTCTTGAGAGTAGAGTGGAGAGTTGATCTTCTGTAATGGTGGAGAAGTTGGTTTTGGAGGTGGAGGGCTGGGAAATCGGGAAGAAGGGCTCTGGGGGTTGTTGACCAAAACTGTCTCTAATGCTATCAATCTTCTGCTTGAAAAATGAGGCAAAGTCTTCAGCGGAGATAAGTGGGGAGGTGCTGGGGGACGGAGGAGAGAATTGAAGGTGTTGAATAACTGTTTAGGGTTGTGAGAGAGAGAGGATATGAGAGATGAGAAGTAGGTTTGTTTAGCTGTGGCGAGTGTGGTCTTGAAAGTAGTGAGGGACTGTTTGAATGCGATGAAGTGCTCGTTAGAGTGGGATCTTTTCCATCTGCGCTCAGCAGCCCTGGAAGCTCGCCTCAGTTCTTTGGTCAGGCTGGTGTGCCAGGGCTGTCTGTTGATTTTGCGAGCTTTGGTATGTGTAAGTGGGGCAGCAGATTCCAAAGCTACAGCTATTGTGGTGTTATATAGAGCAGCAGCGTCATCCGCATTGTGTATGGAACTTATGTCTGTGAGGGGGAAGAGGGATTCAGAGAATGAATGTAGGTCAAGATGTTTAAGATTTCTGCGAGGGTGTGAAAGTTTGTGGGGTGGGGATTGTAGACATGGAGTGGAGAGGGATGAGAATGTGAGAAAGTTGTGGTCAGAGAGTGGAAGAGGTGAGTTAGAGAGGTTAGATAGAGAGCAGAGGCGGGTGAAGATGAGGTCCAGTGTGTGACCGTCTTTGTGAGTGGCTGCAGAAGACCATTGAGTGAGGCCGAAGGAGGAAGTGAGAGTTAGAAGTTTAGTGGCAGCTGAGAGGGAAGTGTCAATGGGTATGTTGAAGTCGCCCATGATGAAAGGGGTCCCTTTGTTTACCCGGGATCCCACTTCTTTTTGTTTGTTCATTATTGTTTCCAAAGACTGCCGGATCATGAACAGTGAATGAATCCAAAACTGCTTTGTATATAGTTTGCACCTTCTTAAAGGTGCTCCCTACTGGTTTTACACAGAAAGAAGACTTTGCGAAGATAATGCTTCTGGACACGACGCAGAAGGTCTTGCTTTCATTGGACTTGCAGACAGAGAGAATCTGCATTACCTCAGAGAGACTTGGTTCCCTCTTAAAGGGAATGTTCACATGTTGCACTGAAGTTATAATGTTGATAGAGATTGAGGACAGGAAAGATTGAAAGTGAACCCGTAGGGGTTAGAGAGAGAGTCCTCCTTAGAACTGTAGAATGATAGTTGGTTGCTGAAAGAGAGACAATGACAGTAGGCCCGGCCCAGGAGCTAGGCAGTCCTGCATTGGTGAAGCTAGAAAGGAAAGACAAGTTGAGTTATTTTATAGTATTTTATAGTAGGCCTTTAGTGGGTTCAGCTTATACGCCCTTAAAGGAAAAGTTAACTTATTGTTCAGGATTTGCACTGAGTAGAATACCCGGTTGGGTGAAAAGAGTTATTTATAGTCATAATGTTATTTAAAAATATTTAATCTTGTTTTGTTTGTAACGTTCAAGTGTCCTCACCTCCCATAAAGGGAAGCATTGTTCTATTTACTTGTTTTAAGCATTTCAAAATTTTGTATGTCTTTTGCTGAATTGCATTGTTGTTCTTCTTCCCAGTCCAGGAGTACTGGATTTAACCGGGGGGGGGGGGGGGGGGAGGGAGTGCAGCGCCCCAGAGATCTGGTCGTTGCAATATGACACTCTGCCACTAAGGGGAGTGATGGTACGTCTGATGGCACTGAAGGAATTCCACTGACCAGGTATCACCAGCACACATTACACTTCACACTCCGGCCACTAGGGGGAGCAAAAGGCTTTATTTATTGGGCCCCTCCTCACACTGGTAAAACTAGGGGTTGGATAGAAAGTTAGTCAGAAGCTGACTGGGATGGATTCAGGCAACATCTCGTGGCAGGGGGTGTTGCAGGGAGAAGACACAGGGGGGTCCCTGTCAGGCGTGGGAACCTGGCAGGCACCTAGCGACCAGAACAGAACGTTACGGAACCACGCCTGCACACCCCGCGGCGGTATCCCAAGAAAGAGACACGAAGCGAAGGATATTGTGAGACAGTGAGAAACGAGATCAAGCACAAAGGAGAGCCAGTAGGAGTCGTGCCGTGAGACCGAGGCAACATCCTACTGAGGCGCGTAGCCGGTGGCCGGAACACCGAGGGAGTAACTGACTCTACGCCTTACTTCAAACTCCGCAGGACAGTTAATCATAGGTTGGCTGTCTAACCTAAACATCTACGAAGACATAGGGGGCAACAGTGGGAGAGGGGCGACTCTAGGGTCCCAGAAGACCTCCAGGCCTTCCCGTCATACGGGTGCGTCCTAGCCATAACATACCTGGGGGACGTTGAACTAGAAACATCTGGAACATATTAGAACGAACGAGAACAGAAGTTGTGAGGACTATTCCGAATGCTCAGCAGGGTAGCACTACAACACACAGGCGCTATTGGAAGGCAACGATTTCCACCTGCAAAGGGAATTCTGGAAGTGCCCATCGGACCGGCCGGTCTCAGATAGCCCTGTTAAGCGTGCTCTGGATTGCGGATCCTGAAGTCTTCAGTAAAGAGGTAAAGAGACTGCAACCTTGTGTCCTCGTTATTGACTGCACCTCACACCATCACCATCAACCTTACTGGGAAGCCCTGGGGACATACTTCACCTGTGGGAAGGTATACCATGCAGCTGCCATTCCATCACCCCAGTGGACCCCACAGCAGCGTCGGTCACCCTGACCGAACACCACAGGTGGCGTCACGAACCCCTGACAGACTGTATCACCTTTATTGGACGCCCCTTAGCAGGGTCACGGACCGGGTATAGCCACCGTGACAGCCTCAGAACCGAACCAGAAAGGCCCGGTACCGAGAACTCGTGGCCCTGTGTCTGGGGGCGCTCCAATACTCCTTCCATTTCAATATGATCGCTTGCACAGTGCTCCTTGGGATGTTTAAAGTTTTGAAAATCATTTTGTATCCAAATCCGGCTTTAAAATTCTCCACAACAGTATCACGGACCTGCCTGTTGTGTTCCTTGGTCTTCATGATGCTCTCTGTGCTTCAAACACAACCCTGGGTCCAGGGCCGGACTGGGACTAAAATTCAGCCCTGGCATTTGAAGTCACACAGGCCCACTTGTCGTATGGTGACTGTATAATATCTTTCTATGCAGCCAGCCTCCATAGAATGTAATGCAGCACAGCCCCCATAGAATGTAATGCAGCACAGCCCCATAGAATGTAATGTAGCCAGTCCCCATAGAATGTAATGCAGCCAGCCTCCATAGAATGTAATGCAGCACAGCCCCCATAGAATGTAATGCAGCACACCCCCCATAGAATGTCATGCAGCACAGCCCCATAGAATGTAATGTAGCCAGTCCCCATAGAACGTAATGCAGCCATGCCATGTAATAATAATAATAAAAAAAAACACTGACTCTACTCACCTTTCCTCTTACCCTGCGCTGTTCCAGCCTCCGGTCTCAGCAGCTGCAGTCTGCCCGCCCGGTCACACAGCAGGTGCGCGATGATATGACGTCATCGCGCACCCGCAGTGTAAGCGGCAGACAGAGCGGGGAATGATGGGAGAGAGAGCAACAGCAGATGCTCTCTCCCCATCATTGCATTCAACTGTACCGGCATCTATGACGCCGGTATAGTTGAATGTAGGGCCGGCCCGGGAGTGTGCCGACAGCGGGGGGGGACTTGGAGTGTGCCGACAGAGGCACACTCGAGCGGCCCACTACTGCCATCGGCCCTTCTGGCATTTGCCAGAACTGCCCGATGGCCAGTCCGGCCCTGCCTGGGTCTATAATATGGCAGATAGGAGCTGCCCCATAGAAAATCATTGGTCCATGTGCAATGCGTATTTTCTACGCCTCTCATACGTCCGTAAAACTCGCTAGTGTGAGGCCGGCCTAACACTTGTTTTATTTTTTTCACTCTTGCCAGCCAACCATGAAGTAATTTTCCTTTTATGTTGGTCCACATGTCTGATATAATTACTACTAGTAAACAAGACAAACACAATATTTAAAAAATATATATATTCTTTGTTTTTAAACTATTTTTGAACATTTTTGATATTTCTGAAAGTACACTCTCCATTATATAAAATCAGGCATATTTACAAATGCTAACACTTTACACAGTTTTTTGTTAATGTGATCTGAATGCTGTGAATCCGGTTTGGAATGAGTCAGTTCAAGTGATTATCTTGTGATGTTGAGGGTCACATGACATAAATGGCTCAAACCTCCATCATAAGACTCTGATGTCAAAGGTTGCAGAGCAGGAGGAAAAGTCACATTCCCACTGTGTGAGCTAAATAAATCATGGTGAATTCAGATTCATTTGATCCCTAATTGGTGACTTTTTGCTATATTTGGACACAAAAGCCCCAAAGTATTTTATTAACATAAGTATTCCGCACTAGGTATGCCAGCTTCAGATCACTGTAATGTGGTCTCCTTTTAGGGTCCATATTATGACACCAATAGTTGGACCTTTCATGGTTCTACTAATCAAACTTTGAATCACTATAGTGTTTTACGTTTATCTAAGTTAATAGTATTTATGGCCACAATTCATATAACAAAGCCTATAAGCTGGGTTCGGCTCCTATGTTCAGTGGCCCTCTCTGGGCTTAGATTCGCACCCCCCGCAACACGGGATTTGGATGTGTCACAGTGAGCTCTGTCGTGCATCATTTTCAGCCATATATGCCTATTTGAGGGGGGCACCAATACATAGTAGACCACATCTTGCTGCTGGCCTGCAACAGACGTATACAGACGAACATGATTCACGACAGACCACACTGTGACTGTCTGCATCATTATACACCTGAATGCCATTTTGAAGGGAGTGTTCAGACATAGGCCCATACTGGGCCACTGAACATAGGAGAAAACGCTATGTGAGCCCAGCCAGAGAGAGAGATAAATCAGACAAACAGAAGAGAGACTTTGGGGGGGACACCTGGAAAAAACACCTTAACATACCACGTATGATTACTACTACATACCCAAAAGTCCTACCAAATTAAAGGCATAGATATAGATACCACAGGAATAAATGAGGGTAGATAAAATTTAAAACCCAGTAAAATATAGCTGAATTAGTAGGAACTCTGGCATGGAAATGATTCATACAGTGAAAGATCAGGAATCCAAATACCTCACCCACTAATCACACAAGTACCTAGTCTGGACCATAAACACAAAGACAAAGATAAGTGATATGAGCAAAAAGCAAGAAATAAAATAGTGCTGACTTAGGGAACCATGGACCTGCCACTCCCAACATGCGTTTCGCTATAAATGCTTTGTCTGGGGGTGGTAGGCTGCCATCGCCTAATATGTTCATAGTACCTAGTAGATATCAACTTCCTGTTTGTGGCACATTAGTATATGGGAGGGGGAAACTTTTCAAGATTGGTGGTGACCATGGCGCCATTTTGAAGTCGGCCATTTTGGATCCAACTTTATTTTTTCAATGGGAAGAGGGTCATGTGACACATCAAACTTATTGAGAATTTCACAAGAAAAACAATGGTGTGCTTGGTTTTAACGTAACTTTATTCTTTCATAAGTTATTTACAAGTTTCTCTTTGTTTACAGCCACTGACATGTCGCAGAGGTTAACACGTGAGGAGCGGATAGAAATTGTGTTGATGTCTGGTGAACGCAGTACCAGGTCATTGCAGCAGATTTTAATGCAAGACACCCTACGCAAGAAAACTGTCACCATTCCCATTTTATTTAGGTGTATCTGTATAAATGGCCTTATTACTGAACATAATGTTCTGTGTAAACTGAGGGTCCTGTTCCAATTTTTGTTTTGCCCATTCTGCAAATTCAGCTCGCCGATCTGGGTCACCAACCATTGACATTTCATTTAGGTGTATCCATATTAATGGCCCACCCTGTATAATACAAACAAGCAACCCTGACGAAGGCAGACGCCGAAACACGCATTGGGGCTTGGCACATCCCAAGGACTTACATCCTACATAGCAGGTAAATACCAGGTTGCTCTTTCCTCATCTATGTTTGTTTTTTTTGCACATATAGTAGTTCTCTAGCCCGCATATTGCTCACTATTACATGGGCTGCCATATTATGGGTCATATCACATATTGATATTCTTCCTTCATCTTTTTCTATGAGGTTGTAGCCACTTTATCGATTTTGCACATGCACCTTATATTCTAGCTCTGGTATTACCGCCATTTATGGCTGTATGGCATTTACAGTTAGGGCCAGAAATATTTGGACAGTGACACAATTTTCGCGAGTTGGGCTCTGCATGCCACCACATTGGATTTGAAATGAAACCTCTACAACAGAATTCAAGTGCAGATTGTAACGTTTAATTTGAAGGGTTGAACAAAAATATCTGATAGAAAATGTAGGAATTGTACACATTTCTTTACAAACACTCCACATTTTAGGAGGTCAAAAGTAATTGGACAAATAAACATAACCCAAACAAAATATTTTTATTTTCAATATTTTGTTGCAAATCCTTTGGAGGCAATCACTGCCTTAAGTCTGGAACCCATGGACATCACCAAACGCTGGGTTTCCTCCTTCTTAATGCTTTGCCAGGCCTTTACAGCCGCAGCCTTCAGGTCTTGCTTGTTTGTGGGTCTTTCCGTCTTAAGTCTGGATTTGAGCAAGTGAAATGCATGCTCAATTGGGTTTAGATCTGGAGATTGACTTGGCCATTGCAGAATGTTCCACTTTTTGGCACTCATGAACTCCTGGGTAGCTTTGGCTGTATGCTTGAGGTCATTGTCCATCTGTACTATGAAGCGCCGTCCAATCAACTTTACAGCATTTGGCTGAATCTGGGCTGAAAGTATATCCCGGTACACTTCAGAATTCATCCGGCTACTCTTGTCTGCTCTTATGTCATCAATAAACACAAGTGACCCAGTGCCATTGAAAGCCATGCATGCCCATGCCATCACGTTGCCTCCACCATGTTTTACAGAGGATGTGGTGTGCCTTGGATCATGTGCCGTTCCCTTTCTTCTCCAAACTTTTTTCTTCCCATAATTCTGGTACAGGTTGATCTTTGTCTCATCTGTCCATAGAATACTTTTCCAGAACTGAGCTGGCTTCTTGAGGTGTTTTTCTGCAAATTTAACTCTGGCCTGTCTATTTTTGGTATTGATGAATGGTTTGCATCTAGATGTGAACCCTTTGTATTTACTGTCATGGAGTCTTCTCTTTACTGTTGACTTAGAGACAGATACACCTACTTCACTGAGAGTGTTCTGGACTTCAGTTGATGTTGTGAACGGGTTCTTCTTCACCAAATTAAGTATGCGGCGATCATCCACCACTGTTGTCATCCGTGGACGCCCAGGCCTTTTTGAGTTCCCAAGCTCACCAGTCAATTCCTTTTTTCTCAGAATGTACCCAACTGTTGATTTTGCTACTCCAAGCATGTCTGCTATCTCTCTGATGGATTTTTTCTTTTTTTTCAGCCTCAGGATGTTCTGCTTCACCTCAATTGAGAGTTCCTTTGACCGCATGTTGTCTGCTCACAGCAACAGCTTCCAAATGCAAAACCACACACCTGGAATCCACCCCTGACCTTTTAACTACTTCATTGATTACAGGTTAACGAGGGAGACGCCTTCAGAGTTAATTGCAGCCCTTAGAGTCCATTGTCCAATTACTTTTGGTCCCTTGAAAAAGAGGACGCTATGCATTACAGAGCTATGATTCCTAAACCCTTTCTCCGATTTGGATGTGGAAACTATCATATTGCAGCTGGGAGTGTGCACTTTCAGCCCATATTATATATTTAATTGTATTTCTGAACATGTTTTTGTAAACAGCTAAAATAACAAAACTTGTGTCACTGTCCAAATATTTCTGGCCCTAACTGTATATAAATAACTTTGAATATATAAGAAAAAACTCCCATTGTGGTCTTTTGAATCATTTTGGAATAATTTTATTGCCATATTTATGTCCCTGGTGTAGTGCCTTTTTATGGTATTTTCTCACCGTACCACTTTTCAATTTATATATATTTTTAATAAATATTGTTATATTATACCCTATTTTCGGACTTTGTGTCGGATTTTTTCTTCGTCTTTAGTGATCTTTTTCCAATTGTCCAGTACAATCCCAATTGGTGCACACTGGTGGTGATGTTCCCTCCCTTACATAAAGTACCTGTGTGCACTGTGCCTTGAGTTTTTTATATTTAAGTATCTGTATAAATGGCCTTATTACTGAACATAATGTTCTGTGTAAACTGAGGGTCCTGTTCCAATTTTTGTTTTGCCCATTCTGCAAATTCAGCTCGCCGATCTGGGTCACCAACCATTGACATTTCATTTAGGTGTATCTATATTAATGGCCCACCCTGTATAACACAAACAACATCAAAAGGGCAGTAATTAGATTAAAATAATAATAAGCGCATGATGATCACGGCGCAAATACTGGATATATTGATAAGGATATATAGTAAGAAGAGTAAGAATCAGGTCGAGTGACACATGAGGTTGCCTGATCAGGTAAAATTACGGGATCAGAAAAAGGCAGGACACCAAGAAGAACAGGTGATCGCTAGAAAGAAAGAACATGATCAGGAACCTGAGTCAGCCACATTCTAGGGAAAAGGCCATATGTAAACTAGAGTTATAATAACCACAGCAACATTATAATAAACCCATGTAACATGAATGTGCACCACATCCTCAAAATAGAAAATAGAAAATAGGAATGTGAATCCACTAAGAAAAAATAGCAAATGATGCAAACAAGAATTGAAGACACAAAAGTGAGACAAGAGTAACAAAGTGAGAAGTGATTGTATTAAAACATATACAGTATAGAAACGTGAGATATTGGTGTGCACAACCATGCTATGAGAGATGGTGCCACCGGTAAAATAATAATGAACACTTAAGGCTCATGCAGACGACCGTATTTTGGTACGAGTGTGATCTTATAAAACATCAGATCGCACTCGGTCAATATAGTTTTTGGGGCCGTGCACATGTCCAGTTTTTCCTTTGGACCAAGTCTGTCTGTAGGAAAAAATCACAACATGCTCAAATTGCATCTTGAAATCTGATCGCACTAGGGATCGTTTTTCTCAGATGAGAGAAAATACAGTGGTGTGACAATAGCCTTAAAATGACATTGTTATTATGACTCGAGGTTATACATGGCTTTTCAGTATCGTGTGACTAACTCAGTTTTGTGTCTCGTCAAATCTTGCTTGTATCACTTGTGTCTTTATTTTGGGTATATTCACATTGTCATTATCTATTTATTTATTTTTACACATATGGATTTTGCGGGGTATGAAGCACCCGCATATTACACAGTTCTGTTATGATGCAAAAATAATTCAGAATCAACCACAAATGCACAAAGGAGGGGTACAAATCCCCTTTCAAAGCAAAAAAGTAAATCTTTTCATGGACAACATTGATTATTCTATTGCATCATTTTTGCTAGCTCTCCCTTTTCATTAGGCTGGAGTCACACTCAGCGTAAGACAATACGGAACGTATTCTACGTCCGTAATACGCACGTAATACGCCAAAATGTCCCAGAAATCTATTTCCGTAGTTAATGCGTAGCCTAGGTGTGGTCGCATATTTTGCGCATGTGCTGTTGCGTGTGTAATCCGTATGTGATCCGTATGGCGTATTTTTCGCGCAATACGCTGACAATCGCAGCAAGCTGCGATTTGTTATGGCCGTAGAAAGCCATATAATACGGATCCGTTATATAAGGCTGATAGGAGCAGACCCATTGAGAATAATTGTGCCGTTTGTTTTGCGAGTTTTACGGACGTATTTTCGGCGCTCTTACGTACGTAAAACTCGCTAGTGTGACTCCAGCCTAAGTCACACATTTCATTTGAATCAATGCAATGCAATATCTAATGTGTGAATATCCCCTTACAATGGTTTAGTTTTATTTACAGAGAATTGGAAAATCATGTTTTTCAAAATTATTGTTAGGCAATGTGCACACGTTGCGGATTTTGATGCGGATCCGCAGCGGTTTTGGAAGCGCGGACTTGAATCAAATCCGCAGTGTAGTGCACAAGCAATGTTAGTCAATGTGAAATTGAGAATTGTTGTGCACATGCTGCAGAAAAAAATGCGCGGATTTGCAGCAGTTTATTTTCCGCAGCATGTCAATTCTTTTTGCGTATCTGCAACGTTTCTGCACCCATTGACTTCCATTGTGTCAGGCCAATCCGCAGCAAAAGCGCAGCTTTAAAAAAGATCTGTGATTTTGCTGCGGATATGCCTGCGAGAAACGCTGCGGTGGAGACGTGTGTGGGCGGAGAAGATGTGCTTGCCTGTGTGCGAGTGTTTGTGTGTCTGCGTGTGTGTGTGTGCGGGGGTTTTCGGGAGTTTGCGGGGCTGTGTGTGTCTGCGGGAGTCTGCGGGTGTGTGCAGGGCTGTGTGTGTGTATGCAGGCAGGCATCGTCCGATGGGACTACTAGCCCCATCTAGCTATGCCTGCTACAGTGACAGCTAACCTGATGATGGGACAGTAGTAGTTCCATCATCCGGCTACTGTGTTCAAGTGTAAAAAAAACAAAACACATATATACATACAGTAGACACATATACACATACAGTACATACAGTAACATACATAGTAACATAGTAACATAGTTAGTAAGGCCGAAAAAAGACATTTGTCCATCCAGTTCAGCCTATATTCCATCATAATAAATCCCCAGATCTACGTCCTTCTACAGAACCTAATTGTATGATACAATATTGTTCTGCTCCAGGAAGACATCCAGGCCTCTCTTGAACCCCTCGACTGAGTTCGCCATCACCACCTCCTCAGGCAAGCAATTCCAGATTCTCACTGCCCTAACAGTAAAGAATCCTCTTCTATGTTGGTGGAAAAACCTTCTCTCCTCCAGACGCAAAGAATGCCCCCTTGTGCCCGTCACCTTCCTTGGTATAAACAGATCCTCAGCGAGATATTTGTATTGTCCCCTTATATACTTAGACATGGTTATTAGATCGCCCCTCAGTCGTCTTTTTTCTAGACTAAATAATCCTAATTTCGCTAATCTATCTGGGTATTGTAGTTCTCCCATCCCCTTTATTAATTTTGTTGCCCTCCTTTGTACTCTCTCTAGTTCCATTATATCCTTCCTGAGCACCGGTGCCCAAAACTGGACACAGTACTCCATGTGCGGTCTAACTAGGGATTTGTACAGAGGCAGTATAATGCTCTCATCATGTGTATCCAGACCTCTTTTAATGCACCCCATGATCCTGTTTGCCTTGGCAGCTGCTGCCTGGCACTGGCTGCTCCAGGTAAGATTATCATTAACTAGGATCCCCAAGTCCTTCTCCCTGTCAGATTTACCCAGTGGTTTCCCATTCAGTGTGTAATGGTGACATTGATTCCTTCTTCCCATGTGTATAACCTTACATTTATCATTGTTAAACCTCATCTGCCACCTTTCAGCCCAAGTTTCCAACTTATCCAGATCCATCTGTAGCAGAATACTATCTTCTCTTGTATTAACTGCTTTACATAGTTTTGTATCATCTGCAAATATCGATATTTTACTGTGTAAACCTTCTACCAGATCATTAATGAATATGTTGAAGAGAACAGGTCCCAATACTGACCCCTGCGGTACCCCACTGGTCACAGCGACCCAGTTAGAGACTATACCATTTATAACCACCCTCTGCTTTCTATCACTAAGCCAGTTACTAACCCATTTACACACATTTTCCCCCAGACCAAGCATTCTCATTTTGTGTACCAACCTCTTGTGCGGCACGGTATCAAACGCTTTGGAAAAATCGAGATATACCACGTCCAATGACTCACCGTGGTCCAGCCTATAGCTTACCTCTTCATAAAAACTGATTAGATTGGTTTGACAGGAGCGATTAAAAACTAATTAAAGCTGCCAAAAAGGAAACAGAGAAGCACATTGCTAAGGAGAGTAAAACTAATCCCAAACTGTTCTTCAACTATATCAATAGTAAAAGAATAAAAACTGAAAATGTAGGCCCCTTAAAAAATAGTGAGGAAAGAATGGTTGTAGATGACGAGGAAAAAGCTAACATATTAAACACCTTCTTCTCCACGGTATTCACGGTGGAAAATGAAATGCTAGGTGAAATCCCAAGAAACAATGAAAACCCTATATTAAGGGTCACCAATCTAACCCAAGAAGAGGTGCGAAACCGGCTAAATAAGATTAAAATAGATAAATCTCCGGGTCCGGATGGCATACACCCACGAGTACTAAGAGAACTAAGTAATGTAATAGATAAACCATTATTTCTTATTTTTAGGGACTCTATAGCGACAGGGTCTGTTCCGCAGGATTGGCGCATAGCAAATGTGGTGCCAATATTCAAAAAGGGCTCTAAAAGTGAACCTGGAAATTATAGGCCAGTAAGTCTAACCTCTATTGTTGGTAAAATATTTGAAGGGTTTCTGAGGGATGTTATTCTGGATTATCTCAATGAGAATAACTGTTTAACTCCATATCAGCATGGGTTTATGAGAAATCGCTCCTGTCAAACCAATCTAATCAGTTTTTATGAAGAGGTAAGCTATAGGCTGGACCACGGTGAGTTATTGGACGTGGTATATCTCGATTTTTCCAAAGCGTTTGATACCGTGCCGCACAAGAGGTTGGTACACAAAATGAGAATGCTTGGTCTGGGGGAAATTGTGTGTAAATGGGTTAGTAACTGGCTTAGTGATAGAAAGCAGAGGGTGGTTATAAATGGTATAGTCTCTAACTGGGTCGCTGTGACCAGTGGGGTACCGCAGGGGTCAGTATTGGGACCTGTTCTCTTCAACATATTCATTAATGATCTGGTAGAAGGTTTACACAGTAAAATATCGATATTTGCAGATGATACAAAACTATGTAAAGCAGTTAATACAAGAGAAGATAGTATTCTGCTACAGATGGATCTGGATAAGTTGGAAACTTGGGCTGAAAGGTGGCAGATGAGGTTTAACAATGATAAATGTAAGGTTATACACATGGGAAGAAGGAATCAATGTCACCATTACACACTGAATGGGAAACCACTGGGTAAATCTGACAGGGAGAAGGACTTGGGGATCCTAGTTAATGATAAACTTACCTGGAGCAGCCAGTGCCAGGCAGCAGCTGCCAAGGCAAACAGGATCATGGGGTGCATTAAAAGAGGTCTGGATACACATGATGAGAGCATTATACTGCCTCTGTACAAATCCCTAGTTAGACCGCACATGGAGTACTGTGTCCAGTTTTGGGCACCGGTGCTCAGGAAGGATATAATGGAACTAGAGAGAGTACAAAGGAGGGCAACAAAATTAATAAAGGGGATGGGAGAACTACAATACCCAGATAGATTAGCAAAATTAGGATTATTTAGTCTAGAAAAAAGACGACTGAAGGGCGATCTAATAACCATGTCTAAGTATATAAGGGGACAATACAAATATCTCGCTGAGGATCTGTTTATACCAAGGAAGGTGACGGGCACAAGGGGGCATTCTTTGCGTCTGGAGGAGAGAAGGTTTTTCCACCAACATAGAAGAGGATTCTTTACTGTTAGGGCAGTGAGAATCTGGAATTGCTTGCCTGAGGAGGTGGTGATGGCGAACTCAGTCGAGGGGTTCAAGAGAGGCCTGGATGTCTTCCTGGAGCAGAACAATATTGTATCATACAATTAGGTTCTGTAGAAGGACGTAGATCTGGGGATTTATTATGATGGAATATAGGCTGAACTGGATGGACAAATGTCTTTTTTCGGCCTTACTAACTATGTTACTATGTTACTATGTTACTATGATTTCTCATAAACCCATGCTGATATGGAATTAAACAGTTATTCTCATTGAGATAATCCAGAATAACATCCCTCAGAAACCCTTCAAATATTTTACCAACAATAGAGGTTAGACTTACTGGCCTATAATTTCCAGGTTCACTTTTAGAGCCCTTTTTGAATATTGGCACCACATTTGCTATGCGCCAATCCTGCGGAACAGACCCTGTCGCTATAGAGTCCCTAAAAATAAGAAATAATGGTTTATCTATTACATTACTTAGTTCTCTTAGTACTCGTGGGTGTATGCCATCCGGACCCGGAGATTTATCTATTTTAATCTTATTTAGCCGGTTTCGCACCTCTTCTTGGGTTAGATTGGTGACCCTTAATATAGGGTTTTCATTGTTTCTTGGGATTTCACCTAGCATTTCATTTTCCACCGTGAATACCGTGGAGAAGAAGGTGTTTAATATGTTAGCTTTTTCCTCGTCATCTACAACCATTCTTTCCTCACTATTTTTTAAGGGGCCTACATTTTCAGTTTTTATTCTTTTACTATTGATATAGTTGAAGAACAGTTTGGGATTAGTTTTACTCTCCTTAGCAATGTGCTTCTCTGTTTCCTTTTTGGCAGCTTTAATTAGTTTTTTAGATAAAGTATTTTTCTCCCTATAGTTTTTTAGAGCTTCAATGGTGCCATCCTGCTTTAGTAGTGCAAATGCTTTCTTTTTACTGTTAATTGCCTGTCTTACTTCTTTGTTTAGCCACATTGGGTTTTTCCTATTTCTAGTCCTTTTATTCCCACAAGGTATAAACCGCTTACACTGCCTATTTAGGATGTTCTTAAACATTTCCCATTTATTATCTGTATTCTTATTTCTGAGGATATTGTCCCAGTCTACCAGATTAAGGGCATCTCTAAGCTGGTCAAACTTTGCCTTCCTAAAGTTCAGTGTTTTTGTGACTCCCTGACAAGTCCCCCTAGTGAAAGACAGGTGAAACTGTACAATATTGTGGTCGCTATTTCCTAGATGCCCAACCACCTGCAGATTTGTTATTCTGTCAGGTCTATTAGATAGTATAAGGTCTAAAAGTGCTGCTCCTCTGGTTGGATTCTGCACCAATTGTGAAAGATAATTTTTCTTGGTTATTAGCAGAAACCTGTTGCCTTTATGGGTTTCACAGGTTTCTGTTTCCCAGTTAATATCCGGGTAGTTAAAGTCCCCCATAACCAGGACCTCATTATGGGTTGCAGCTTCATCTATCTGCTTTAGAAGTAGACTTCCCATGGTTTCTGTTATATTTGGGGGTTTATTTTGTTACCATTTTTCCCTCCATGAATTTCGACCCATATGGACTCGACATCCTCATTTCCTTCGCTAATATCCTCCCTTAAAGTGGACTTTAGACAAGACTTTACATAGAGACAAACCCCTCCTCCTCTCCGATTTTTACGATCCTTTCTAAACAGACTGTAACCCTGTAAGTTAACTGCCCAGTCATAGCTTTCATCTAACCATGTCTCGGTTATTCCCACTATGTCAAAGTTACCTGTAGATATTTCTGCTTCTAGTTCTTCCATCTTGTTTGTCAGGCTTCTGGCGTTTGCGAGCATGCAGTTTAGATGATTTTGTTTTGTTCCAATCTCCTCGCTGTGGATTGTTTTAGAAATGTTCTTACCTCCCTTCTGAGTATGTTTTCCTGGATCTTCTTTGTTCAAGTCTAATGTTTTTCTTCCCGTCCCCTCTTCTTCTAGTTTAACATACTCACCATACAGCTAATCACCAAAGCCCTTGATCACCTGTAAAATAATTAAAAATAATAAACCAACAGTATACTCCCTGACCAATATAATCCATTTAATAACGAGTGTCCCACGACGATCTCCCATGGAGAGCTGTCACATCGGCAGATGTGACCGCTCTCCAGGGGCTCTGGTGATACAATGACGGCAGTTATCCTGCCATACTGTATCACTCTGCCGCTGTGAGTACAGAGTTCACACAGTCACTTGCGGCACTGCTGCGTGGGATAATTCTCATGCAGCAGTGCCATAAAGTGAGAGGTCATTGAACCCTCAGTGATAACACTGCAGGAGCCATTGTCTCCTGTCAGTGTGTCACTGGAGGCCTAGATAGCGGTCACATCTCCTGATGTGACAGCTCTATAGGGGAGATCGTTGTGGGGCAAACATTATTAAATGGACTGCGTCGGACCAGGGAGTATTTGTGTTGGTTTATTAATTTTTATTTTTTTGCAGGAGATTGAGAGCGTCGCATGGATGGGCAGAAAAATAAAGATGGCAACACTGTGTTGTGTTTTATTTCATTAAAATACTTTATTCTGACTGTGTCTTTATTTAACCCTTTAACGTCTATTGGATTAGTAATGGATTGGTATCTTATTGACATCTCTCTATTGCTAAGCCGGCTTGATGTCACCTTGCAATTCAAAGGTGGCATCAACCCCCAACTACCCCATATGCCACCGCTCCCGGGCAGTGGGAAGAGAGAGGCTAAATGCCGGAATTGGCGCATCTTGGAGATGCAGCATTTCCTCGGGTGGCTGTGTGCTGGTGTTTGTAGCCGGGGGGGGGGGGGGGGGTGGCAAATATCCATGGCCCCTTTCTGGGCTATGAATATCAGCCTGCAGCTGTCTGCATAGCCTTCTCTGGCTATTAATTGTACAGGGACCACATGTCTTTTTTGGGGGATCCCCCTATTTTAATAGACAGTAAAGGCTAAATATGCAGCTGATATTCATAGCCTGGGAAGATCCATGGGCATTAAACCATTCCCAGACTATAAACATCTGCCCTCAATTGCTGGCTTTCCCTCTCTGGCACAGAAAATTGCTCGGGAGCCCACACCATTTTTTTTTCCAATTTTTTTTAAATTAAACAGATATAGTGTTTAACGCCGGGGTCACACTTGCATGAAACTCGCACTATTCTCGCACCTCAATACCCGGCACTGACGCCGTTACCTATCATACAGGTTTGTGTTCCACTTCAATAAAGGACAGATATAACTGAGAGTACCTTGCTAAAAAGCCATAGGCAGTAAGGGACTATGACAACACAGCGCTAGAAGGAAGGCTTTTAACTCCACCTGGTAAAGCTGAACTCTGGACTCGCTTCCAAGCCGGCCGGACCCTGCCTGTATCTGTAATCTGGTGCCCTGGACTGTGGCTGCCTGCTACCATCAGTAAGCCCTGGGGACCTACTTCACCTGTGGGAAGTTATACCATCTGGCTGCCATAACATCACCCCAGAGGACCCCTTTAAGCAGCGTTGGTCACCTCTGACCGAATACCACAGGTGGCGTCACGAACTTTCTTTATTTCAAAAACCTCTTTAAAAAGACTTTCACTTTAACATGGGCGCCCAGGGCCACGGACTGGGTCGCCGCCGCCTCTGTGACACATCCTTTTAAGTACCGGACCCGGTATCAAGTACCCCACGGCCCTGGAGGGCGTTCCATAAACGCTCCGGTCCGAGAGCTGGCGGCAGTGCCGGGTATTGAGGTGCGAGACTCGTATGACTTTCTTGCAAGTGTGACCCCAGCCTAGCGCAGATTTTGTGTGTGTGTGTGTGTGTGTGTGTGTGTATGTCTTTATTTAACGCTTTATGTACCATTTTATTATGTTTATTATTAAACATCGGGCTTGGTATTATCTATCTATCTATAGATCTATCTGTCTATCTATGTATCTATCTATAGATAGATATATCTATATATATATAGATATCTATAGATAGATATATCGATAGATAGATACATAGATAGATACATAGATATGGGATAGATGATAGATCTATAGATAGATCTATCTATAGATCTATCTATAGATCTATCATCTATGGATCTATCATCTATCTATAGATCTATCATCTATCTATCGTCTATCCATCTATCATCTATCATCTATCTATCTCTGTATCTATCTATCTATCTGTCTGTCTGTCTATCTATCTTTCAGTGTGTGTAAACATTCTTCAATGGAGTATGTAAATGAAGAGGTTGGACAAGAAATGACATCACAATTTTTTTTTTTGTTAAATAGATCTTTATTTGGCCTACATAAATGCACACAAATCCGCATGAAAAAAAAACGCATGAAAATCTGCATCAAAGACGCTACAAAAACACGTGGATTTTTACCTGCGTTTTCTGCCAAGAGATGCAGAATCTGCACAGAAAATTCCACAGGCAAATCTGCAATGTGTGCACACACCCTTAAGGGCTACAAAGTTTATATGTGAAACTGTTGCTTATCTGATGCAGCTATTGACAATTAATGATGACTTTTTTTTATATAAAACCTGATTGTATTTGTATCTGAGAAGGGGCTTCATGCTAAAGGATTAAACTGTAACTTTTGTTCTAACACCAGATGTTAGGGTCAGCTCCATGATCCACTCTGCAGAAGAGGAGAGCAGATTCTTCACCAATGTTCATCTGTAATAATTCTTCCCCTGCCATGTGAGCAGAGTCATCCCCTGCAGCAGAGCATTGTGTTATTGTAAAATCTGTTTTTTTTCTTCACACAAGTAATGCCATTGACCTTGACTTCATCCTGTGAGGACGTGTGACTGCAGAACCGCCGTCCACATCTGCTTGTCTCGCCTATATCATACTTTCAGCTGGCAGGCTGCAATCTTTTTCTAACACAACCAATCCTAGGTGAAAAATAAATATGTGTCAGATAAGCTTCCATGAGAAATATAAAGTATGCATGGAATGTATGCATGGAAAGAAGCATTCGTGTCTTCCATGTTAGGCAAAGAGTATTTAAAGGTGTATTTACATTGCACGATTATTGGAAATGAGGAATATTCTCGGGAACGGTCATTTTAAGATAATTGTACAGTGTAAACAGGCTGGTGATCACGCAATTAATGAGCAAAGCGAAGGTGAAATAATATTTCGATTAACTCTGCACATCAGAGGGGTTTTCCGGGACTTTCAAAGTGATTGCCTATCTTTAGAATATGTCATCAATATCTGATCGGTGGGGATGTGACATATTTTATTTATATAGCGCCAACATATTCCACAGCACTTTACATTATAGAGGGGACTTGTACAGACATTACAGCATAACAATAAACACAGATCAAAACAGATACCAGGAGGAGTGAGGGCCCTGCTCGCAAGCTTACAAACTATGAGGAAAAAGGGGAGACACGAGAGGTGGAGGGTAACAATTGCTTTCATTGTTCGGACCAGCCATAGTGTAAGGATCGGGTGTTCATGTAAAGCTGCATGAACCAGTTAACAGCCTAAGTATGTAGCAGTACAGACACAGAGGGCTATTAACTGCATAAAGTGAATGAGAACATGATGTGATGAACTGAATTATGGTTGAAGATTTTGAATGGGTCACACAGGGATAGTTACGTTAATGCGTTGATACTGTAGGCCAGTCTGAACAAGTGCGTTTTTAGGGCACTCTTAAAACTGTGGTGATTGGGAATTAATCGTATTAACCTGGGAAGTGCATTCCAAAGAATCGGCGCAGCACGTGAAAAGTCTTGGAGACGGGAGTGGGAGGTTCTGATTATTGAAGATGCTAACCTCAGGTCATTAGCAGAATGGAGAGCACGAGTAGGGTGGTAGACTGAGACCAGAGAGGAGATGTAGGGTGGTGCAGAGCCATGGAGTGCTTTGTGGGTGAGAGTAATAGTTTTGTACTGGATTCTGGAGTGGATGGGTAACCAGTGTAATGACTGGCACAAGGTAGAGGCATCGGTGTAACGGTTGGTGAGGAATATGATCCTGGCAGCAGCATTCAGGACAGATTGGAGCGGGGAGAGTTTGGTAAGAGGGAGGCCGATTAGTAGAGCATTACAATAGTCCAGACGAGAATGAATAATTGAAAAAGTAAGAGTTTTTGCAGAGTCGAAAGTAAGAAAAGGGCGAATTCTAGAAATGTTTTTGAAGTGCAGATAAGAATGCCCACAGATCAGCAGGGTGGCCAACTTGACTTTTTATTTTTTTTTTCTGAACAGCTTAAATAAAAATTACAAGCAGACATTGTTTTTTAGGAACACATTGGAAAACCATAATAAATCATTATGATTATAAGTGATCCATGTCTACATCCCATAATTCTGAAATAAAGACATCAGCTGCATTTATTGTAAACTGTAAAACGATGACACTCAAAATAATTTCTATGTTTTTTCAGCTTAAAAAAAAGTTACATTTTTTGATGGACAGGGCAAAAAAGTGACCCATTTTTACAGACTGTCCTGGAATTTCTGGACAGATGGCAACCCTGCTGTTCCCAGTGCTGGCAGCAGATACATGAGTTCAGTTGCTGAGCAGAACTACACAGATACAAATCCACTGTATCATGGCTGTGGATGGTATGTAGAATATTGGAGGTATAATTTCATGTCAATCATTTGTATCCTACTTGGCATGGGATTATAAAACCCCCTACCAATGTGCAGCTGTAACAGGACACCTAACTCAGCAAGTGTTCAAGCCTCAAAAGTCTCTGAGATCTCACACTTTGAGCCAGCTAAGCTCAGAACAAAAGGCTTGCTTGAAAAATAGACAGCACGGGGGGTGGGAGGGGGGTGGGCTAACTGCCTTGTTGAGTCAGTTATGATTTCATAAGGCGAATATGGACTTATCATACGTCCTGGTCACACACCGGTTACATTTTAGAGATATCGCCTTCCAGGATTTTTATCTGTTCTAACACCACAGGGTGGGGAGATACGTAGAATGGTTAGTAGGAGCTAGGTAGCAAAGCTGTGTTTGGCCTCAATGCCTAGCAGGGGCCCAGCTGGATCCGATGGCACCAAAATCGCCTCCCCACGACAGTCTATTAAGGAGTTATGACCCATCTTCAGTTTAGGAGTTTTTATGTGCTAGAGGCAAGGGGAGGGGATTTAGGTTCAGCCCAGAGGGCAGGAGGGGAGTGACCCAAAGGGGATATAAGCTAATGTAAGGTCATGGGGCCCGCTCTCTGTTATGCTTGCAGTTCACTTCAAAAGTGGGAGCCACGTCGAGTAACATGCTGTGAAGGAACAAGGAAACAGCTGGCCGCCCATGCTCCCTGAGGCCCAGCACACACGGTAGAACATCAAATCGGTAATTGACATGATCCATCTGCTTATATATTTTGTCCTACCACAAATGTATTTGCAAATCTGACCTTTTGATATGTACAGTCATGGCCAAAATTTTTGAGAATGACACCAAAATTATATTTTCACATGATCTGCTGCCCTCTGGTTTTTATTAGTGATTGTCTGATGTTTATATCACATACAGAAATATAATTGTAATCATATTATGGAGTATCAATAGGTTATATTGACAGTGAGAATGAGTTAATGCAGCAAGTCAATATTTGCAGTGTTGACCCTTCTTCTTCAAGACCTCTGCAATTCTCCCTGGCATGCTCTCAATCAACTTCTGGACCAAATCCTGACTGATAGCAGTCCATTCTTGCATAATCACTGCTTGCATTTTGCCAGAATTTGTTGGTTTTTGTTTGTCCACCCGTCTCTTGATGATTGACCACAAGTTCTCAATGGGATTAAGATCTGAGGAGTTTCCAGGCCATGGACCCAAAATCTCTATGTTTTGTTCCATGAGCCATTTAGTTATCACCTTTGCTTTATGGCAAGGTGCTCCATCATGCTGGAAAAGGCATTGTTGGGCGCCAAACTGCTCTTGGACGGTTGGGAGAAGTTGCTCTTGGAGGACATTCTTGTACCATTATTTATTCATGGCTGTGTTTTTAGGCAAGACTGTGAGTGAGCCGATTACCTTCGCTGAGAAGCAACCCCAAACATGAATGGTTTCAGGATGCTTTACAGTTGGCATGAGACAAGACTGGTGGTAGTGCTCATCTCTTCTTCTCCGAATAAGCTGTTTTCCAGATGTCCCAAACAATTGAAAAGGGGATTCATCAGAGAAAATGACTTTGCCCCAGTCCTCAGCAGTCCACTCCCTGTACCTTTTGCAGAATATCAGTCGGTCTCTGATGTTTTTTCTGGAGAGAAGTGGCTTCTTTGCTGCCCTCCTTGAAACCAGGCCTTGCTCAAAGACTCTCCGCCTCACAGTGTGTGCAGAAGCACTCACACTAGCCTGCTGCCATTCCTGAGCAAGCTCGGCACTCCTGGTAGTCCGATCCCGCAGCTGAAACCGTTTTAAGATACGGTCCTGGTGCTTGCTGGTCTTTCTTGGGCACCCAGGAGCCTTTTTGACAACAATGGAAGCTCTCTCCTTGAAGTTCTTGATGATGCGATAGATTGTTGACTGAGGTGCAATCTTTGTAGCTGCGATACTCTTCCCTGTTAGGCCATTTTTGTGCAGTGCAATGATGGCTGCACGTGTTTCTTTAGAGATAACCATGGTTAACTGAAGAGAAACAATGATACCAAGCACCAGCCTCCTTTTAAAGTGTCCAGTGATGTCATTCTTACTTAATCATGACTGATTGATCGCCAGCCCTGTCCTCATCAACACCCACACCTGTGTTAATGGATCAATCACTAAGACGATGTTAGCTGCTCCTTTTAAGGCAGGACTGCAATGATGTTGAAATGTGTTTTGGTGGTTAAAGTTCATTTTCTGGGCAAATATTGACTTTGCAAGTACAGTAATTGCTGTTAAGCTGATGACTCTGAAATTCAGGAGTATATGCAAATTGCCATTAGAAAAAATGAAGCAGAAGACTTTGGAAAAATTAATATTTGTCTCATTCTCAAAATTTTTGTTCATGACTGTATAACCAATGTGTATATGGTGTATTGTCTAGTGTACCTATAAGGTGGTTAAATATATAATTTAACCTTGGGCTGCTCTTTTATCTCGATCCACAAATCCACATGTCTGTTTCTCAGTTTAATTTCCCATGCTACTGGGGCTGGTTTCTGGACCGATATAATCCCCTTAACAGACTGGGCCTACTGTATATCTAACTGAGTAAAAAGGCAAAATGAGCAGTTGTAAGTGCACAGTGCTATATAATATGATGATTGCAGATCACAGATCGATTAACCCTAGAATGCATAACCTGGGCTTACTTTTTTGCTATTTTCTGCAAAATTACATTAGTGCATTTTTCATATCTTGTAGATTGTGAGCCTTCACGGGCAGGGTCCTCACTCCTCCTGTACCAGTTATGACTTGTATTGTTTAAGATTATTGTACAGTTAGTCCTCTGTTTACGACGGTCTCGGGTTACGACGTTTCGTCTTTACGACGCTTTATACGACGCCTCGTTCCGACTTACGTGGTTTTGAGTCATAAGTCGAACTACGTGCAGGGGCGGAGCAATAGCGTCCAGTACTGTACACTGCACCCGGTTACAGAGGAAAACAAGTCTCCTGCACGCCATTACACCCTTCATTATGGCTCCCAAACGTAAGGAAGACTCATCTGATACCAGTGCATCAAAGAAAAGGAAGGCCATCACCATGGAGGTGAAAGTGGATATCATAAGGCGATCTGATAAGGGGGAAACACCAACAGAAATTGGCAGGTCATTAGGACTTAGTCGTTCGACTGTCGCTACGATTATCAAGGATAAAGATCGTACCCTTGAACATGTGAAAGGATCTGCTCCTATGAAAGCGACAGTGATAACAAAGCAGCGTAGTGGTCTTATTATTGAGATGGAAAGATTACTGGTGCTTTGGTTGGAAGACCAAAATCAACGCCGTATACCTGTGAGCCTTATGGTTATTCAGGCGAAGGCTAAGCGACTGTTTGAGGCGTTGAAAAGACAAAAGGGGGAAGGAAGTGAAAGTGAAGAATTTGTGGCAAGTAGGGGTTGGTTTATGAGGTTTAAGGATCGTGCCAATTTCCATAACATTAAAGTGCAAGGTGAAGCTGCTAGTGCTGATGAGAAAGCAGCAACTGAGTTTCCTAAAGCATTGGCTGAGATAATTGAGGAGGGTGATTACTGTGCTCAACAAGTGTTCAACGTGGATGAGACAGGCTTGTTTTGGAAACGTTTGCCTAACCGTACGTACATCGCCAAGGAGGAGAAGTCAGCACCAGGTCATAAAGTCGGTAAGGAGAGACTGACTTTGCTTCTTGGGGGCAATGCTGCTGGCGACTACAAACTGAAGCCCATGCTGGTGTATCAGGCTGAGAATCCAAGGGCACTCAAGGGCATTTCAAAGGGTCAACTACCAGTCATCTGGAAGTCTAATAGGAAGGCATGGGTGACACTTGCAGTGTTTGATGACTGGTTCACCAACCATTTTGTGCCAGGTGTGGAGCGGTATTGTACCTCCAAGGATATCCCCTTTAAGGTGTTGCTTATTCTGGACAATGCCCCTGGACACCCTGCCCATCTGGATGACTTTAACCCTAATGTCAAGGTGGTTTACCTTCCACCTAATACCACTGCCCTAATACAGCCTATGGACCAAGGAGTCATTGCTACATTCAAGGCCTACTACCTCCGAAGGGTCATTGGTAATGCTTTAGCAGCAACTGAAAGGAATAAGGACTTGACTCTAAAGGAGTTTTGGAAAACATACAACATCCTTGATGCTGTGAATAACATTGCTGATTCCTGGGATGAGGTTAAGCAGACCAGTATGAATGGGGTGTGGAAAAAACTGTGTCCCCGGTTTGTGAATGATGTCACAGAGGTCCAAGAGTCAGTGACTAATGTCATAAGGAACGTTGTTGATATGAGTAAGACAATGAATCTGGAGGTGGAGGAGGATGATGTCACAGAGCTACTGGCATCTCATGGAGAGGAGTTATCTGCTGAGGACCTTATTCAACTGGAGAAGCAGATGATAGAGGAAGAGGAAGACATACCAACCCCAGAACTTAAGACATTTACAAGGCAGGGCTTGGCAGGAGGTTTTGCCCTGATACAGGAAGGGTTGTCAAGGTTTGAGGCTGAGGATCCCAACATGGAAAGGTACGCTAGGGTTGCCAGAGGAGTCATGGATTCCCTTAGGTGTTACAAGGAGATCTTGGAGGAGAAGAAGATGGTCTCCTTCCAAACTAACCTGCAGCGGTACTTCAAGAAGGTAGAGAGGCCTGCAACAGATCCTGTACCTGTACCCTCTACCTCAGCTGCCCCTCTTGACTCACCTGCCTCTCCTGACTCACCTCCCCCAGTATCTCCAGCACCTTCTGCAGCTTCCTCCCAATAAGCCTGCTCTCTCTTTGGAATTGTTATCTTTGTTTATTACACTGTTTATTACGGTTACAGCACTTACAGTACAGTATTTCATTATTAAACGTACTGTACTGCACAATATTTGACTGTACCTATGTTTATTGATAATGTTATTATGGTACATTACTGTATAAACGTATGGTCCGACTTACGTCGAAATTCGGTTTACGACGCCGCGTTAGAACGGATCAACGTCGTAAGTCGAGGACTACCTGTACTTGTTTTTATTATGTATACCCCTCCTCACATGTAAAGCGCCATGGAATAAATGGCGCTATAACAATAAATAGTAATAATAATATCTTACTTTGCAATTTTTAAATATAATTGTAAAAGTTATATATTTGAGTTCCTCCATATGATCCGAAACTGAACACATCTGGCCGATGCCGGCATAGGGAACAGCTGAATGACTGGATTGCCTGGTGTTGCACCTCTATTGATCATATATTGAGGCCATCAATATAAAAGTCTAGGAAAACCCATTTAACTTCATGGTTCTGGCAGCAGAGAGAATTGCATACACTAAAAGGAAAAAATAAAAAAGAATTCTCTGCCTCCAATCTCTCACAGAAAGAAAAAAGAGCTTTGAAAGAATTATCTGCTAATAAAGACCTCTTGATACGAAGAGCAGACAAGGGTGGAGCAGTTGTTCTTTTGAATGCGGGACTCTATGAGAAATTAAATATGGACATGTTGTTGGACAGTAAAATGTATTTAAATTTGAGCTTTGATCCTAGTACGAAATTCTCTAAGGAATTGAGGAATTTAATACAGGAGGGCATAAAAATGGGTGCTTTGACTGACAAACTGTTGGAGGTTTTAATGGTTCACCGTCATGTAACTCCCATTTTTCATTCCCTACCCGAAATCCATAAATAAAAAGTCACACCCCCTTTGTGGCAGAAATAGGTAATTTAGGAGAAAAACTTTTTTCCTGGCTGGATTTATATCTTCAGTCGCTGGTTAAAAATATCCCTATTTACCTGAGACATGCCAAACATGTGATATCATCACTTGATGTATCTTTTTGGTCAGAAGACTGCATATGGTTATCTTGTGATGTCATCGGACTGTACCATAGCATTCCACATACGATGGCGATTAGATTAACAGTTTATTCTAATGGCGACAGAACTTTTGCTATCACACAACTATTTTTCCTTTAATGGCAACTTTTATATCCAGAAGCAGGGAGCCCCGATGAGTCCAGGATTCTCAGCCTCCATAGCCAATATTTATATGGTGATTTGGGAGGAGAAGCATATTTTCTTGGCTGCGTCGGAGCTTCGCTCCCGTGTCAGGTGGTATGGTCCTTATTTTGATGACCTCCTCCTGATATGGGAGGGGACCAAAGATGCAGCCGAGGAGTTTGTGATCCTGATGAATCAGAATGACATGAATTTAGGATTTACATCCAATATAGAATCTAATAAAATTGATTTCCTAGATTTTTCATTGATAACTTTATATTTTTCTGTTGACATATGTGTGCTTGTTTTTGGCTGGACAAGTTGTACTTTTGAATAACAACATTAATTTTATCATGTGATGTACTGAAGGAAAACTGGAGGAAAACTTCAAGTGCAGCAAAATTGTGAAAAAAAAGTGCAATTTTTATTTTATTCACCATGTTCACTAGACGGTAAAAATGACTTGACAATTTTATTTTTGATGCTTTTTGTGTCACATTGCTTTTTATGTTATATGCCAAACAACAAATGGAAGCAAAAAGTTGTGTAAATTTATGTTCTTTAAAAATAAACTTGTTATTGAAATATTCAAATATAAAAACTGTCTAAAACAGGAAGAAATGTCATTGTGTGCCACATCATGGGAGGTATATGGGATTTCCCCAAAATAGATGCAAATCAGTCAATATATCAGTCCATTAGTATGGTAACAAGTAAATATACACTCTAATCAATAATCATCAAGTGTGCAAGGGAAAAATAAGTTCCTCAAAAAATAGTACAATTTGACAATAACTGGAGAACAATATTCATATGACCCAAGAGAATATGGACTGAGTGGGGATATTGATGGCAAGAGATCAGTACACGACGTGAAGCAGTTTTCTACATAAACAATGCTCTAGGTCAAAAGAAAATGCTAAATAATTTAATTTATCCAGACCTGTCACATGCAAAAAACAAAATTATCAATTTGTTTACATTTTTAGTTATGTACACCAGCAATTTTTTTTAATGACTGGTCCAAATTTGCTGTCTTGGGGCACTTTACCATGAACTGTGACATTGTGGGAGCAGGATGACCCTATGATGCATTTCCTACTAGCCTTTCTGTCTGCCTTCCGTAAAGTTTTTGACAAATTGGGTCATATCCACTCCACTGTTGATTCCATACTGCGGCTCAGACAAGGGACTAACTCAATGGGACATTATACCATCCCTATCTGCTGTACCTGGATAAATTATGCTCTCCTGACTGTTTTCCATCCAGTTGGATCAAAGATGAACTCTCTGGCAGAGATTTTCTGTCCTCCCTTGATGACATGATTTTTCTTAGACTTGCGTTTTAAAGAATGGTCTAAAAAAAAAATCTTGCTTCCCGTGTCTCACGTCCCAAAAACATCTTTGAAATATTCTTCTAGAATGACTGAACTGGAACCCATAGAGATTGGTTGGAACAGATTATCTCCAGCTGAAAGATCCTGCAGCCTTACTGGCGAACTGAAGGCCCAACAGGCAGAACTTCAGACCCTTAGATGAAGAGGGAGGTATCGCACTAAGATTCACTTTCTTTCACTAATCATAAATTAGTTGTCTCTATGTCCGTTTCCTAAAGTTCTCTGTGTTCACGAGACAAGCACTTATTGATTCCAGGGCAGCAGATATTTTTTTTTTACTTCTCTCTTACCAATAGACTGAGAATGTAGTTTCATTGCAGATGCCACTGAAGCTACCCTCCGGGAATAGCTCAACAATTCCAGATGGTCATATCCGGACAGTGAAAGTAATTCTTCAGATTGGTGCACTACCCATTGAGGACATTTCATTTTTAGTTTTGACACTTTATGATGCGCTGATGCTTTTGGGACTTTCAGCAAATTGCTCCAGTCATTGACTGGTTGTCCAACCAGATCATCAAGTGAGGATCATCTTGATTTCATAATTGCTTCAAAATTCCGCCTCAGCCACCTTCTCATTAACTCTGCCCTGCATCTACTGCCTCTTATTAGAACCTAGCAGATATCTTCTAGGGGCATTTGGCCAAAGAGAACCGCAGAGAAAACGTGACTGAACCTGAGTGTGTCCTTGCCTCTCCCTCTTAATTTTCCAACTAACCATCTGCAGGTCATCCTCTGGCACTCAACAGGTCCTCTTTTACAGTCAAAACAATTCATGCTTCTGATCCAATCACAGAGTTTGAAATCAACTCAGTTCTGGACTGTAAAAATAACTCATGGTCATGAGGACATAAATGCTTCAATCCTTGTCAGGAAATTTCAAGTTAAGCATCCTCTTTTATTTATTAGGCTACGTTCAGACTAGCGTTGTGCGCCGCTGCGTCGGCGACGCAACACACAACGCACGCAAAAATGCGGCAAAACGCACTCAAAAACGCTGCGTTTTGTGACGCGTGCGTTGTTTTTTGCCGAAAATCGGACGCAAGAAAAATGCAACTTGTTGCGTTTTCTTGGTCCGACGCTTGCGGCAAAAAAGACGCATGAGTCGCAAAACGCAACAAACAAAAACGCATGCGTCCCCATGTTAAACATAGGGGCGCATGACGCGTGCGTCGCCCGACGCTAACCCGACGCACACTAGCACAACGCTAGTCTGAACGTAGCCTTAAACATAGGGGCGCATGACGCGTGCGTCGCCGCTGCGTCGCCCGACGCACACTAGCACAATGCTAGTCTGAACGTAGCCTTACCGACTCATCTGGAAGGGTCCATAGAAGGATGGTTATTGTTACAAATCTGCTTCGGCTCAGCTGAGCTTCACCACCTTACCTATGGCCGCTGCTCTCTGCTGTGCTCCACGTCAGGATTTACAAGCAGCCTGGTGTGCTTTCAAAACATGATCTGCTTAAGCCTGTTTAAGGCCCACTAAGACACACATCTGTACCTTGGTAATTACACTCTACCATCTGTGCTTTTAGTGTTTGTGCTTGGATTAATTTCTGCTGGATTTCACTCCATCCATCCTGCTGCTTCTGAGATTTTTGTGTGTGCCAAGTCCTGCTTGCTGCACAAATGCCTTGAGGCTTAAGAAATTTACTTTGAGGAATCTAATGTGTTGAGAAAATTACATTTCACAGCAGTTCCTAATAGATTACATTTATTAGGGCATGCTGAGAGTTACAGTTTTCCATGTTGAGGCAAGTGATACCAGGAATTTAAAAACAAATTTATTATCAAAAAATGAAAAAAAGCAATAAAGTTATGGACTGTGAAAAAGATGTGTGTGACCAGAATTAACACTCATTTCCAGCAGATGATACCTAGCTCCTATTCTTATACTAAATGCAGCTAACAGTGGTCTTAATAGGGAATAGAATAGATGCTACCTTGCTATTTCTCTATTTTAGTTGCAGCAACAAGGATTATAATTTATAAAGCAATAATCCCTGACTAGATGCATGTAATACGCTATGCCTACTGCAACAGCTCACCCTACAAGAATTGCAGATAAGAGTGTTATTATTGAAGAATATAATTTATTTGAATTAGCCCTGAAGCAAACTATTAGTAGTTTAAAATAGCATCAGCAAGGATTGTTATCTCATCAAATGCCTGCTGGGGAATATTCTGGAGCATTTCGCATCTACTGGTTGTCGAAGGAACTGTGACCTCTGCCGCCAGCATTGTCAGATGGGAATTTTTTTAATAATTCTTGAACTAGGGCCTTCTGGTACTGCAACATTTTATTAGACCTCTACGCCACAGGAAAGAGATGGAAAGTTTTACTTGTAGAGTGGATCAGTAATTACTGTTGGCCAAAATGAGTACAATGAGAAGGTCATGGGAAAGGCAGAGGAACATAAACTCAGCCATATGTGCCAAACTACCATCGGCCAAGACTTCATTGTTCTCACCAAGAGGGCGACTGTCCATCTTCTCGTCCTCACCCTCCTTCCCTCGTTCTTCCTCTCCTGCTCATCTTTAGGCCATCCACACTGAACAGATGGGATGAAGGTGGTGTGGGTAATACCGTCTGTAGCGCAGGCAGGCAACCAGCTCCTGTTCCTCCTCCTCATTATCACCCAATCCGTGTTGAGAAGATGAGATGAGGTTGGGATGTGTAGCATCACCCTTTATAGTTTCTTGCTATTCAACTATTGCCCTCTGCTGCTTACAAAGTCTTGCTAAAATATATAAAGCTGCGTTTCAACACGTGGTGACATTGTACACCAGTCGGTGAGCTTGAAGTTGCAAACACTACTGAATCACTGACAGGATGGCGGCAGCTGTAGCTGACTTGCAGAAATAGGCAGACACGTGGCGTACATTCACAAGTAGCTCAGGCAGATCAGGGTAAGTTTTGAGAAACTGCTTACCCACTAAGTTGAGCACCTGGGCCAGGCATGGAATACCTGCAGGGTTTCCAGGCTTTAGAGCCACCACCAGGTTACGGCCATTTTCATACATGACGATGCCTGGTTGTAGGTTTAGGGGCAACGGCAACAGATCAATCTGATTTGTCAGACCTTTCAACAACTCTGCGGCGGGGTGAGCGGTTTGTCACCTAAGCCCATTAGCTTCAGCAGAGACTATTGCCACTTGGCTGAGACAGTACTTCCAGCTTGCGACTGATGTTGATGTTTCGGATATGGAGGGTGAAAAGGAGGTGCAAGAACTGCTGTAGAAGGTGTGGGAAACCTTGATTGAACCAGGGCCCGCAATCTTCTGTGTCGGTAGCATGTTTTCCGTCCCAGGGTCCGGCTGGATTCCAGCTTCCACAATGTTCACCCAGTGTGCCATCTAGGAAATGTAGCGTCCCTGGCCACAAGCACTTATCCACAGGTCAGGTCCGTGGTTAAGTGGACCTTCCCAGTAACAGCGTTGGTAATGGCATGGCTGATGCTATGGGACACATGCTTGTGTCAGGCGGGGACCGAACAAGCCTAAACAGCAACATTTCCAGGGCAAGCTGTCTGAAAATGTGGCCATTTAGTATTGTGGCCTGTGGGTGGATGGCTGCATATTTACACATGCATTCCAAGGACTGGGGTAAGGACAACTGAACGCTGCGCTGGGACAGGGATGTGGTGCAGGGTGGGAGGCATCTTCGCCTCTGTCACGGACATGAGATAGAACAGGGGAAAAGGCGGTGTCAACTGCAGACGCTGTTTCTCGACACTGCCGTTCGGCCCAAGAAGTCAGGTGCTTTCCTGTCATGTGCCTGAATATGCTGCTGGTGGTCAGGCTGGTAGTTCTGCTGCCCTGCTGATGCTGGCATGGCAGATGCTGCAAATGGCCTTTTTTTGGGTTAACTAGACTGTCTTTAAAAAAGCGCCATACCCGGGAACACCTAACTTTTTGCCTGTCAACTACACCCGTGTTGTTTCTCTGGGGAACAGTTGCCCTCCTTTTGTGTCTAAGGGCACACATTCAACTGTAAAGAGTCACTAACGTCTGCAGCCCCAGGACCGGGTCGCAATCATCATGAGAGCTTTGATGCCTGCAGGCCACATGAACAGTTTAAGATCCCTGGTTTAGAAGCTCTAAAGCAAAGAGTGCGAGCTCATTGCCTAGGTAACTAGCAATCTCTGAAAATAGAGGTGGCCGGTAAGCCCGGCAGTGACCTGTAAATTGTAGAATTAAAACACCCTCCATGCCTGAGAATGGAAAAAAAAATTACAAAAGGGTAAATTACAATGTTGCTTGTTTTACATGCACTTTGCAATTTTACCCTTTTAATAACATGAGATTACCCCTTTAACTAAAGGTATCCCCTAACAAATGTAAAAATTCCATGTCAATGATGTCCATGGAAGTTTAATAAAGAAAATCATAAAACGCTGGGAAAAAAAAAGACTAATGTGCTTTGGCATTTATATGAGTTACAGAAAAAAATATGATTAATCAGTTGCTAACATACTTCACAAAGAGAGCAAAGGGTTATTTAATTTGCTTTTACAAAATATCTATATAACTGACGAAATAGGGAAAAGGCCCTTATAAACCTTTGTAACTAATTGGCACCCACTAAGATCTGTTAAGTTATCTTACACCAATACCATCCATGAGAAAAAGTAACTGGTCCGTTAAACATAATAACTGGTTGCACCACCTTGAGTCAAAATAATTGCAACTAAACACAACACATATTTTTCCTGGAATTTCTTTTGATCACGTCAGTGTTCTTGGAAAAACACTGATGTCTAGATGCCAAGGGTGGGGGAACCAATATATCATTGGTTTAACACAAATTTTTACTTGTAATGGTGGTAGTCTTTCACACTGAGTTTTCAGAGCAGAATCTTTTGAACTCTCCAATCAAAACTGATGGTTTTTAAATTCTTCATGAGTTTTTCAGACTTTCTGCTTCAAATAATTCTGAAAAAAACTCAGTATGAACAAACTCTTAGGGCTTATTCAGACTTCTGTGATTTTCTGAGAAAATCAGTTTTATTTACATCAGTAATTTTTTTTCTTACCACATTTTGGTCAGAGTTTCATCAGTTTTTCTCAGATGTAAAAAAAATGATGATGAGTCTGACATCTGAGAGCTATCCAATTTTTTTACTAACTCAAAGACTTGCACTGGCATGTTTTGATCCGAGACTTTGATGACAATCAGACATGTCTCCATCATTTTATGTGGATCACTCAGTCCATGAAAATACGTATATGGACTTTTGAACAGCCACATACTGTAGACTATAACAGGTACAAGTTCTATCTGAAAAACACAAACAGAAGTCATAGGGCAGTGATGGGGAACCTTTTAGAGACCGAGTGCCCAAACTGCAATCAAAAACCGACTTATTTATCTCAAAGTGCTAACATGGCAATTTAACCAGAATATTGAGGTTTTAGATTAGAAAAACAACTCCTACATTAGCGCGCTATAGAGTCTATAGCAAAGAGCTTGTAAATGCTGCCCTCCAAGCTTAAGATGCCAGCCACCAATTTCAGTGGAGGTCTGTTCTTGAAAATGAAGGGGATTTTTATTCAAAAGCAAAATTGCCTAGTTGTTTGTTTTTTTGCCACCTCTTTGCAATTGTAACCCTTTATCATGACGAGAATAACCCTGAGATGTCAAACTAAATATACAGAAAATGAAAAGCTTTGACATAGTCGCAGGCCAACCTTGATATTTGTAAAAAAAAATGTCTACAATTGAGGAACCTTTTCCTTACCAAATAAAACGATTAACTTTTAGAATTATAGTGGAATAATATAATGTTATGTAATAACATCTGACCACATGTGGTCAGATCATCTGTTTGGGCCCATGTAAAGGTCCCCAAAACACACAACTGTGTATTGGCATTAAGACTTTTAGTTTGTCCAAGCACAGTTCACTGGCTGCGGTCTCCAGGACATCTCCTGGCTGCCTTTAGCTTCCAGTCCATCAATCTCCTGTCTGCCTATGGCTTCCAGTACATAATCTACCTGTCTGCCTGCAACTTCCAGTTTTTCAACTACCTGGCAGCCTGTGGGTACCAGTACTTAAACTACTTGTCTGTCTGAAGCTTCCAGTACCTTAGCTACCTGCAGCCTGCATCTTCCAGTATTCAGTTACCTGTCTGCCTGCAGATTCCAAAACTTTAGCTATCTGCCTTTTCCTGCTGCTTCCAATACCTCAGATACCTCTCTGCCTGTGGTTTCCAATACCTCTCCTATCTGTCTGTGACTTTCAGTACCACTGCTACCCATTTCCCACGTGCCTCACCTGCCTGCTGCACTGATGCTCGTGGGCCCACCTGGACCTTGGAGGATCATCCTCACCAGTTGAGCCTAACAGAATTATCAGACCGCATTGAGGAGGCATCAGGCTCAAAAAGAAGAATTGGGAATAACAAATCAAATCTCTCTACTAAGTGCAGCATAATTGCTTATAAAACAGGAGAATGTCAGCAACAATTCCTGTTCCTGCCCACTGCTGGAAAACAATTGCCCTCAGGAAACAAGTGGAACTACAGCATTAATATCCACCAGCTTTTCAGTAAGAATTTCAAATATGTATTTTCACGCAAGGCCAATTCTGAAAATTAATCAGACCAATGATAATATGGAGGCTTCAGAAGAGGAATTGGCCACCTCATGAGCATCTCCCCAATTCCCCCAACGCAAGACACTGATCCTCCCCAGGTTACAGACTCAGAGAATACTGCTGATGATCGGCATCCACATTGATCCTGAACGTATTGTTTCTGTGATTACTTCTTCTGTCAGTTTACCACCTACGGTTTCTGATATCAAGGGAACTCCACTGGAAGGTCTTATCCAGGGTTCATTCATACCTCAATCGGTGATAAAAGTTCAGATGAACTTTCCCCCCCACTTCTGTTGTTGGCCCAAATGAAAACAAGACCTTAACTAGTTTGCAGCATCCTGCCCTCAGTATGTGCAGTTCAAACCCTCTCATCAAAAACCTCCCGGTCCTTTCCAGCCTCTTCCGATTCCACAAGAGCCTTAAGCTGAGATTTATATGGACTTTGTTACTGGTCCTCCTGAAACGCCGAGTTTCACTACTATCTGTCTTGTGGTGGATTGTTTCTCCAAAATGTCTTGTTTTGAGCCCTAACAGGTCTTTTATCCGTTCCACAGTTGGCTCAAGCGTTTTTCAAAGCAATTTAGCGGTTCCACGGCCTTCCAGCTTGTACAGTCTCCGACCTTGGGGTGCAGTTTGTTTCCTGTTTCTGGAGGGAACTCTGCAAGAACTTTCCTTGGACTTCTCCTCAGGATACCACCCCCAAAGTAATAGGCAGATTGAAAGATTTAATTAGTTCATGAAACAGTATTTACGAATATTCTCCAACTCTCATCAAAATAACTGGCCATACCTGCTTCCTTGGGCCGAATTAGCCTGTAACAATTCTGTTTCAGTCTTCTGGGAGATCTCCATTTGTTATACTGTCAAGACTGTTTCTGCTCCCACTTTTGATTCCGACACGGAGTTTGAGATCAACCAAATTCTGGACTGTAAGAATGTTATCGGTAAAGCTTTTATTTATCCCTGAGAACTCCTTTTTAACTCATAGCAATTATCCAGCCATTGCAGCAGAAAAAAGAAGCTGACAAAATGTAACCAATATACTGCACATGGCTGTACTTTTCAGGCCTTGGCTGCACACAAAAAAATGCTCCATTTATCATTGAGTCACAAGTGTGGTTGAAATATCACAGGAAAAATAACTTGCAACAGAAAAAAATGAAATAAAAGATGAAAATGACGGACGCTTTTGTGACAGGAAACTGAAAATAACAATGGAATAATCTGTAATTCCAGTTGACAGGATTCAGTTTTGCATTCATCATAATCCTATTAAAACCAGACGGGTATAGAGATATAATAATCCATATCTGACTCGTAATTTTGAGCATGCACATAGACTGAAATATTTTATTTAAATACGGTATTTGTTCCCTCAGGTAAGGCGTTAATGGTGCTATTACCTTTGGTGTCGAATTCTCGGCCTCAAGGGAACATGCACCTTTTAATTAATACACAGAGAGATGTTATTTGTAGGACAAATAAATAGGCATTGGCAGATTAGTCATTTACTAATGGTTTATTACTCCCGTGACAGCTGGGGACTAGACTTTATGGGAATATGGATAGGGAAGGTCAAAACAATATAAACTACAGTGCCTTCAAAAAGTATTCATACCCGTGAACCTTTCCTCATTTCTTCACATACTGTATCTTCCACAAACTTAAATGATACATGGTTTTCTAAATATTTTAAAAATATTAATCTGAAATTTGTGATGTACATTTGTATCCAGCCCCCCTCAGTCAACATTTTGTAGGACCACCTTTCGCTGCATTTATTGCTGCAAGTTTTTTGGGGTATGTCTCTACCTGCTTTGCTGAAATTTTTGCCCATTTTCACATCTGTGAACAGCAATTTTCATATCTTGCCACAGATTCTCAATGGGATGTAGGTCTGGACTGTGACTGGGCCATTACACACATGAATATGCTTTGATCTAACCATTCCATTGTAGCTCTGGCAGTATACTTAGGGTCCTTGTCCTGCTGGAAGATGAACTTACGCCCCAGTCCCAAGTCTCTTGCCACCTCTAACAGGTTTTCTTCCAGGATTGTCCTGTATTTAGCTCCATTCATCTTCCCATCAACTCTGACCAGGTTCCATGTCACTGCTGGAAAAAAAGCATTTCCACAGCATGATGCAGTCACCACTTTTTATGGAGGGGATGGTGCTTTCAGGGTGATGTGCAGTGTCAGTTTTCTGCCACACATAGGATTTTGCATTTAGACCAAAAAGACTTTACTTCTATCTGACTAGAGCACTTTCTTCCAAGAGCATGCTGTGTCCCCTACATGGCTTTATGCAAACTGCAAACGGGACTTCTTATAGCTTGCTTTCAAAAGCAGCTTTCTTTTTGCCACTCTTCCATAAAGATCAGATTTGTGGTGTGTACGACTTATAGTTGCGCTTTGGACAGATTCTACCACCTGAGTTGCAGATCTCTGCAGCTCTTCCAGAGTGACCAGAGCCCTCTTGGCTGCTTCTCTAATAAGAACTCTCCTTCCTTAGGGTGTCAGTTTAGGTGGACGGCCATGTCTTGGTGGGTTTGCAGTTTTACCATACGCCTTCCATTTTTGATGAGATGTTCACAGCTTGCACTATCTTTTTTATAACCTAACCCTGGTTTACTCTTCTCCACAACTTTATCCCTGACCTGTCTGGTGTGTTCCTTGGTTTCCATAATGCTGTTTGTTCCATAGTGTTCTCAAACAAACCTCAAAGCGTTCATAGAACAGCAGTAGTTATACTGACAATAATTTACACATCATGGACTCAATTTACTAATTAAGTAACTTCTGGAGGCAAATGGTCACTCAGGATTTTCTTTAGGGATATCAGACTACAGGGGGCTGAATACAAATGCATGTCACAGTATTCAAATTTATATTTTTAAAATAATTAGAAAACCATGTATCATTTAATTTACACGTAACAAATACATGCTACTTTGTGTTGGTACATCACATAAAATCCCAATCAAATACATTTAGGTTTGTGGGTGTTGTGTGAAAAAGCTCATGGGAGATGAATACTTTTTAAAGACACTGTAGTCATAGTTTTTGAAATCAGCAAGTGGAGGAGAATGGAAAAGCAGACCTAAAATATTATTTCCTAGTAAAATTCCAATATTAGGAATTTACAAAACAATTTCAGAATATATTAGTGGTTATAGGATTTATAACCAGTATCAGATCCATTGCATAATAACTGCTCAGTAATACAAATATATAAAGTAATAAAAAGGAATCAAATCATGTTACTGCCCTTTCTGCTAAATGTGTCGCATTGGGGCATATTTATCAAGTCATATGCACCAGAATTCTGAGCAATTTGTTTTAAAAAAAAATCATAATCTACACTATCATAATGTGTTTTTGACTCTTTTTTTGCACCTTGTCTGAGAAGAGGGTGTGACCACTTTAAAAGGGGCATGTCTTAACAGAAAAAAGGTGTGTCTTAATGTGTAACACTGCGTCATAAAATGCATTAGAGTTCTGGCATACATTTGTGGTACAAAGTAAGCCAACTAAAAGTGGTGTAAACTTACGCCACAATTCAGGGATTGGAGTACATCTTTGTCAAAATTAACGGCATTTTTGTGATGTAAAATTTAATTTGTCCACCGTGCTTGTACAACCCTTCTCCCACTGAACTCTGCCCACTTTTCAAAAAGGAGGGCATAGCTATTTGCAAAGGGTTAATCTACTAGTGAAATGCATAGCTGACCATAAAAAGTTAGAAGGTTGCGACTGTGACTTGGCCCATGCGGGCGGGGGTCCCGCCGATGCCAGCAAAAACTTCAACTGGATGTGCTTCCTCGGACCCACATTCAGATTAAAAGTATTGCGGCACAGAGATCCATCAGGTCTGTGCACGGCAATACATGCTGACGCCAGTCAGAGGTCAGCAGCTGATGTCAGTATATATGTGACTCTCGTCGCTTGCCCGCTGAAGCCAGTTGTCAGCTTCAGAAGAGGACGCCGTGTGGAGGGGGAGCGGAGAGAATGTGAGTGTAATAGTTTTTTTTTAATGCTTTAAAGAGCAGCGTGAGAATGGGGGACATATATACTAGGATGGGGCCCAGGAATAGGGACTTAGACCAGGATGGGGGATATATATACCAGGATGGGACCAGGAAGAGGAACATATAAACCAGGATAGATGACATATCTATAATATAAGGCTGGGAGCGTCACTCTGTCCGAAGCCTTTAAAGACTGCGCAAGCGCAAGCGCCGGCGCAGTCTGAACCCCACAGAGTGACGCTCCCAGGAAATCGCGGTATGCGTAAGCACTGAACGCACACCGCGATCTCCAACGGATAGCAGGGACGCGCCAGGAGGGTGAGTATGAGCTATATTCACCTGTCCCGTTCCAGCGCTGCCCGCCGCTCTGTCCTCCGGGTCCTCTGCCTGTGACGTTCACAGTTCAGAGGGCGCGATGACGCGCTTAATGCGCGCCACCCTCTGACTGAACAGTCACAGCCAGAGGACCCAGAACACGGAGCGGCACGCAGCGCTGGATCAGGGCCAGGTGAATATAGCAAGTGTCGGGGACCTGAGCTAGCGGCGACTCCGGCACCTGAACCCCACAGCGCGCCGGTGTCCCCGCCTGCTCAGGCCCCCCAGCACTCGGCGCCCAGCAATGATAGGTGAGTATGGTATTTTTATATATATATATATATATATCGCAGCAGCATACGGGGCATATACTATGGAGCATCTTATGGGGCCATCAACATTTATGGAGCAGTATATGGGGCATATACTACGGAGCATCTTATGGGGGCCATCAACCATAATGGAGCAGCATATGAGGCATATACTATGGAGCATCTTATGGGGGATGGGAGCAGCACATGACAGAATAGGACAGCACATGACAGAACGGGGGTGCAGGATGGCAGCAGCACATGACAGAACGGGGGTGCAGGATGGAAGCAGCACATGACAGAACGGGGACGCAGGATGGGAGCAGCACATGACAGAACGGGGGCGCAGGATGGCAGCAGCACATAACATTACAGGGGTGCAGGATGGCAGCAGCACATGACAGAATGGGGGTGCAGGATGGAAGCAGCACATGACAGAACGGGGGCGCAGGATGGGAGCAGCACATGACAGAACGGGGGCGCAGGATGGCAGCAGCACATGAAAGAACGGGGGCGCAGGATGGCAGCAGCACATGACAGAACGGGGGTGCAGGATGGAAGCAGCACATGACAGAACGGGGGCGCAGGATGGGAGCAGCACATGACAGAACGGGGTGCAGGATGGCAGCAGCACATGACAGAACGGGGGCACAGGATGAGAGCAGCACATGACAGAACGGGGGCGCAGGATGAGAGCAGCACATGACAGAATGGGGGTGCAGGATGGAAGCAGCACATGACAGAATGGGGGCGCAGGATGGGAGCAGCACATGACAGGATAGGGGCGCAGGATGGGAGCAGCAAATGACAGAATGGAGGCGCAGGATGGGTGCAGCACATGTCAGAATGGAGGCGCAGGATGGGTGCAGCACATGTCAGAATGGAGGCGCAGGATGGGTGCAGCACATGTCAGAATGGGGGTGCAGGATGGGTGCAGCACATGACAGGATGGGGACGCAGGATGGAGCAACACATGACAGGATGGGGGCGCAGGATGGAGCAGCTCATCACAGGATGGGGACGCAGGATGGAGCAGCTCATCACAGGATGGGGACGCAGGATGGAGCAGCACATGACAGGATGGGGGCACAGGATGGAGCAGCACATACCAGGATGGAGACCATATACCAATATAAATGCTCGCCACCCGGGCGTAGAACGGGTTCAATAGCTAGTATATATATATATATATATATATACACAACTGAAACTAGAAGTTCACATACACTATATAAAAAGACACATATGCACGTTTTTCTCTATATCTGACATGAGATCAAAATAAACATTTCCCATTTTAGGTCAATTAGAATTACCATAATTATAATTTACAAAATGCCAGAGTAATGAGAGAGAATGTTTAAAGGCATTTTTACTACTTAATTTTTTGTAATCTTGCCTGAAGGAGCCTTTGTGCTCTGAAAGCTTGCAAACATATTATTTTCTGGTTTGCCAATAAAGGTATCACTCCTAGAACACTTTTCTCATCATTAGGCAGAAAAGTAATCACATCGATTTTTCTGGCTAACACGGTACCACGATACAATATGTTATTGTACATCATTATTACTTAATGCAAAGTCAAAAGTTTACATTCCGTACATTTCATTAGTATTTGGTACCATTGACCTTAAACTAAATGACTTGGGTCAAACGTTTGGAATAACCTTCCACAAGCTTCTCACAATAATTGGTAGGCGTTCCTCCTGACAAAACTGATGTAACTGATCCAGGTTTGTAGGTTGCCTTGCTCGCACCTGCCTTTTCAGTTTTGCCCATAAATTTCCAATAGGATTGAGATCAGGGCTTTGTGATGGCCACTCCAAAACATTGACTTTGTTATCCTTAAGCCACTTTGTTACCATTTTGGCAGTATGCTTCGGGTCTCTGTCCATTTAGAAGACCCATTTCCGCCCAAGCTTTAGCTTCCTGGCTGATATTTTGAGATGTTGCTTCATTATTGCCACATAATCTTCTTTTCTCATGATGCCATCTATTTTGTGAAGTACACCAGTCTGTCCTGCAGCAAAACAACCCCACAACATGATGCTGTCACCCCCATGTTTCACAGTTGGGATGGTGTTCTTAGGCTTCCAAGCTTCTCCCTTTTTCCTCTGAACATAACAATGGTCATTATGCTCAAAAAGTTCAATTACAGTTTCAGTCTCCAAAAATTAAGGTGTTTGTTCCTGTGTGCATTTGCAAACATTAATCTGGCTTTTGCTTTTTTATGTTTCTTTTGGAGTAATGGTTTGTTCCTGGCAGAGTGGCCTTTCAGCCCATATTGATACAGTACTCGTTTCACGTTGGATATTGACTCAATCTTACCAGCTTCCGCCATCATCTTCACAAGGTCTTTTTCTTTTGTCCTTGAGTTGATATGCACATGTCGGACCAAAGAATGTTCATCTCTGGAACACAGAACCCATCTCCTTCCTGAACAGTTTGATGGCTGGACATTCCCATTATTATGGCATGTGGCAAATATTAATAATTATGATAATTCTAATTGACCTAGACAGGAAAGGTTTATTTCTGATTATTGAGAAAAACATGCATATGTGTCTTTTTATATAGTGTATGTAAACTTCTAGTTTCAACTATATATATATACCAGGATGAGGGACATATACATAATAATAATAATAATCTTTATTTTTATATAGCGCTAACATATTCCGCAGCGCTTTACAGTTTTGCACACATTATCATCACTGTCCCCGATGGGGCTCACAATCTAAATTCCCTATCAGTATGTCTTTGGACCTTTGAAGAGTGGCGTCATTTTCTGGAGAGATCAGTTCATCCGGTTATGGGAATCTGCCTCGACAGGCAAGATGGGCATTGTTCTTCACCAGGTTTAACTTTTTGGTCACATATACAGGTCCTTCTCAAAAAATTAGCATATAGTGTTAAATTTCATTATTTACCATAATGTAATGATTACAATTAAACTTTCATATATTATAGATTCATTATCCACCAACTGAAATTTGTCAGGTCTTTTATTGTTTTAATACTGATGATTTTGGCATACAACTCCTGATAACCCAAAAAACCTGTCTCAATAAATTAGCATATTTCACCCATCCAATCAAATAAAAGTGTTTTTTAATAACAAACAAAAAAACCATCAAATAATAATGTTCAGTTATGCACAGTTACCTAACGCTAAGTCCTTGCAGCAAATTTTCATCAGGAAATTGTAAAATTAAATGGGATTCCGACCAACATTGTGTCTGACCTGGGGGTGTACAGTGTATTTCCAAGTTTTGGAGGGCGTTTTGCACCCATTTGGGTATCCATCTGTCATTCTCTTCTGCATTTCACCCGTAGTCTAATAGGCAAACTGAACGGGTCAACTAGAATCTGGAGACTTATATTAGGTGTTTTGTGTCTGAGAATTAGGAGGATTGGGTTACCTACTTACCGCTAGCCGAATTCACAGTAAATAATCATTGTCATGAGTCTACTGGTAAGTCCCCATTCTTCGGGCCGTACAGGTTTCATTCTCAGTTTAGCTCATTTAATAAGAATTGTTCTTCTGGATTCCTGAAGAAGGGTGGTTTTCATCATCTATTAAGTTCGTGTGGCAGGGGGTTAATAATAATTTGAGGAAAATGAGGTCCAAATATAAGAGTGTGGCTGACGGAGATGTTTGGTGGGTCTGGACCTGTGTGATGGTGACTTGGTGTGTTTGTTCTCAAGGAACATTAAGTTGAAGGTTTGATCTTGGAAGCTGTGTCCCAGGTTTATCAGTCATTATAAGATCATAGCCGTCAATCCCGTAGCATTCTGCCTTGCTTTGTCATCTACCTTTAGGATCCATAATGTGTTTCATCGATCTCTCATCAAAATATACGTTGCGTCTTCTGTACCATCACCGCTACCACTATTTTCTGTTATTGTTGATGGAAACTTAGAATTTCAGATAGCTAAAATCATTGATTCTCACTTAGTTCATCAGTTGCTTCAGTATCTGGTACATTGGAAGGGAAACGGTCCTGAAAAGAGGATGTGGGTACCAGCATCTGACGCCCATGCGGCCAGACTGATCCGATCTTTTCACATGTCACACCCTGATAAACCTGGTTCTCAGGTTCTGGAGGTCTCTCAGAGGAGGGTACTGTCACGGGTTACCATGACAGAGAGGAGCCAGAAGACCGCAGCATCTGATTGCCCCTACTCCTGCACTGAAAAGAAGCACTCCAACTTTTTTTATTATTATTTTGGCAGTACTGGGGTTAATCGGCCATGTTGAGAGCTCTGGGAGTTAGGGCTCTCAGCTGAGCATGGTTAGCCACTCCTATCCCCTATATAATCTGGGTCCTGACTGACACACATCGTCAGAGAGAGCTTTTGCTGCATGGCTCGGGGAATTGAAGTTAGTGGTAATATGAGGCTTTTAGTGGGTTTATCTGTAACTGTTGCTTGTTTTTTTTTAGTGTGAGAATTTCATTCCTTCTCCTACTTAGTTTTTTTCCCATCCTCTACTTCCCGATGCATTCCTCTGTTATATGTGAGTGAATATTTGTATGCATGGTATTTTCCGTTGCCCCTGTTTGTGTTACCTTGTTCGTCTGGTTGGTGTACTATGGTGCACAACTACTCCCCTCTTTCCTGGGCAGGGGAAGGGTACAGAGGGCGGATTCAGGAAATAAGGCAAAGGTACATGGCCCCGGCATCTTCACTTTTAGAAGTAATCCAGGGAACAGGGTGAGCTAGGGTGCCTCCTGGCGTTAGGGACAGGGCCAACCGGGTCCTGACACCTACCAGCAGCTCACACTGAAAATTTGCTTGGTCTTCCAGACCTTAACTTGACCTTTTTCCTATTTACTGCCATTTGTTAATTACATTTTGAACTGCTGCTTAGAAGAACCTATGGCTGCAGGTTTTTGGCACAAAATTAGAGGAGGCTGGGTTTTCTTTAAAGCTGGGAAACTTGCATCACCTGGCCTTTCTTAATGAATATAGTAAATAAGCCATAACTGTAACAGGCAAATTAATGTCTGAATCCTTGGTCAAAATTATCTGAGCACACAAATCTCCAAGGGTGTCCAAACTTTTGCATTGGCCCATTTTCATTTTAGTAATTTTGAAAATATAAAAAAATTACAGTTTTTTTTGCCTAAAATACAAAGTAAATGTGTCATCTTTAACGTTAGCTCTTTTACTGTAGAGATTATTCAATCTTCAACTTTCTTAACTGTTCACAGTAACATAAATTTTGACCCAGGGTGCTTAAACTTTTCCATGCCACTGTATACTAGGAAGGTTATATATATATATATATATATATATATATATATATATATATATATATACCGTATATACTCGAGTATAAGCCGAGATTTTCAGCCCAAATTTTTGGGCTGAAAGTGCCCCTCTCGGCTTATACTCGAGTCAATGTGGGTGGCAGGGTCGGCGGGTGAGGAGGTGAGGGCGCTGAGGTATACTTACCTAGTCCCAGCGATCCTCGCGCTGTCCCTGCCGTCCCACGGGCTTCTGTGCTGCAGCTTCTTCCCCTCTTCAGCAGTCACGTGGGACCGCTCATTAGAGATATGAATAAGCGGCTCCACCTCCCATAGGGGCGGAGCCGCCTATTCATTCCTCTAATCAGCGGTGCCGGTGACCGCTGACAGGAAGAGCTGCGGCACCGAAGACCAGGCAGAGGGACAGCGCGAGGATCGCCAGGACTAGGTAAGTATAGCATATTCACCTGTCCACGTTCCAGCCGCCGGGCGCCGCTCCATCTTCCCGGCCGGCGCCTCCATCTTCCCGGCGTCTGCGCTCTGACTGTTCAGGCAGAGGGCGCGATGACGCATACAGTGTGCGCGGCGCCCTCTGCCTGATCAGTCAGAGCGGAGACGCCGGGAAGATGGAGGCGCCGGAACGAGACGCCGGGAGCTGCAATCAAGGGAGGTGAGTGTTTTTTTTTTTTATTGCAGCAGCGGCGCAGCAATGGGGCACAATGAACGGTGTAGAGCACCGTATATGGCACAGCAATGGGGCACAATGAACGGTGCAGAGCACCGTATATGGCACAGCAATGGGGCACAATGAACGGTGCAGAGCACCGTATATGGGCACAGATATGGGGCACAATGAACGGTGCAGAGCACCGTATATGGGCACAGATATGGGGCACAATGAACGGAGCAGAGCACCGTATATGGGCACAGATATGGGGCACAATGAACGGTGCAGAGCACCGTATATGGCACAGCAATGGGGCACAATGAACGGTGCAGAGCACCGTATATGGCACATCTATGGGGCACAATGAATGGTGCAGAGCACCGTATATGGCACAGCTATGGGGCACAATGAACGGAGCAGAGCACTATATGGGGCACAGCTATGGGGAAATAATGAACGGTGTAGAGCACTGTATGGCACAGCTATGGGGAAATAATGATCTATTTTTATTTTTGAAATTCACCGGTAAATGCTGCATTTCCACCCTAGGCTTATACTCGAGTCAATAAGTTTTCCCAGTTTTTTGTGGCAAAATTAGGGGGGTCGGCTTATACTCGGGTCGGCTTATACTCGAGTATATACGGTATATATATATATATATATATATATATATATATATATATACACACACATATATATATATATATACACACACACACACTGTATGTATGTATATATATATATATATATACCAGGATGGGGCCAGGAAGAGGGAGATATATATCGGGATGAAGGACATATATATATATATACCAGGATGCATCAGGGCCCATGGAACTCTAGTTACGCCACTGGCTAAGAGTCTCTCACAGCTCACCGAGGAGTAGCCGCTTCTTGCTGTTCCCTAGTACACAAAAACTTAACTTATATCTCCACTTACATAATTACATCCAACATATAGAAAGACAGCAGTACAGATCTCTCCTGTGTTTGAGTGCTGCACCCTCCTAGAGTCCCTGAGACACTGAAAGTGTGAAACATGGAAACCCATGGGAAATCTATACTTCTGACTTAATTCTGGATGTAGTTATATCACAGATCAAAACTAGAAAGCCTCACATTGATGTTAACATACTGATACAATAGAATGCCCAACCTTTAAGCTTTCTTTTTAAAATGAATCTGTCAGCATGATTCTAGTCATATGGGCACCTGCTGGCATACATAGCAGCTGTCTAGCACCCCCCACTGCTCCAGGTCCAGGGGCCCCAGCCAGTGGCGTGTTGGTAATAGCGGCACACCCAGCAGCTATGGGGCCCTGAGTCAGGGGGGCCCATCAGGTGCCAACGGAGCAGCAGCTGGAGACAGGAGCCTGTCCCCACTGCTAAAGAGAAATGATAGTTCATGCTTCCACACGCCCCCATGGGCATGGAGAGGAGTGAATACTCATTTCACTTTAATAGCGGGCAGTGGTAGCTGCAGGCTGAGGCTAACAGTGCCCGCATATAAAGCTGATGCGGCTGCATTGGGGCCCAGAGGTGGGCCCCTACAGGACAGCTAACTCTGCAGCTTGCCAGTGGAGCGGAACTGCAGGAATCCAATGCCGTCCTGCAGTGCTTCCTGCCCAGCGCTTCCTGTCTGACACAACATGGCTGGATAATGTCATCATTCAGCGCACGGCTGTTTCAGAGTTAAAGCTGCCGGCGACGAAGATGCTGCTGGGATGAGCTGCGGCTGCGGGTAACGTGCGGAGAGGTGAGTTGTGCTGTGTGTCTGTCCATCTGCGTGCGTTTATGTGGTGCAGTGTGATGCGGTGCTTTGTGTGTGTGTGAGAGAGTGCTGTGTGTATTGGAGATGTGTGTATTGGAGATTGGCAATGAAATAGGTGATGGAAAGAGCAGTGATGGCGTGGTGGGAGAGAAGGCAATGTTGGTGGTGGTGGAAAGGATGATGGGGGAGGAGGCAATGATGGAGGTGGTGGAATGGGCATTGATGGGGTGGTGGGGGAGAAGGCAATGATGGTTGTGGTGGAAAGGACAGTGATGGTGGTGGTGGGGGGAGTAAATGATGGAGTTGTTGGAATGGGCAATGATGAGGGTGGTGGGGGAGAAAGCAACTATTATTATTTACTTATATAGCACCATTAATTCCAAGGTGCTATACATGTGAAAAAGGGTTACATACAGGGTTATAGATATCGTTAACAGTAAACAAATTTACAATGACAGACTGGTACAGAAGGGAGAGGACCCTGTCCTTGTGGACTTACATACTTTTGGGTAATAGGGAAGAGACAGGAGGTCGGTGTGCTGCAGCACTGGTGGTGGTGAGGCGGCAGCTCTGGCGGTGGTAACGCGGCAGCTCGGGTGGCTGGTGACGTGGCAGCGGCTCGGGTGGTTGGTGAGGCGGCAGCTCGGGTGGTTGGTGAGGCGGCAGCTCGAGTGGTTGTGAGGCGGCAGCTCAGGTGGTTGGTGAGGCGGCAGAATGGTTATTGCAGGTTTAGGCTTTCCTGAAGAGATGGGTTTTCAGGTTCCGTCTGAAGGATCCGAGGGTGGTGGATAATCGGACGTGTTGAGGTGTGGAATTCTAGAGAATGGGGGATATTCGGGAGAAATCTTGGAGGCGGTTGTGTGAGGAATGAATAAGTGTGGAGGAGAGTAGGAGGTCTTGGGTGGATCGAAGATTATGTGAGGGAAGACAGTGAGAGATTAGTTCAGAGATAGGGTTGTGGATGGCTTTGTAGATCAATGTTAATAGTTTGAACTGGATTCGTTGGGGAATTGGGAGCCAGTGAAGGGATTTTCAGAGGGTTGAAGGAGGGGAGTAGCGAGGAGAGGTGGATTAGCCGAGCAGCAGAGTTGAGGACAGACTGGAGTGGTGCAAGGGAGTTAGCGGGGAGGCCACAGAGGAGGGTGTTGCAGTAATCGAGGCGGGAGATGATTAGGGCATGCACAAGAGTTTTAGTAGATTGTGGGCTGAGGAAGGGACGGTGTTAAGATAAGGTAATTCAGTACCACAATGGACATAGAGGTCAGAGCACATACAGTGACCTGACAATAACCCAAAAACATAGAACGAGCTCTGAGACGTGGGAACTCTGCTGACCGCAATCCTGAATTACCTTATCATAACAGCAGCCGTGGATTGCGCCTAACGCTCCCTATGCAACTCGGCACAGCGTGAGAAACTAGCTAGCCTGAAGATAGAAAATAAGCCTACCTTGCCTCAGAGAAATACCTCAAAGGAAAAGGCAGCCCCCACATATAATGACTGTGAGTTAAGATGAAAAGACAAACGTAGAGATGAAATAGATTTAGCAAAGTGAGGCCCGACTTTCTAAACAGAGCGAGGATAGGAAAGGTAACTTTGCGGTCAACACAAAACCCTACAAAAACCACGCAAAGGGGGCAAAAAGACCCTCCGTACCGAACTAACGGCACGGAGGTGCACCCTCCGCGTCCCAGAGCTTCCAGCAAGCAGGAAAAAACAAACAGACAAGCTGGACAGAAAAAAACAGCAAACAAAATAGCAAAGCAGAACTTAGCTATGCAGAGCAGCAGGCCACAGGAACGATCCAGGAGGAAACAGGTCCAATACTAGAACATAGACTGGAGGCCAGGATAAAAGCACTAGGTGGAGTTAAATAGAGCAGCACCTAACGACTTCACCACATCACCTGAGGAAGGAAACTCAGAAGCCGCAGTACCACTTTCCTCCACCAACGGAAGCTCACAGAGAGAATCAGCCGAAGTACCACTTGTGACCACAGGAGGGAGCTCTGCCACAGAATTCACAACAGTACCCCCCCTTGAGGAGGGGCCACCGAACCCTCACCAGAACCCCCAGGATGACCAGGATGAGCCATATGAAAGGCACGAACAAGATCGGGAGCATGGACATCAGAGGCAAAGACCCAGGAATTATCTTCCTGAGCATAACCCTTCCACTTAACCAGATACTGGAGTTTCCGTCTTGAAACACGAGAATCCAAAATCTTCTCCACAATATACTCCAACTCCCCCTCCACCAAAACCGGGGCAGGAGGATCAACAGATGGAACCATAGGTGCCACGTATCTCCGCAACAATGACCTATGGAATACGTTATGTATGGAAAAAGAATCTGGAAGGGTCAGACGAAAAGACACAGGATTAAGAACCTCAGAAATCCTATACGGACCAATGAAACGAGGTTTAAACTTAGGAGAGGAAACCTTCATAGGAATATGACGAGAAGATAACCAAACCAAATCCCCAACACGAAGTCGGGGACCCACACAGCGTCTGCGATTAGCGAAACGTTGAGCGTTCTCCTGGGACAAGGTCAAATTGTCCACTACATGAGTCCAAATCTGCTGCAACCTGTCCACCACAGAATCCACACCAGGACAGTCCGAAGACTCAACCTGCCCTGAAGAGAAACGAGGATGGAACCCAGAGTTGCAGAAAAACGGCGAAACCAAGGTAGCCGAGCTGGCCCGATTATTAAGGGCGAACTCAGCCAAAGGCAAAAAGGACACCCAATCATCCTGATCAGCAGAAACAAAACATCTCAGATATGTTTCCAAGGTCTGATTGGTTCGTTCAGTCTGGCCATTTGTCTGAGGATGGAAAGCCGAGGAAAAAGACAAATCAATGCCCATCCTACCACAAAAGGCTCGCCAAAACCTCGAAACAAACTGGGAACCTCTGTCAGAAACGATATTCTCTGGAATGCCATGTAAACGAACCACATGCTGGAAGAACAATGGCACCAAATCAGAGGAGGAAGGTAATTTAGACAAGGGTACTAAATGGACCATCTTAGAGAAGCGATCACAGACCACCCAAATGACTGACATCTTTTGAGAGACGGGAAGATCTGAAATAAAATCCATAGAGATATGTGTCCAAGGCCTCTTCGGGACCGGCAAGGGCAAAAGCAACCCACTGGCACGAGAACAGCAGGGCTTAGCCCGAGCACAAATCCCACAGGACTGCACAAAAGAACGCACATCCCGCGACAGAGATGGCCACCAAAAGGATCTAGCCACTAACTCTCTGGTACCAAAGATTCCAGGATGACCGGCCAACACCGAACAATGAACCTCAGAGATAACTTTATTCGTCCACCTATCAGGGACAAACAGTTTCTCCGCTGGGCAACGATCAGGTTTATTAGCCTGAAATTTTTGCAGCACCCGCCGCAAATCAGGGGAGATGGCAGACACAATTACTCCCTCTTTGAGGATACCCGCCGGCTCAGATAAACCCGGAGAGTCGGACACAAAACTCCTAGACAGAGCATCCGCCTTCACATTTTTAGAGCCCGGAAGGTACGAAATCACAAAGTCAAAACGGGCAAAAAACAGCGACCAACGAGCCTGTCTAGGATTCAACCGCTTGGCAGACTCGAGATAAGTCAAGTTCTTATGATCAGTCAAGACCACCACGCGATGCTTAGCTCCTTCAAGCCAATGACGCCACTCCTCGAATGCCCACTTCATGGCCAGCAACTCTCGATTGCCCACATCATAATTTCGCTCAGCAGGCGAAAACTTCCTGGAAAAGAAGGCGCATGGTTTCATCACCGAGCAATCATAACCTCTCTGCGACAAAACAGCCCCTGCTCCAATCTCAGAAGCATCAACCTCGACCTGGAACGGAAGCGAAACATCTGGTTGACACAACACAGGGGCAGAAGAAAAATGACGCTTCAACTCTTGAAAAGCTTCCACAGCAGCAGAAGACCAATTGACCACATCAGCACCCTTCTTGGTCAAATCGGTCAATGGTTTAGCAATACTAGAAAAATTGCAGATGAAGCGACTATAAAAATTAGCAAAGCCCAGGAACTTTTGCAGACTTTTCAGAGATGTCGGCTGAGTCCAATCATGGATGGCTTGGACCTTAACAGGGTCCATCTCGATAGTAGAAGGGGAAAAGATGAACCCCAAAAATGAAACCTTCTGAACACCAAAGAGACACTTTGATCCCTTCACAAACAAAGAATTAGCACGCAGGACCTGAAACACCGTTCTGACCTGCTTCACATGAGACTCCCAATCATCCGAGAAGATCAAAACAAAACACAAAACCCTACAAAAACCACACAAAGGGGGCATAAAGACCCTCCGTACCGAACTAACGGCACGGAGGTGCACCCTCCGCGTCCCAGAGCTTCCAGCAAGCAGGAAAAAACAAACAGACAAGCTGGACAGAAAAAAACAGCAAACAAAATAGCAAAGCAGAACTTAGCTATGCAGAGCAGCAGGCCACAGGAACGATCCAGGAGGAAACAGGTCCAATACTAGAACATAGACTGGAGGCCAGGATAAAAGCACTAGGTGGAGTTAAATAGAGCAGCACCTAACGACTTCACCACATCACCTGAGGAAGGAAACTCAGAAGCCGCAGTACCACTTTCCTCCACCAACGGAAGCTCACAGAGAGAATCAGCCGAAGTACCACTTGTGACCACAGGAGGGAGCTCTGCCACAGAATTCACAACAGGACGGATTATGGCAATATTTTTGAGTTGGAGGCGACATGAGGTGGCAAGAGTTTGGACGTGTGGTTTGAAGGACAGGGCAGAATCGAGAGTTAAATCGAGGCAGTGGATTTCAGGTTAGGGTGAGAGCGTGATGCTGTTTACCATAATAGATAGATCAGGTAGGGGGATACGCAAGATGATGAGTTCGGTTTTGTCTACATTGAGTTTTAGGAAGCGAGAGTTGAAGAAGGAGAATATAGCTGACAGACACTCCAGGATTCTGGACAGGAGAGAGGCGACATCTGAGCCAGAGAGGTAGATCTGACTGTCGTCCGCATATAGGTGGTACTGGAAGCCATGGGACTTTATGAGTTGTCCTAGGCCAAGGGTATAGATGGAAAAAAGTAGAGGCCCTAGGACAGAGCCTTGAGGGACTCCAACAGAGAGGGGGCGGGGTGAGGAGGTAGTTTGGGAGTGGGAAACGCCAAATGTTTGGTCGGAAAGGTATGAGGCAATCCAGGACAGGGCAAGGCAAAGCAATGATGGTTGTAGTGGAAAGGACAATGATGGTAGTGGTGGAAAGGACAATGATGGTGGTGAGGAGGCAATGTTGGTGGTGGAAAGGATGATGGAGTGGTGGGGGAGGAGGCAATGATGGAGGTGGCAGAATGGGCAATGATGGGGTGGTGGGGGAGAAAGCTATGATGGAGGTGGTGATGAGGACAATGATGGGGTGGAGGGGGAGAACAATGATGGAGATGGAAGGGGACTGCATTATACCCTATGAGGGGGGCTGCATTATACCCTAAGAGCGGGGCTGCATTATATTTTGAGGGGGCTACATTATATTCTGTGGGGGGCTGCAACATATTTTGCGTGGGGACTACATTATATTCTGGGGGGCTACATCATACTATATAGTGGGGCTGCATTATGCCCTCTGCGGGGACTACAGTATATTATATGGGGGGCTGCATTATACCTTATGAGGGGGTAGGGGGTTGCATTATATTTTGTGGGGTGTTGCATTATACCCTATGAGGGGGGCTGCCCTATATTCTATGAGGTGGGCTGCATTTTATTCTATGAGGGGGGCTACATATTCTTTGATGGGTGCTGAATTATACCCTATGAGGGGGGCTGAACGATATGCTATGAGGGGGCTGCATTATATTCCATGAGGGGGGCTACATTATATTCTATGAGAGGGGCTGCATTATATTCCATGAGGGAGGCTACATTATATTCTATGAGGGGGCTACTTTATATTCTATGAGGGGGCTACATTATATTCTATGAGGGGGCTACCACAACTCCTGCTACATAATTAAGATATGTACTACCTTATATTATACCCTGATATTAGCGTGTTTAACCGCACAATTGGTGGTCTTTTATTTATTTAAATGTAGCTACATAGTGGGCCCTAAGAATGATTTTCTCTGGTGGGCCCAAGGTGCTCCAGTCCGACGCTGTATGGGCATGCAGCTCTTTTATAAGCAAGTTCAACAATACCATTACAATACTAGTCTGTTCCTCCGTTAGGCCCCTTTCACACATCAGTTTTATGCCGTCAGTCACAATCCGTTGGCACAACGGATTGACGAATGTGTCGTGGATTGTGAAAAACTGATGCGACGGATCTGTTTTTTGGACGGATCTGACTAATTGGATCAGAGCATGCTCAGTTAAAAAAAAATGAAATCAGTCGCCAGATTCCGTCATTTGACAGATCCAGCACCATAGACTTTCATTCTAGCAAACGACGGACGACGACGGATCTGTCTGTACAAGTCCCCTCTATAATTTGTAAAGCGCTGCGGAATATGTTGGTGCTATATAAATAAAATTATTATTATTATGTACTCACTATATTGGTCATTTATAGTAGTTGCAATAATTTGTGTTAGGCCGGAGTCACACTACAGCGAGATACGTCCGAGTCTCGCAGGTTAAAACCAAGCTCTGGCACCGGCACTCCGGAGCGGAGCGTGCGGCTCCATGTATTGCTATGCGGCCGCACGCTCCGCTCTGGAGTGCCGATGCCAGAGCTTGTTTTTGACCTGCGAGACTCGGGCCGTATCTTGCAGTGTGTGTGATCCTGGCCTTAATTGTTGTTTTTCTTAGGATCACTTGGTATTGGAATTTTAACCCCTTCCTGACATCCATCATAAATGAATTGTGCATGTTGAGTGTAGGAGTATGGAGCGAGCTTATGAGCTGAACTCGCACCACACCTAGCAGGTGTCGGCACACAGCAAGCATCTGTCTCTAAGCCACTTTAACAAGTTGAGTATTTGGTGACTTTTTAACATCAGTATTTGTAAGCCAAAACCAGTAGTGGGTGAAAAATACAGAAGTGGTGACATTTTTCTGATACTTTTCCTCTGATTGTTCCACTCCTGGTTTAGCTTACAAATAGAGAGGTAAAATACTGACCAAATACTCAATGAGTGCACATGGCCTCACCATAGCTATTGTAGCTTGCTCAGATTGCTGCTTTTTACCCTCTTAAATCCCGCTGTCAATAAGTAAAATTTAAAGGGCACCAACAAAGTGCCAATTTGGCACCCCTTGTCCGCTTGCAATGCGATCATGGGGTGCTGATAAGTTGCCATGGCAGCTAATAAAAACATCAGCTACAAAAGGAAAAAAAACAAAACAATCCCTCATACAGCTATAAAAGAAAAAGAAGTTACAGGTCTCAAATAATTCACTACTAAAATATATATATAAACATTTTTGCTGAAAGATTATTCTTACCAGACACACTGAACACCGTAAAAACAATATCCATAAATCAATGGCATAATGTTTCACTGCACTATGTTCTCACTTTTCAAGACAACAAAAGAAAAAAGAAATATGCACACAGTGGGATCAACCTTATAAACTTTATTATATTATATCAATCCACCATATACAGAAGCAAAAAAGGGAGAAATAAACATTTAAAAACAATTAAAAACAGAACGGACCTACCCGCATCCCCCCAAATGCAATAACAAGGATCCACATGACAGTATATGGCAATACACAAATAATACAAAGAACCCTTAAACAGGTAAGTAGATTAATGCAATGATAAGCACATTTATTCAATGCAATGTGCTGCCAATCTGACAGAGCCCTCATGGAATAAGAGACATTCTCAGAAGATGGATCCCAAAAATAACTGCTGCCCCCCAGTCACACACCAGGCCTATGATTAGTCAGGTTGCTATCCAGCAGGAAGATTGTGTATTAAGCCGGCAAAATGACCAAAGAGCTAATACAGCTAGAAAGCAACCTATCCTAGTGCTAACACCCAAAATGATACTTTACCAAAGTGCAACACCAAGCTTCCAGTCACCAAGGAGTCAATACCCCATTGGTGTCCATGGATAAATGTGCCCTCAAAGCAGATATGCACCTAAATGGAGTTGGGGTTAGCAGGGAGTAGGGCCAAGACCGGGGGGATCCAAGTGGGGGGATGGAGGCCCCACGCGTATCGACGCTGCTTAGAGCGTCTTCGTCAGGGGAAGGTAGTGAGGATAACCTCCCAGACAAGCTCTATATACAATGAACTTAATAAGTAAGAATACATTTCACCTGTGGGGCTGCCAACGGCGTCCAGGTGACCCCTGGGTGTAAGGTGCTGGAAAGACGATTCCGGACATGCGCACAAGGGTGCCGTGGGTGTAGCCGGTGTCTTAACCCATCAGCTATCACGTAGCGCGCATAGGCCAGATCAATTGAAAGAAACCAATTCCAATTGGTCCTGGAGAGCAATGTAATCAGTGCACACGCGCACAGTCCGGCAAACAGGCGCCAATGCGGCGTTCAACAGGGTCTCTGCGCACGCGCCCGGGTTGCCATAGAAAGGACGCCCAGGCATGCGCAGTAGGGGTAGAAGATAGTTTCATATACAGTGATCGTGAGCCCTGTGCGCACGCGCACCAGCTGCCCTGCGGAAGGCGCCTAAATATGAAACACATAATTTAAGGTCCACAAACTTAACGAGGTACTAATCTCAGCCACAAACAGTCTGGTACCACATCCACATCACGCACATGGTTTGTTAGTGCGCCAAGTTGCGCACATACTCCTTCTAGGCCACTGAGAATATTGCGCGCACGGCATGGTAAAGAACCATACCGTTGCCCGCACCTATCCAGTAACAAAAGATGTTGTGGGTTAATAAGGAAATATAAATACTTAAGCCTAAGACAAGTACGTAGTGCCGATATGGGCTCAAGTAGTTAGCTTAAAGGCGGATATAAGTGGCCCAGAAACGCCACTCATATAGCGTATCTTTTATACGGCATGAAATTCAAGAATATAGGCGGATGAGGCTGAGGAACACAAGCGACCTCAAAAGGGTCGAGCGCCTAACTCCACTATATAAATCCCCACCACATAGAGGTGGCCCCCACAAAAAAAAAATTAAAGGGCACCAACAAAGTGCCAATTTGGCACCCCTTGTCCGCTTGCAATGCGATCATGGGGTGCTGATAAGTTGCCATGGCAGCTCATAAAAACATCAGCTACAAAAGGAAAAAAAAATAAAAACAATCCCTCATACAGCTATAAAAGAAAAAGAAGTTACAGGTCTCAAATAATTCACTACTAAAATATATATAAACATTTTTGCTGCCAGATTATTCTTGCCAGACACACTGAACACCGTAAAAACAATATCCATATATCAATGGCATAATGTTTCACTGCACTATGTTCTCACTTTTCAGTGCATCACTAAATCGTTAATGGCATTCAAAACTACAACTTGAACCGCAAAAAAACAAAACAAGCCCTCATATGGTTACCATGGCTTGTTAGGCAGAAATGTCAATGTTGACAGAAGAAAAAGGGCAACAAAGAGCCAAAGAATCATCCATACATGAAGAGGTTAATACACAAAGAGAGTATGTGTCATTCACCACCATCCCACTACTAATAGTCCAGTGTGGCAGTTTTGGATGGAGGGTGCCTCTAACAGAACATACCTTGTAGAGTTTTAGACAGTTTATAACCATAACTGCCTATAGTGCACTAGTATTCTACCAATACACTGTGTGCAGAATAATTAGGCAAGTTGTATATGAGAGGATTATTTTTATTACTGATCAACAACTATGTTCTCAATCAACCCAAAAGACTCATAAATATCAAAGCTTAATATTTTTGGAAGTTGGAGTGGGTTTTTTTTTTTTAGATTTGGCTATCTTAGGAGGATATCTGTTTGTGCAGGTAACTATTACTGTGCAAAATTGTTAGGCAACTTAATAAAAAACAAATGTATTCCCATCTCACTTGTTTATTTTCACCAGGTAAACCATAATAACTGCACAAAATTTAGAAACAAACATTTCTGATATGCAAAATAAACCCCCCAAAGATTAGTGACTAATATAGTCACCTTTCTTTATGATGACACTCAACAGCCTTCCATCCATAGATTCTGTCAGTTGCTTGATCTGTTTACGATCAACATTGCTTGCAGCAGCCACCACAGCCTCCCAGACACACCTCCGAGAGGTGGACTGTTCGCCCTCCCTGTAGATCTCACGTTTTATGAGGGACCACAGGTTCTCTATGGCAGGGGTCCCCAACTCCAGTCCTCAAGGCCCAACAACAGGTCATGTTTTCAGAATTTCCTTTGCATTGCACAGGTGATGCAATTATTACCTGGGCAAGACTAAGGAAATCCTGAAAACATGACATGTTGGTGGGCCTTGAGGACTGGAGTTGGGGACCCCTGCTCTATGGGGTTCAGATCAGGAGAACAAGGGGGCCATGTCATTATTTTTTTTCTTCTTTGAGACCTTTACTGGCCAGCCACGCTGTGGAGTAGTTGGAGGCATGTGATAGAGCATTGTCCTGCATGAAAATCATGTCTTTCTTGAATGATACCGATTTCTTCCTGTACCACTGCTTGAAGAACTTGTCTTCCAGAAACTGGCAGTAGGTCTGGAAGTTGAGCTTCACTCCATCCTCAACCCGAAAAGGTCCCACAAGTTCATCTTTGAAGATACCAGCCCATACCAGTACCCCACCTCCACCTTGCTGACGTCGGAGTGGAGCTCTCTGCCCTTTACTGATCCAGCCTCTGGCCCATCCATCTGGACCATCAAGAGTCACTCTCATTTCATCAGCCCATAAAACCTTTGAAAAGTCAGTCTTAAGATATTTCTTGGCTCAGTCTTGACGTTTTATCTTATGTTTCTTGTTCAAAGGTGGTCGTTTTTCAGCCTTCCTTACCTTGGCCATGTCCCTGAGTATCGCACAACTTGTGCTTTTTGTTACTCCAGTAACGTTGCAGCTCTGAAATATGGCAAAACTGGTGGCAAATTGCATCTTGGCAGCTTCACGCTTGATTTTCCTCAATTCATGGGCAGTTATTTTGCGCCTTTTTTGCCCAACACGCTTCTTGCGACCCTGTTGGCTATTTGCCATGAAACGCTTGATTGTTCAGTGATCACGCTTCAAAAGTTTGGCAATTTCAAGACTGCTGCATCCCTCTACAAGACATCTCACAATTTTGGACTTTTCAGAGCCTGTCAAATCTCTTTTCTGACCCATTTTGCCAAAGGAAAGGAAGTTGCCTAATAATAAAGAACACCTTATATAGGGTTTTGATGTCATTAGACAACACCCCTCCACATTACAGAGATGCACATCACCTGATTTAATTAATTGGTAGTTGGCTCTCAAGCCTAAACAGCTTGGAGTAGGACAACATGTATAAAAAGTATCATGTGATCAAAATACAACTTGCCTAATAATTCTGCACACAGTGTATACAGACCTCAAGAAAGTCATAGCTGTCATGTCATAACCTGAAATTCATGGGCCCCAATGCAAAAACTCCAACTGGGCCCTCAATTGTTGCAAGTCTTTAACCCCTTCACCCCCATGCCTGTTTTCACCTTCATGACCAGGAAAATTTTACAACTCTGACCACTGTCACTTTATGTGATAATAACTCTGGAATGCTTCAATGGATCCCACCGATTTTCTGAGATTGTTTGTCCGTGACATATTGTACTTCATGATAGCGATAAAATTTCTTCAATATGATTTGCGCTTGTGAAAAAAATCAGAAATTTGGTGAAATATAAACTTTTGCAAGTTTCAAACTTTTCATTTTTATGACCTTAACCCATTTACCCCCAAAGGTGGTTTGCACATTAATGACCAGGCCAATTTTTACAATTCTGACCACTGTCAATTTATGAGGTAATAACTTTGGAACATCAATAGATCCTGGTGATTCTGACAATGTTTTTTCATGACATATTGTACTTCAGGATAGTGGTAAAATTTGGGGCGCACGGCAGACCTCGAAAGTTAAGGAGCGCCATTTGACTTTTTGAATGCAAAATTTGCTGGAACAATTGGCAAATACCATGTCGCATTTGGAGAGCGCCTGATGTGCCTAAACAGTGAAAATCCTCCACAAGTGACATTTTGGAATCTAGACCCCTCAAGGAACTGATCTAGATGTGTGTTGAGCACATTGAACACTCAGGTGCTTCACAGAAGTTTATAATGTTGAGCTGTAAAAATCTAATTTTCCCCACAAATATGTTTTAGCACAAAATATTGCATTTTCATAAGGGTAACAAGAGAAATTGCACAATACAATTTGTTGTGCAATTTCTTCTAAGTACGCCGATACCCAGCATGAGGGAGAAAACTGCTGTTTGGGCACACGGCAGGGCTCAGAAGTGAAGGAGCATCATTTGACTTTTTGAATGCAAAATTTCCTGGAATCATTAGCGGACATCAGGTCCCATTTGGAGAGCCCCTGATGTGCCTAAAAAGTGGAAACCGCCCACAATTGATCCCATCTTGGAAACTAAACACCTCAATGAATGTAATTAGATGCATGGTGAGCACATTGAACCCCCAGGTGCTTCACAGCAGTTTATAACGTTGAGACGTGAAAATATAAAAATCACTTTTTCCCCACAAAAATGTTATTTTGGCCCACAATTTTGCATTTTCATAAGGTGTAACAGGAGAAATTGCACCATACAATTTGTTGTGCAATTTCTCCTGAGTATGCTGATATCCCATATGTGGCGGAATACTACTTTTGAGGCACAGTGCCAAGCTCAGAAGAGAAGAGGCGCCATATTGGAGCTCAGATTCTGCTGCAATGGTTAAAGGGTGCCATGTCACATTGGCAGTGCCCCTGAAGTGCCAGAACAACAGAAATCTCCTACATGTGAACTCATTTTACAAACTAGACTCCCCAATGAGTTCATCAAGTGGTGCAGTGATCTTATTGACACCACATGTGCCTCACAGAATTTTATACCATTGAGCAGTGAAGAAAGAATAAATTACATTTTTACTACTAAAAAGTTGTTTCAGCCCCAAGTTTTTAATTTTTCTAAGGGCTAACAAGAATTTTTTTTTACATCAAACTGGGGTCCACTTTTTCCTGAGAGTGCCAATACCCTGCATGTAATCAGGAAATATTTTTCAGGAACAGCGCAAAGCTCAGAAGACAAAGAGCGCCAGATTTTACTGTTATGGTTTGCAGTTACCATGACCCACTGGGAGAGCCCATGAGGTGCCAGAACAGCAGAAACCTCCCATAAGTGACCCCATTTTACAACCACCTCTCAATGAATTCATCTAAGGGTGCAGTGATCATATTGACACCACGGATGCGTCACAAAATTTTATACCATTGGGCAGAGAAGAAAAAATAATTACATTTATACCCACAAAATTTTGTTTTGGCCCTAGATTTTACATTGTCACACAAGAAGTGGGAAAACTGGCACCAAAATGTGTCCCACAATTTCTACTGAACGTGGCAATACCCCATATGTGGCTTTACAGAACTACTTAGCCATACGGCGAGACTCAGGAGGAAGAGAGCTCTATTTGCCTCCTGGAGCGCAGATTTTCCTATAGCAGTTTGCGAACTCCATATACAGAGCCCCTAATTGCTAGAAGAGCAGAATCCCCCCTCAAGTGACCCCATATTGGAAATTATACCCCTTGGGGAATTTATCTACAGGTGTAGTGACAATTTTGACTCCATGTGTGTTTTCCAGAAATAAGTAGCAATGAATGTTGCCGAGTGAAAATTGCAAACTGCCACTGAAGTGACCAGTACGCTGTAGTGACCAGTACGTTGTAGTCACCAGTACGTTATGCCCAGCCCGTGCTTCTGGGTGCATGCACAACATAAGTTAGGCAGGCTGTCATCACTTCAGAAATGCCAAAAGTCGATGCAATATGTGATATAGGTACACTGTGGGGCTCAGAAGGGAGGGAGGTATTTGGATTTGAGAATGGAGAATTTGCTGAATTTCTTTTGGCGGGTGAGGAGCCATTTCACTTTTCCAGAGCCTTTGTACTACCAGTAACGTGGAATGACAGATGACAGACATGAGTGAGGACTTGCTTTTTTGTGGATTGAGTTGAAGCTTTTATTGGAAACATTTTACATAATGTTTGGGATCACATTTTTCTAGAGCTCTACGCTGACCACTTACTTTGGGGTTTCCATCTAAATCGCTGAGTGACGTGATTCACATGAAACCCCCGAGGGATCCATTCACTATAATTAGGCAGCAGAATTACTCTGAACCCCGTCAGGCCTCTGTTCAGCGTTGTCCTTTTTTCAGAAGCGCACAAAACTGTGACCGACGGCACTTTTATGTAATCCTAAAAAGACGGACACTGCCGGATCACAGGTCAGATGGCGTCCACAAGGCCTCCATCTGCTTCTTTATAGGGAATCTACCTCCAGAAATTCCATCTGAATCATGTATTTTAGAGATTTACACGGAAACCCCCGTGTAAGCGCTCAGCGCAGGATAAATGTGCACCGAGCCTTACTGCGATCTTTTGAGGTGGAATGAACTAAATCAACAGCAGGTGAAGAATTTTATTTATTTTTCACGCCATTCCTCGTGCAGTATAAGTGATTAGGTGACTTTATTCTTTGGGCCGGTGCGATTACAGACATACCAGATTTCTTATATCAGGATTTTATGGTTGGCTGCTGCCACACACTAAAAGACGCTTTTTTTTTGCAAAAAATAGTTTTAGTATCACATTTTGAGAGCTGTAATTTTTTCATATTTTGGCCCACAGAGTCCTGTGAGGGCTTGTTTTTTGCGGGACAAGTTAACGTTTTTATTGGTTTTCGGGCACATCACTGTTATGATACGGTGGTTTAGGAGCAACATGGAACGAGCTCTGAAGGAAGTGGTAACTGTACTGACCGCAGTCCCTAAGCTCAACACAACACTAGAAGTAGCCGTGGAATGCTCCTAACTCTCCCTAGGCATCTCGTCACAGCCTAAGAGCTAACTACCCCTAAAGAAAGAAGCAGGAAAGCTATCTTGCCTCAGAGAAAATCCCCAAAGGATAGATTAGCCCCCCACAAATAATGACTGTGAGTGGAGAGGGAAAAGACATACACAGAATGAAACCAGGATGAGCACAGGAGGCCAGTCTAGCTAAATAGATAGGACAGGATGGAATACTGTGCGGTCAGTATAAAACACTACAAAAATCCATGCAGAGTTTACAAAAAATCTCCACACCTGACTAAAGGTGTGGAGGGCAAATCTGCGTCCCAGAGCTTCCAGCAAGACAGAATTAATTCACACTGATAAGCTGGACAAACATAGAAAGCACAGAATGGATAAGTCCACAATCTATGGACAGAAAAGAGCAAGCAAAAACTTAGCTTAGCTGAACTGGTCAGGATAACAGGGAACTCCAAAGAGATGTGAATCCAACCAGGAACCATTTACAAGTGGCACTGGCTGAAGAAAGAGCCAGGCCTAAATAGCAGAGCAGAAGAGACGATAAGTGGAGGCAGCTGATGACAGCTAACTCCAAGGAGCAGCCATACCACTAGAAACCACAAGAGGGAGCCCAAGAGCAGAACTCACAAAAGTGCCACTTACAACCACTGGAGGGAGCCCAAGAGCGGAATTCACAACAGTACCCCCCCCCTTGAGGAGGGGTCACCGAACCCTCACCAGAGCCCCCAGGCTGATCAGGACGAGCCAAGTGAAAAGCACGAACCAAATCGGTGGCATGGACATCGGAGGCAACAACCCAAGAATTATCCTCCTGGCCATAACCCTTCCACTTGACAAGATACTGAAGCCTCCGCCTCGAAAAACGAGACTCCAAAATCTTCTCAACCTCATATTCCAACTCTCCCTCAACCAACACCGGGGCAGGAGGGTCAACCGAGGGAACAACGGGCACTACATATCTCCGCAACAAAGATCTATGGAAAACATTATGAATGGCAAAAGAGGCTGGAAGAGCCAAACGAAAAGACACCGGATTAATAATTTCAGAAATTTTATAAGGACCAATAAACCGAGGCTTAAACTTAGGAGAAGAAACCTTCATAGGAACATGACGAGAAGACAACCAAACCAACGTCAAATTGTCCACCACATGAGTCCAAATCTGCTGCAGCCTGTACACCACAGAATCAACACCAGGACAATCAGAAGGCTCAACCTGCCCAGAAGAAAAACGAGGATAAAAACCAAAATTACAAAAGAAAGGTGAAACCAAAGTAGCCGAACTAGCCCGATTATTAAGGGCAAACTCGGCCAACGGCAAGAAAGACACCCAATCATCCTGATCAGCAGACACAAAGCATCTCAAATAGGTCTCCAAGGTCTGATTAGCTCGCTCAGTTTGGCCATTAGTCTGAGGATGAAACGCCGAAGAAAAAGACAAATCAATGCCCATCCTAGCACAAAAGGCCCGCCAAAATCTAGAGACAAACTGAGAACCTCTGTCAGACACAATATTCTCCGGAATGCCATGCAAATGAACCACATGCTGAAAAAATAATGGAACCAGATCTGAGGAGGAAGGCAACTTAGGCAAAGGTACCAGATGGACCATTTTAGAGAACCGGTCACAAACAACCCAGATGACAGACATCTTCTGGGAAACAGGAAGATCCGAAATAAAATCCATGGAAATATGCGTCCAGGGCCTCTCAGGGACCGGCAAAGGCAAAAGCAACCCACTAGCGCGGGAACAGCAAGGCTTGGCCCGGGCGCAAGTCCCACAGGACTGCACAAAAGCATGCACATCGCGCGACAAAAAAAAACAACCAAAAGGACCTAGCAACCAAATCTCTGGTACCAAAAATCCCAGGATGACCAGCCAACACTGAACAATGAACCTCAGAAATTACCTTACCTGTCCATCTATCAAGAAGAAACAGCTTCCCCACTGGACAGCGGTCAGGCCTATCAGCCTGAAATTCCTGAAGCACCCGCCGCAAATCAGGAGAGATAGCAGAAAGAATCACCCCCTCCTTAAGAATGCCAACCGGCTCAAGGACTCCAGGAGAATCAGGCGAAAAACTCCTAGAGAGGGCATCAGCCTTAACATTCTTAGATCCCGGAAGATATGAGACCACAAAATCAAAACGGGAGAAAAACAGGGACCATCGAGCCTGTCTAGGATTCAGCCGCTTGGCCGACTCGAGGTAAATCAGATTCTTATGATCGGTCAGGCCCACAACATGGTGTTTAGCTCCCTCAAGCCAATGTCGCCACTCCTCAAACGCCCACTTCATAGCCAACAACTCCCGATTGCCGACATCATAATTGCATTCCGCAGGCGAAAACTTTCTGGAAAAAAAAGAACACGGTTTCATCAAAGAACCATCAGATTCCCTCTGAGACAAAACGGCCCCTGCCCCAATCTCAGAAGCGTCGACCTCAACCTGAAAAGGAAGAGAAACATCCGGCTGATGCAACACAGGGGCAGAAGTAAATCAGCGTTTAAGCTCCTGAAAGGCCTCAACAGCCTCAGAGGACCAATTCGTCACATCAGCGCCTTTCTTCATCAAATCAGTAAGGGGCTTAACCACACTGGAAAAGTTGGCAATGAAACGGCGATAGAAATTAGCAAAGCCCAAAAATTTTTGAAGACCCTTCACAGATGTGGGTTGGATCCAGTCATGAATAGCTGGGACCTTAACAGGATCCATTTCTATAGACGAGGGAGAAAAAATAAAACCCAAAAAAGAGACCTTCTGAACTCCGAATAGGCACTTAGACCCCTTCACAAATAAAGCATTATCACGAAGGATCTGGAACACCATCCTGACGTGCTTCGCATGAGACTCCCAATCATCGAAAAAAATCAAAATATCATCCAAATATACGACCATGAATTTATCAAGATAATTGCGGAAAATATCATGCATGAAAGACTGGAACACAGATGGAGCATTAGAGAGCCCAAATGGCATCACAAGGTATTCAAAATGGCCTTCGGGCGTATTAAATGCAGTTTTCCATTCGTCACCCTGTTTAATACGAACAAGATTATATGCCCCTCGGAGGTCAATCTTAGTAAACCAACTAGCCCCCTTAATCTGAGCAAACAAATCAGTAAGCAAAGGCAAGGGGTATTGGAATTTGACCGTGATCTTATTAAGAAGACGATAATCAATACAGGGCCTCAAGGAGCCATCCTTCTTAGCAACAAAAAAGAAACCCACTCCCAATGGTGACAAAGAGGGCCGAATATGCCCCTTTTCCAAAGATTCCTTAACATAACTCCGCATGGCGGCATGCTCTGGCACAGATAGATTGAAAAGTCGGCCCTTAGGGAACTTGCAACCAGGAATCAAGTTAATAGCACAATCACAGTCCCTGTGCGGAGGAAGGGAACTGGACTTGGGCTCATCAAATACATCCTGGAAATCCGACAAAAACTCAGGGACCTTAGAAGAGGGGGGAAGAGGAAATTGACATCAAAGGAACGTCACTATGTACTCATTGACAACCCCAACTAGTCACCGACATAGTTTTCCAATCCAGCACCGGATTATGTTCCTGTAACCATGGAAATCCCAGTACAACAACATCATGCAGGTTATGCAACACCAGAAAACGGCAATCTTCCTGATGTGCAGGAGCCATGTACATAGTCATCTGTGTCCAGTACTGAGGTTTATCCTTGGCCAAGGGTGTAGCATCAATACCCCTCAAAGGAATAGGGCTCTGCAAAGGCTGCAAGGAAAAACAACAGCGCCTGGCGAATTCTAAGTCCACTAAGTTCAGGGCAGCGCCTGAATCCACAAATGCCATGACAGAAAAGGACAACAATAAGCAAATCAGGGTCACAGATAAGAGAAATTTAGGCTGTATAGTACTAATGGTAACAGACCTAGCGACTCTCTTAGTACGCTTAGGGCAATCAGAGATAACATGAGCAGAATCACCACAGTAAAAACACAGCCTATTCTGACGTCTGAATTCCTGCCGTTCTATTCTAGTCAAAATCCTATCACATTGCATAGGTTCAGGACTTTGCTCAGAGGATACTGCCATATGGTGCACAGCTTTGCGCTCGCGCAGACGCCGATCAATCTGAATGGCTAGAGACATAGATTCGCTCAAACCGGCAGGCGTAGGAAAGCCCACCATAACATCTTTAAGGGTTTCAGAAAGACCTTTTCTGAAAATAGCAGCCAGAGCCTTTTCATTCCATTTAGTGAGCACAGACCATTTTCTAAATTTCTGGCAGTATAATTCTGCCGTTTCCTGACCTTGACACAAGGCCAACAGGGTTTTCTCTGCATGATCCACAGAATTAGGTTCGTCATACAATAATCCGAGCGCTTGAAAAAATGCATCTACATTCAATAATGCCGGATCCCCTGTTTCAAGAGAAAAAGCCCAGTCTTGAGGGTCACCACGCAGCAAGGATATGATGATTTTTACTTGCTGAATGGGATCACCAGAAGAACGGGGTTTCAAAGCAAAAAACAATTTGCAGTTATTTTTAAAGTTCAAAAACTTGGTTCTGTCCCCAAGAAACAAATCAGGAGTAGGAATTCTAGGCTCTAAAGCCAGAGTCTGGACAACATAGTCCTGGATACTCTGTACTCTTGCAGCAAGTTGATCCACACGAGAAAACAAACCCTGAACATCCATGCCAAAGCATATATCCTGAACCACCCAGATATCAAGAGGAAAAAAAAGACAAACCAGAGCACAGAAAAAAAATGGTTCAGAACTTTCTTTTCCTTCTTTTGAGATGCATTTAATTCATTTTTGGCCACTTGTACTGTTATGATACGGTGGTTTAGGAGCAACATGGAACGAGCTCTGAAGGAAGTGGTAACTGTATTGACCGCAGTCCCTAAGCTCAACACAACACTAGAAGTAGCCGTGGAATGCTCCTAACTCTCCCTAGGCATCTAGTCACAGCCTAGGAGCTAACTACCCCTAAAGATAGAAGCATGAAATCTATCTTGCCTCAGAGAAAATCCCCAAAGGATAGATTAGCCCCCCACAAATAATGACTGTGAGTGGAGAGGGAAAAGACATACACAGAATGAAACCAGGATGAGCACAGGAGGCCAGTCTAGCTAAATAGATAGGACAGGATGGAATACTGTGCAGTCAGTATAAAACACTACAAAAATCCATGCAGAGTTTACAAAAAATCTCCACACCTGACTAAAGGTGTGGAGGGCAAATCTACCTCCCAGAGCTTCCAGCAAGACAGAATTAATTCACACTGATAAGCTGGACAAACATAGAAAGCACAGAATGGATAAGTCCACAATCTATGGACAGAAAAGAGCAAGCAAAAACTTAGCTTTGCTGAACTGGTCAGGATAACAGGGAACTCCAAAGAGATGTGAATCCAACCAGGAACCATTTACAAGTGGCACTGGCTGAAGGAAAGAGCCAGGCCTAAATAGCAGAGCAGAAGAGACGATAAGTGGAGGCAGCTGATGACAGCTAACACCAAGGAGCAGCCATACCACTAGAAACCACAAGAGGGAGCCCAAGAGCAGAACTCACAAAAGTGCCACTTACAACCACCGGAGGGAGCCCAAGAGCGGAATTCACAACACATCACATTTTTTGATTGATTTCTATTCTGATTTTTGTGAGGCAGAATGAACTAATACCCGCAATTCAGGATGTTTTTTTTGGGAGGGGTTATGCTGTTCCATGTGTGGTAAAATTGATAAAGCAGCTTTATTCTTCGGGTCAATACTATTACGTTTATACTGTTTCTTTATGTTTTGGCACTTTTACACGATAAAAACTATTTTATAGAAAAAATAATTATTTTTGCATTGCTTTATTCTGAGAGCTATAGCTTTTATATTTTTCTGATGATGGAGCTGTATAGGTGCTTTTTTTTTGCAAGACAAGATAATGTTTTCAGCGGTATCAAGTTTAATTAGATCTTTCTTTTTGATTGTTTTATTCCACTTTTTGTTCAGCGGTATGATGGTAGAGCATTTTTTTTGCCGTTCTCAAAAGGGGTTAACTAGTGGGACAGTTTTACAGTTCGGGTTGTTGTGGATGCGGCGATTCCAAATATGTGTAATTTTATTTTATTTTTTCAATATTTATTTTTAGAGTTTTTTATTATAATAATTTTTTATATTTTTTTTTTAGATTTTTACAATTATTTTTTTAAAAAAAATATTTTTTTTAACTTTGTCCCAATATGGGATCATCATTTTTTGCAGGCTGATTGCTTGTATAGCATGGGGATGCAGCAGCATCCCCATGTTGCATAAACTGTCAGCTGTGCACTGACAGAGAAAGTTGCTGGTCATGACAACATTGGGTCACCATGGCAACGATCGGGACCCCACGTGACACCGAGACGTCTCCGATCCAAAGGCAGAGGGGCTGTCAGCCTTCTTACAATTCCCGGAATGCTGTGATCACGTTCGATGACAGAATTTAGGGTGTTAAAGTGCCGGTAGCTATGCGTGTGGCACTAGTGTCAACTGTCAGCTGTCAGAATCAGCTGACACCCGGCGACGATCGCCCACGCACCGTAGTAATCCGTCTTGCCAAATGGGCCCAGGGAAAATGGATGGATTATTACATCAAATATCAGAAAGGGGTTAAATCAAGAGAGTTATGTCTCACAAAATAGTTAATAAATAACATTTCCCACATATCTACTTTTACATTAGCAGAATTTTTGAAACAATTTTTGTTTTTAGGAGGTTAGAAGGGTTAAAATCTACCAGCGATTTCTCATTTTTACAACAACATTTACAAAACCTTTTTATTCTTAGGGATCATGTCACATTTGAAGTGACTTTGAAGAGTCTATATGACAGAAAATACCCAAACGTTACACCATTCTAAAAACTGCACCCCTCAAGGTTCTCAAAACCACATTCAAGAAGTTTATTAACCCTTCAGGTGCTTCACAAGAATTAATGGAATGTGGAAAGAAAAAATTAACCCCTTCATGACCTTGGGATTTTTCGTTTTTCCGTGTTCGTTTTTCACTCCCCTCCTTCCCAGAGCCATAACTTTTTTATTTTTCCGTCAATTTGGCCATGTGGGGGATTATTTTTTGCGGGACGAGTTGTACTTTTGAACGACATCATTGGTTTTAGCATGTCGTGTACTAGAAAACGGGAAAAAAATTCCAAGTGCGGGAAAATTGCAAAAAAAGTGCAGTCCCACACTTGTTTTTTGTTTGGCTTTTTTGCTAGGTCACTAAATGCTAAATGTGACCTGACATTATGATTCTCCAGGTCAGTACGAGTTCATAGACACCTAACATGACTAGGTTATTTTTTACCTAAGTGGTGAAAAAAACTCCAAACTTTGCTAAAAAAAAAAAAAATTTGCGCCATTTTCCCATACTCGTAGCGTCTCCATTTTTCATGATCTGGGGTCGGTTGAGGGCTTATTTTTTGCGTGCCGAGATGACGTTTTTAATGATATCAGTTTGGTGCAGATACGTTCTTTTGATCGCCCGTTATTGCATTTTAATGCAATGTCGCGGCGACCAAAAAAACCATAATTCTGGCGTTTCAAATTTTTTTCTCGCTACGCCGTTTAGCGATCAGGTTAATGCTTTTTTCTAATTGATAGATCGGGCGATTCTGAACGTGGTGATCCCAAATATGTGTAGATTTAATTTTTTTTATTGATTTATTTTGATTGGGGCGAAAGGGGGGTGATTTAAACTTTTATATTTTTTTTTATTTTTTTCACATTTTTTTTACTTTTGCCATGCTTCAATAGCCTCTATGGGAGGCTAGAAGCAGGCACAGCGCGATCGCCTCTGCTACATAGCAGCGATCTGCTGTTCGCTGCTATGTAGCAGAAAATCAGGTGTGCTGTGAGCGCCGTCCACAGGGTGGCGCTCACAGCTACCTGTGATCAGTAACCATAGAGGTCTCAAGGACCTCTATGGTTACAATGTAGAAGCATCGCCGACCTCCGATCATGTGATGGGGGTCGGCGATGCCGTCATTTCCGGCTGCCCGGCCAGATGCGGTAGTTAAATGCCGCTGCCTGCGTTTGACAGCGGCATTTAACTAGTTAATAGGTGCGGGTAGATCGCGATTCTGCCCGCGCCTATTACGGGCACATGTCAGCTGTTCAAAACAGCTGACATGTCCCGGCTTTGATGCGGGCTCACTGCCGGAGCCCGCATCAAAGCGGGGCTTCTGACCTTGGACGTACTATCCCGTCTGAGGTCAGAAAAGGGTTAACATTTAACTTTTTCACAAACATTAACTTTAGACTCCAATTTTTTTTTTATTTTCACAAGGGTAACAGGGGAAAATGGACCCCAAAATTTGTTGTGCAATTTTTCCTAAGTACGCAGATACTCCATATGTGAGGAAAAACTACTGTTTGTGTGCACGGCAGAGCTCGGAAGGGAAGGAGCGCCGTTTGACTTTCTAAATGCAAAATTTACCGGAATAATTAGCAGATGCTATGATGCATTTGAATAGCTCCTGTGACTAAACAGTGGAAACCCCCAAGTTTATAAAAGTTCACGGGTCTAGTCCAGACGCCATAGCAGCATCATTGTCACGACACAGCTGTCGGGTGACCTGGGACAAGGGGTTCCTTCACTGTCCCTAACACTAAGTGGTGCCCTCGGTTGCTCTATTCCTTGGGATAATTCTGAAGGTGAAGATGCCGGGGCCTCCACCCTTGCCTCATCTCCTGAATCAGCCCTCCGTTTGTGCTCTTCCCCCACCCAGGGATGAGGGGCGATGCCATGCACCGCAGATCACCAACCTGACAAACAAGGCAACACGAACAAGGGTAACAAATATTCACTCACATATGACAGAGGAATGCATCGGGAGTGAAGGATAGGGAAAAACCAAAATATGAGGAGGGAAGTTTTATCACACTTACAAACCTACACAACAGTCACAGATAACTCCTTCAAACTCCTTCTCATACAAAAACACCTGTCCTCAAAGCCATGCAGCATAAGCTAGCTCTGACGAGGTTTCAAACAGGACCCAGATTATAAAGGGGATAGGAGTGGCTATCCGAGCTCAGCTGAGAGATCAGACTCCCAGAGCTCCCATTAAGTCTGATTAACCCCTGTTCTGCATAAGGAAATGAACACCATTTAAAAAGAAGGTGAAGTGCTTTTTTTTTTAGCTCAGGAGTAGGAGCAATCAGATGCTGCAGTCTTCTGGCTCCTCTCTGGTGAGATAACTCCAAGATACTCATCGTTCCTGAAAACGCTAGTAATGGTGAAACATGCTGGGGAGGCAGCTGGTCTTTTTTTAGTTGTCAGTTGGTCATTATTAAGCAATTGAAGTGTTGGCCCACGGTCACACGATGCATTGATAGTTATTAATAGTCCTGAGACACACAATGGAGCTATCCTAATCCGGTTATAATGATAAATTGGCTGAAAATTAGGGGCAATTAGAATAGCATACCATTAGTTAATAAGATGAGTTTATACCCCAGTAGGCATAGACCTGTATACAGATGGGATATCTCAGTGAGTCCATTCCTGTTGGTACATCTGTATATTAATATTAGACAGTTAAATAAGTGTGACAACTGGATATTGCTTTGAATTATATCCCCGACAGGATCCAGCACAGCGATATTATAGGAAACTTGAGTTGCTCTGATAACTCCCATTGAAAGAGGTTGACATTAAAAATAAGAAAACAGCTTTAGGCTATGTTCACAAGTTGTATTTTTTTAATGCAAATTTTCAGCTGCATTTTACACTACCAGCAAAGTCTATGGTATTTCAGAAATGTCATGCACACAGCTTCCTTTTTTTTGTCCTCAGTATTTTGTGCAATATCTTGTTTTTTGCAAAATGCAGCATATCACTTCTTTCAGTATTTTTTCATAAAAAGAAAGCAATGGGTAAGTAGTATTTTTTTGATTGATATTTTTCTTGTTGCTTATGCGTATGGTTTGTTGTTTATTCTATTTCTTTTCACCACAATCTCTGAGGCTAAAATTCAGGTGCTTTTTACACCACTAATTAAGCGCAGATGGAATCTGGAGTGGGATTAGGTTTAAATAGAACTCACCATTCATTTCAGTATATACCATGTTTAAGGCTTCTCGCTGAAACACGTGGGTCTGTACTGCTGTTTGTCTCTACTTGTGGTGTCTAGTTACCCCATTTTTTATGTGGACCATTACAAGCTACATTTTAACCACTTGAAGCACTTTTTTCGCCTGATGCTGGAAACTACTCCTGTTGTTTTTCTTCATTGATTATCCATGTTCCTGACTAGGACGATTCCTGGTGTCTACTCCAAACAAGGTGCATGCAGTTGGGTGATCTGAACAACTTTCTTTACCATTTTACAAACACCTCATCTAGGGGTGCACTGATCATATTGACACCACAGGTGTTTCACAGAATTTTACACCATTGGGCAGTAAAGCAAAAATAATTACATTTTTATCCCCAAAACTTTGTTTTAGCCCCATATTTTACATTACGTACAGGGAAATCGGTATAGATGGAACCAAAATTTGTCCCACAATTTCTGTTGAATGTAGAAATACCCCATATGCGGCTGTACAGTACTGCTTAGCCATATGGCGAGACTCAGGAGAGTCGGAGCGCTATTTGCCTCCTGGAGCGCAGATTTTCCTAGAATAGTTTGCGGACTCCATATACAGAGTTTCTAAGTGCTAGAAGAGCAGAATCCCCCTCAAGTGACCCCATTTTGGAAATTATACCCTTCTGGGAACGTATCTACAGGTGCAGTGATGATTTTGACTCTATGGGTGTTTTCCAGAAACATCAGATGTTGCTGAGTGAAAATTGCAAACTGCCATTGTAGTGCCCAGTATGTTGTTGTCACCAGTACGTTGTAGTTCCCAGTACATCGTAGTGCCCAGTTCATACTTCTGGAGACGCACTCCCATAAATTAGATGGGCTCTCATGGCTACAGAAATGCAAAACACATGGACTCTAAGTGCGTTTTCGACAAACTGTGGGGCTCAGAAGCGATTGGGTCATTTGGATTTGAGAGCGCAGAATTTGCTGGATTTCTTTTAGGGGGCAAGGAACCATAGCACTTTTCCAGATCCTATTAACAGATGATGGACCTGAGTGAGAACTTGCTTTTTTGTGGAGTTGAAGTTTTTATTGGGAACATTTTACATAACATTTGGGATCACATTTATCCTGCGCTCTACGCTGAGCACTTACATTGGGGATTCCATCTAAATCTCCAAGTGACATGATTCAGATGAAATAATGAGGGATCCATTCACTATAATGAGGCAGCAGAGTTACTCTGGACACAGTCTGGCCTCTGTTCAGCATTGTCCTTTTCAGAAGTGCACGAAGATGTGGCCAACCGCGCTTTTATGTATGCCTAAAAAGATGGACACCACCGGATTAAAGGCCAGATGGCATCCAGTGTCTCCTGCTGCCTCATTAGGGAATATCTTCCGCTGGGAGTTCCATCTGAATCATGTATTTCAGAGACTTACACGGAATCCCTGGTGAAAGATCGCAGAGTGGGGGATAAGGCCGGAGTCACAATAGCGTATAGCTCTGCTGCAAGCCGGAGTCGAGTGTCATGCTACTGTGCTCGGATTCTCTCGCATGACAGCTGCTGAGGACACAGAGAAATTAATTTCTCCATTAACTCGGTGATATCCGAGTGCAGTGCGATGTTTCACTCAAACCCATAGACTTGTATGGGTCTACAAGTCTCGCTGTCAATCACAAAATGCTGCAATTGGTTCCTCATGCTGAATCGGCATGAGAAAATAACTGCAGATCTGAGCTGCCGCCTTACTGTGTTTAGGAGAGAGATTGAAAAAAATCTACTTCAGGTGAAGAATTGGTTTTATTTAATTTTTACACCGTTCCTCATGTGGTATAAGTGATTAGACAACTTTATTCTTCGGGTCGGTGCGATTACAGCGATACCAGATTTATGTCAGGTTTTTATGTTTGGCTGCCGTCACACACTAAAAAATGCTTTTTATTGCAAAAACTATTTTTTGCATTGCCATATTTAAGACAGCTATAATTTTTCATATTTCGGCTGACTTAGTCATGTGAGTGCTTGTGTTTAGAGGAACGAGTTGACATTTTTATTGGTACCATTTTCGGGCACATGATATTTTTTTTATCACTTTCTATTTCGATTTTTGGGAGGCAGAATGATAAAAAAAACAGCAATTTAGGAAGTTTTTATGCTGTTCAAAGTGTGGTAAAATTAATAATGCAGCTTTTTTCTTTGGGTCAGTATAATTACAGCGCTATCACATTTATATTGGCGTTTTCACACAATAAAAAATATTTTAGAGAAAAAAAAATTTTTGCATCACTTTATTCTGAGAGCTATAAATGTTGTATTTTTCCGCTGACTGAGCTGTACGATGGCTTGTTTTTTGAGGGACAAGTTGACTTTTCAGCTATACCATTTTTATTTACATTAGTCTTTTTGATCGTGTTTTATTCTACTTTTGTTCAGCGGTATGATGATAAGGAATTGTTTTTCTGCCTCGTGGTTTTTTTCTTTATAGTATTCGCTGAAGGTGTTAACTAGTGGGCCAGTTTTACAGTTCGGGTCATTGCGGACGTGGCGATACTAAATATGTGTACTTTTTTTGTTTTAATAAAAAATATTTATTTATGGGTACAATATATATACCCATATATTTATCTTTTTATTATTTTGTGATTTTTTTCCATTATTTTTTACAATTTTTTTTTTACTTTCGTCTTACTTTTTTACTTAGTCACCTCTATGGGGCTTTCAGTTTGACAGCTCTGATTGCTTATAAAGCATAGCAATGCAAGAGCATTACTATGTTTCATAATCTGTCAGTGCTGCACTGACATACAAGCTTGATACACCATGCTCTGAGCATGGTGTAACAAGTTTGCTAGCTCTGGTAACCCGGATGTTGTCATGATGACATCAGTTCGCCATGATAACGATCGGCCCCTCGCGATGACGTCGTGGGAGGGGACCCCCTCTCAGCCTTCTAAATGCTGCGATCGACATCAATTGCAGCATTTAACAGGTTAAACTGCTGGGACCAGTGCAGATACTGCTCCTGAAAGCGAGTGATGAGTGTCAGCTGTCATATCAGCTGAACACCCAGCGGCGATCGCCCATCCACAGCCTCCTGTGAGCAGGCAATCCCCATGACGCATATATACTGAATCGGTTGGGAAGTGCTTCACAACCATTATGTATATATACTGCACATGTTGAGAAGGGGTTAATAGTATTAATCTTTTTATATAGACCAAAGGTTTTTTTTGGGGCCCTGAGACTTCAGGGCCCGGGTGCAATTGCAACCCTTGCACCTGTTATAGTTTCACCCTTCCTGTCACCGCAGAAATGTTAGAACTGTGCAACTTAACGTCATTATTAGATCATAACACTGGACACTATGGTTTGTCTATCATATACAGTGGGGCAAAAAAGTATTTAGTCAGTCAGCAATAGTGCAAGTTCCACCACTTAAAAAGATGAGAGGCGTCTGTAATTTACATCATAGGTAGACCTCAACTATGGGAGACAAACTGAGAAAAAAAATCCAGAAAATCACATTGTCTGTTTTTTTTAACATTTTATTTGCATATTATGGTGGAAAATAAGTATTTGGTCAGAAACAAAATTTCATCTCAATACTTTGTAATATATCCTTTGTTGGCAATGACAGAGGTCAAACGTTTTCTGTAAGTCTTCACAAGGTTGCCACACACTGTTGTTGGTATGTTGGCCCATTCCTCTATGCAGATCTCCTCTAGAGCAGTGATGTTTTTGTCTTTTCGCTTGGCAACACGGACTTTCAACTCCCTCCAAAGGTTTTCTATAGGGTTGACATCTGGAGACTGGCTAGGCCACTCCAGGACCTTGAAATGCTTCTTACAAAGCCACTCCTTCGTTGCCCTGGCGGTGTGCTTTGGATCATTGTCATGTTGAAAGACCCAGCCACGTTTCATCTTCAATGCCCTTGCTGAAGGAAGGAGGTTTGCACTCAAAATCTCACGATACATGGCCCCATTCATTCTTTCATGTACCCGGATCAGTCGTCCTGGCCCCTTTTGCAGAGAAACAGCCCCAAAGCATGATGTTTCCACCACCATGCTTTACAGTAGGTATGGTGTTTGATGGATGCAACTCAGTATTCTTTTTCCTCCAAACACGACAAGTTGTGTTTCTACCAAACAGTTCCAGTTTGGTTTCATCAGACCATAGGACATTCTCCCAAAACTCCTCTGGATCATCCAAATGCTCTCTAGCAAACTTCAGACGGGCCCGGACATGTACTGGCTTAAGCAGTGGGACACGTCTGGCACTGCAGGATCTGAGTCCATGGTGGCGTAGTGTGTTACTTATGGTAGGCCTTGTTACATTGGTCCCAGCTCTCTGCAGTTCATTCACTAGGTCCCCCCGCGTGGTTCTGGGATTTTTGCTCACCGTTCTTGTGATCATTCTGACCCCACGGGGTGGGATTTTGCGTGGAGCCCCAGATCGAGGGAGATTATCAGTGGTCTTGTATGTCTTCCATTTTCTAATTATTGCTCCCACTGTCGATTTCTTCACTCCAAGCTGGTTGGCTATTGCAGATTCAGTCTTCCCAGCCTGGTGCAGGGCTACAATTTTGTTTCTGGTGTCCTTTGACAGCTCTTTGGTCTTCACCATAGTGGAGTTTGGAGTCAGACTGTTTGAGGGTGTGCACAGGTGTCTTTTTATACTGATAACAAGTTTAAACAGGTGCCATTACTACAGGTAATGAGTGGAGGAAATAGGAGATTCTTAAAGAAGACGTTACAGGTCTGTGAGAGCCAGAAATCTTGATTGTTTGTTTCTGACCAAATACTTATTTTCCACCATAATATGCAAATAAAATGATAAAAAAACAGACAATGTTATTTTCTGGATTTTTTTTTTCTCAGTTTGTCTCCCATAGTTGAGGTCTACCTATGATGTAAATTACAGACACCTCTCATCTTTTTAAGTGGTGGAACTTGCACTATTGCTGACTGACTAAATACTTTTTTGCCCCACTGTATTGTACTATGAGGAATTGACTAAATTTATAATTAAAAAAGTGAATGTAAAGGGATTGTCCTGTAAAAACAAGTATGGATAAGTGATAACTTAGTGATCGATGGGGGTCTGAGTGCTCAGATCTGCACGAATAGAAGTTTTATGCCTAATGGTGCACTTTTATCCCTATTACAGAATAGAGCGGCAGGTCGAATGCCCCCCCCCCAAAAAAAAAACAAACAAACAGGTGCATCACCATTGGAAATGAAGGGAGCGGCAGTCACACATACACGATGCAGCTCCATTCTATAACAGGGATAAACGTGCCCCTTTCTGCCAATCAGTGAGGGCGCCAGCAGTCGGGCATCACCGATCAATAGGTTGTCACTTATCATGCGGAAAGGTGATCACTTGTTTTTATTGGACAACCCCTGCATAGGTGCACTCAATAAATCCCTTTTTGGACTAGTCTAATTTGGACCACGTGAGAACCTTTTTTCCATTTTCACACGTAGCTGTATAAGGGCTTATTTTCTTAATTTTGAGTTCTTCAGTATGAGGCACTATACTTAATACAAAAATTGATTACATTTTTTTTCTTTTTTAGAATGGGAGTGGGGTTCAATTACACAATGGGTTCTGTCATTTCAGCACTGGCAGGGGACTGGAGAATGAGTTGTGGCCGTGATAAAAAGAAAAATAAGGAAAAAAAAACAAGCTTGAATTTCTATGCACATAAACGTAAAAGATGGATATCACATTTGTATTTAAGTAACTGCACTTATGATTACATATATAAAGTGCAACTTGTCCTGCAATAAATAATTCAGTTACTTCAATGGGAAAGAGGGTATGGTGGAAATGCATAATGATTGGTGGATTTTCCAGTTTTGCTTTGTTCATGGAAAATCCACTGTGTACTTCAGTAAGGCTACGTTCACATTTGTGTTGTGCGCCGCTGCGTCGGCGACGCAACGCACAACGCAAATAAAAACGCACCAAAACGCATGCAAAAACGCTGCGTTTTGCGACGCATGCGTCCTTTTTTGCCGAAATTTGGACGCAAGAAAAATGCAACTTGTTGCGTTTTCTGCGCCCGACGCTTGCGGCAAAAAAAACGCATGCGTCGCACAATGCATGTCCATGCGTCCCCCATGTTAAATATAGGGGTGCATGACACATGCATCGCCGCTGCGTCGCCCGACGCAAACACGCAAAACGCTAATGTGAACGTAGCCTAACAGAACTGTCAGGGTATGTGCAGAGGTTCAGTAATTGGCTGCGCTTTAGACGCAGCACATGACCGCTACGTCCAAGTGCTAACGCAGGAGAATCCGCATGTGTTCATTGAACCATGCGGAATCACTGAGTCCAATAAATTGTATAGGTGAGATTAATCTTGTGGAGACGCACATCTCTGCAAGATAAATAGACATACTGCAGTCTGGAAAGATATGCCGCATGTCTGTCTTTGCAGGTAAGCCGCAGGGGCAGATGCACACATAGTGGGCATGGAATTTCTAGAAATCCCATCCACTATGCTGTAACATCTGAACAGTGTGCACCTACCCTAAAGGAGATGCTGCAATGTGGATTTTCTCTGTTGCAGATTTGTAATATACATTGTGTTAGCAGTCCAAATGTGTATTCATTAGTGTGCACCATTCAGCATTACTGGGGACACCTAATGCATACCAATTTAAACATGATCAACAACAGGAAGTATATGCAAAAAACAGGGATCACCAAATAATATAAAAAAAAAAATTGGAAAACAGATTATACTTTCTGTTATACATTGTCTTAACGTTATGGATGTCATGATGAATGTCACTCTTAGTGACACAAAGAGTCAAAGATACATCAAATCCAGACCTTTTCCACAACAAAATTTTTCAGAGAATGAGGCACATGGATAAATTCCCTAAAGATTATCCAATGAATTAAAAAAAACAAATAAATTGTGAACGGAGTTCGGTCCTTTAGTTTAAAACAATTTCAGTCTAAGGGCACAGTCAGATGGTCGTATAACAGTGTGTATCTGCAGCTGAGAGAGAGATGAGCCGCCGGCCAGTCCCTGAACTACAGTCATGGCCAAAAATTTTGAGAATGAGACAAATATTAATTTTTCCAAAGTCTACTGCTTCATTTTTTCTAATGGCAATTTGCATATACTCCTGAATGTCAGAGTGATCAGCTTAACAGCAATTACTGTACTTGCAAAGTCAATATTTGCCCAGAAAATGAACTTTAACCCCCAAAACACATTTCAACATCATTGCAGTCCTGCCTTAAGAGGAGCAGCTAACATCGTTTTAGTGATTTGATCCATTAACACAGGTGTGGCTGTTGATGAGGACAGGGCTGGCGATCAATCAGTCATGATTAAGTAAGAATGACATCACTGGACACTTTAAAAGGAGGCTGGTGCTTGGTATCATTGTTTCTCTTCAGTTAACCATGGTTATCTGCAAAGAAACACGTGCAGCCATCATTGCACTGCACAAAAATGGCCTAACAGGGAAGAGTATCGCAGCTACAAAGATTGCACCTCAGTCAACAATCTATCGCATCATCAAGAACTTCAAGGAGAGAGCTTCCATTGTTGTCAAAATGGCTCCAGGGTGCCCAAGAAAGACCAGCAAGCACCAGGACCGTATCTTAAAACTGTTTCAGCTGTGGGATCGGACTACCAGCAGTGCCGAGCTTGCTTAGGAATGGCAGCAGGCTGGTGTGAGTGCTTCTGCACGCACTGTGAGGCGGAGACTCTTTGAGCACGGCCTGGTTTCAAAGAGGGTAGCTAAGAAGCCACTTCTCTCCAGAAAAAACATCAGGGACCGACTGATATTCTGCAAAAGGTACAGGGAGTGGACTGCTGAGGACTGGGGCAAAGTCATTTTCTCTGATGAATCCCCTTTTCGATTGTTTGGGACATCTGGAAAACAGCTTATTCGGAGAAGAAGAGGTGAGCGCTCCCACCAGGCTTGTCTCATGCCAACTGTAAAGCATCCTGAAACCATTCATGTGTGGGGTTGCTTCTCAGCCAAGGTAATCGGCTCACTCACAGTCTTGCCTAAAAACACAGCCATGAATAAAGAATGGTACCAGAATGTCCTCCAAGAGCAACTTCTCCCAACCGTCTAAGAGCAGTTTGGCGCCCAACAATGCCTTTTCCAGCATGATGGAGCACCTTGCCATAAATTTAGCAAAGGTGATTACTAAATGGCTCATGGAACAAAATCTAGAGATTTTGGGTCCATGGCCTGGAAACTCCCCAGATCTTAATCCCATTGAGAACTTGTGGTCAATCATCAAGAGACGGGTGGACAAACAAAAACCAACAAATTCTGGCAAAATGTAAGCATTGATTATGCAAGAATGGACTGCCATCAGTCAGGATTTGGTCCAGAAGTTGATTGAGAGCATGCCAGGGAGAATTACAGAGGTCTTGAAGAAGAAGGGTCAACACTGCAAATATTGACTTGCTGCATTAACTCATTCTAACTGTCAATATAACCTATTGATACTCCATAATATGATTACAATTATATTTCTGTATGTGATATAAACATCAGACAAACACTAATAAAAACCAGAGGGCAACAGATCATGTGAAAATATAATTTTGGTGTCATTCTCAAAAATTTTGGCCATGACTGTACAATGTGATCTTCGTCTGACTGGATCCTTAGGCCGGGTTCAGATGGCCGCATTTTAGGATACATTTACGGAACATAATGCCTGAAGTGACAGACGGGTATGAAGCCAGAAATTATAACCTTATAAAACCTATTTATTTTAATTGCTTATACAGTTCATTTCCCATTCCCCACATGTCCTCATTATCTCTATAGGGGCTCATAATCTGAATTCCCTATCAGTATGTTTGGAGTCTTGGGGGAAAGCGGAGAACCTGGAGTAAACCCACAGAAATACGGAGAGAACATACAAACTCCTTGCAGATATTGTCCTTGGTGGGAATTAAACCCAGGACCCAAGAGTTGCAAAACTACAGTGCTACCCACTGAGCCACCATGCTGCACAATGTAAATGCACCATAAATACATAAGTGACCTACCGGTCTTATCTGATGTGGATTGGAAGGAAGTGCAGAGTTCATATTAGTCTTCAGTTAGGGATTGCTTTTTTCAAATGTAATTTCTTATCAGGGTCTGTTACACCCCTTCGGGCTCAAAAGAGGGGCATCACTATGTGATCTGCCTGTGTGTAAATGCCCAGCCAATGTTTGCACATTTCTTAACACAGTTTGCTCCTTCTCTAAAGGTACCGTCACACTCAGCGACACTGCAGCGATATAGACAACGAGCCGATCGCTGCAGCGTCGCTGTAGAGACGTCAAACACAGGAGCTCCAGAACGATGCAGGAGCGATCCAGTGACGTAACGGCGACTCACCGTTGTAGCTGGTTGTTAGCTCCATGTAAAAACATTGCTGGCATCGTTGCTTTTGCTGTCAAACATGACGATACACGTCGACCTGACAACCAAATAAAGTTCGGGACTTCTAGCTCCGACCAGCGATGGCACAGCGGGATCCAGATCAAATGCGCGTCAAACACAACGAGATTGCTATCCAGGACGCTGCAACGTCACAGATCGTTCTCGTTCCCGTTGTAAAGTTGCTGAGTGTGAAGGTACCTTTAGGTGTAGCCATTTCAGTTTCCCCAGAGTCTTGTCACCCCAAGTCTGTCTCTTGAGGATTATAGATGCAGTATTTGAGTGCTTTGATAAAATATGTTTTAGACTTGCAATTTTCTCTGTTAGGAAGGTTGTTATAATGCCCTTTGAATCCACAAAATTATTTAGAATTGAGAGTCCTCAGTGGTTGATACCTTTTAATGGCTAACTGAAAAGATGGTAACAAATTGCAAGCTTTCGAGACTACACAGGTCTCATCAGGAAAAGACTACAAGAAATTCTGAAGATTCACATATTTATGAATCTTCAGAATTTCTTTTAGTCTATGCCTGATGAAGAGACCTGTGTAGTCTCGAAAGCTTGCAATTTGTTACCATCTTTTCAGTTAGCCATTAAAAGGTATCAACCACTGAGGACTCTCAATTCTAAATATTTTTCTATCTACTGGCTAACACGGTACCAAGATATATATCTTTCCTGTATCTTTGAATCCACAGAAACTCCAAGCATGTCTCGCTGGCTACAGTGAGATATTTAAGTTGTCATTAAACAGTTGAACGGTGTAATTGCGCAGTGTTGCTTGTGGGGCGGAGGCATACTGTTAGATATGAAGACATGCTGGTATGTATGGATTTATGTACAGTATGGGTGGAACAACTGTTTCCAATACCAAAGTCCAACTGTTGTGTATACGTGATTTATAGGACTTTATCTATTGCAATGATCTGCAAACAAGTTACTACCGTATATACTCGAGTATAAGCCGAGATTTTCAGCCCAAAATTTTGGGCTGAAAGTGCCCCTCTCGGCTTATACTCGAGTCAAGGTGGGTGGCAGGGTCGGCGGGTGAGGGCGCTGAGGTATACTTACCTAGTCCCAGCAAACCTCGCGCTGTCCCTGCCGTCCCACGGTCTTCTGTGCTGCAGCTTCTTCCCCTCTTCAGCAGTCACGTGGGACCGCTCATTAGAGAAATGAATAAGCGGCTCCACCTCCCATAGGGGTGGAGCCGCCTATTCATTCCTCTAATCAGCGGTGCCGGTGACCGCTGATAGAGAAAGAAGCTGCGGCACCGAAGACCAGGCTGAGGGACAGCGCGAGGATCGCCAGGACTAGGTAAGTATGGCATATTCACCTGTCCTCGTTCCAGCCGCCGAGCGTCGCTCCATCTTCCCGGCCGGCACCTCCATCTTCCCGGCGTCTGCGCTCTGACTGTTCAGGCAGAGGGCGCGATGATGCATATAGTGTGCGCGGCGCCCTCTGCCTGATCAGTCAGAGCAGAGACGCCGGGAAGATGGAGGCGCCGGAACGAGATGCCGGGAGCTGCAATCAAGGGAGGCGAGTATGTGTTTTTTTTTTTTTATTGCAGCGGCGGCAGAGATTTATGTGGAGCATCTATGGGGCACAGTGAACGGTGCAGAGCACCGTATATGGCACATCTATGGGGCACAGTGAACAGTGCAGAGCACCGTATATGGCACATCTATGGGGCACAATGAACGGTGCAGAGCACCGTATATGGCACATCTATGGGGCACAGTGAACGGTGCAGAGCACCGTATATGGCACATCTATGGGGCACAATGAACGGTGCAGAGCACCGTATATGGCACATCTATGGGGCACAGTGAACGGTGCAGAGCACCGTATATGGCACATCTATGGGGCACAATGAACGGTGCAGAGCACCGTATATGGCACATCTATGGGGCACAATGAACGGTGCAGAGCACCGTATATGGCACATCTATGGGGCACAGTGAACAGTGCAGAGCACCGTATATGGCACATCTATGGGGCACAATGAACGGTGCAGAGCACCGTATATGGCACATCTATGGGGCACAATGAACGGTGCAGAGCACCGTATATGGCACATCTATGGGGCACAATGAACGGTGCAGAGCACCGTATATGGCACATCTATGGGGCACAATGAACGGTGCAGAGCACCGTATATGGCACATCTATGGGGCACAGTGAACGGTGCAGAGCACCGTATATGGCACATCTATGGGGCACAGTGAACGGTGCAGAGCACCGTATATGGCACATCTATGGGGCACAGTGAACGGTGCAGAGCACCGTATATGGGGCACAGCTATGGGGCACAATGAACGGTGCAGAGCACCGTATATGGCACAGCTATGGGGCACAATGAACGGTGCAGAGCACTGTATATGGGGCACAGCTATGGGGAAATATGAACGGTGCAGAGCACTGTATGGCACAGCTATGGGGAAATAATGATCTATTTTTATTTTTGAAATTCACCGGTAAATGCTGCATTTCCACCCTAGGCTTATACTCGAGTCAATAAGTTTTCCCAGTTTTTTGTGGCAAAATTAGGGGGGTCGGCTTATACTGGGGTCGGCTTATACTCGAGTATATACGGTATTTATTTTGCCCTTTAACAGTCTTCCGAAGATGTCTCGTTTCTTGTTACACAGAATAATTTGGACTGAATGATTCCATGACCCAACTAAGCTTATTGTTACCGCTTTTATATATGTTCTTATTAAAAATGCATAAACAAAAAAAAAGTTAAACATTTCATTTTGTAGTAATACCAGCAATAAATAAGTAATTAATGCTACATTCACACATCAGAATGATTGTTACCATTTGGAGAAATGGAATTTTTTTTCGCAGATGTCTTCCTATCCTAGTTGTTTTGTGTCTCGTCCCTCTATTTCCACTGACGCAGGCAGACTGAACTTTTTTTTTATCAATAGACTCATCAATTGACCAGATGAAAAAATGGATAAAAACTCAGATGTATCTCTGAATTACAAAATCTGTCTTCCATGTGTTATCTGTTTTACCCGGCTTTAAAGGCAGAGTCTACTTGGCAAAATGGATGAGAGTAGGACATGCTTGGGGGTCTCACGGGTTGGACACATGGATCCGTTATTCAAACTGATGTGGGTATGGATGAGTTAAATGTTATGGGTTAGTGTGATGTCCCCCAAAAATACAGCCAGCAGTAGCATGTGTCACACAGATGTGTTAATGTAGTCTTTTGTTTAGGCGATTAAAAGATATATATATTTTACGTGAAAGAAATGATGAAAATTGTGTCTTCAGACAGGAAGAGGACTAGAGCTCTAGTGTCACCTTATAGGAAAAAAACAAAGACAGAAATGTATGATTAAATACCCTGCAGTAAATAAATAAATAGGATTGTGCATGAAAATAATATACGGTACTTACTTAACATGTTCTAGGGTCACCTATTGGAAGTAGCAATCCTAAAAGTCAATCCAAACTCTAACGAGTCTTGCCACATGACTTAGGATAAAAGCCAAAACCAGAATCTCAATTTGCAGACACTGTGATTTGGGGCACTGCCCCTCATCATGGCAAAGTGTGAGATCTGGTATGGCTGGGTTGAAATGATGGAAGTCTCACAGCTACTACCACAGCTACTCGCCTACCTCCTGTACACAGGAATGCTTTGGTCAGCCCAGTTCTCCCATCTATTATATAAGAGAGTCTCTACCAGACTCATCTCCTGAGAGAACAAAAGGATAGGTCGTTGAAATTCAGCAAGTCTGATCCTTCTCTCCTGTGACTTCCTCTGTCAGAGTGGAGTCAGGAGGCCCTCACACACATTAGACTGCGGGCTGATCCCTCCAATATACACGGGTATGACTGACTTTAGACATGCACACCATCATAAATCTAACTGTGTGAAAGCTTCTTATTTGCTTACATTAACCTTCTATTTGTAACGGCCAAAGTTCTGAACAGATCAAGGGGGTTGCGCTGATATTTGTATTAGGGCTCGCTCACACCATTTGTCAGTGCAGGTGAAAGGTTTGTCAGAAAAGTATATTGTTTAGAGAGATTAAGTTATTACACAAGTATATGTTTAAATGATTGTAATAACTTTCAAAGTTCGTAACCTGTTTTGCTATATAGGAAGCTTAACCCTACAGAGGTCAACAACAATTACACAATCAAAACGGTTAGACACAGAGAAGTGGGACACCGGCCGGATTTAAAGGGAACCTGTCACCCCGGTTTTTCAGTACGAGATAAAAATATTGTTAAATAGGGCCTGAGCTGTGCGTTACTATAGTGTATTTTGTGTACCCTGATTCCACCCCTAAGCTGCCGAAATAACTTACCAAAGTCGCCGTTTTCGCCTGTCAATCAGGCTGGTCAGGTCAGATGGGCGTGGCGACATCGCTGTATCTTCCCCCAGATCTTGCATGTATTTCCGTTGGTGGCGTAGTGGTTTGTGCATGCCCATCTTCTGAATCCACTGGGCAGGAGAAGAAAAAACGCGCGATCGGCGCCATTTCCCTGGTGATCTGTGGGGGCGGCCATCTTCCTGAGGCCACGCGTGCGCATATGGAGTCATCTGCTGCCCGGGGCTTCAGGAAAATGGCAGCGGGATGCCGCGTGTGCGCAGATGGATATCGCGGCGGCCATTTTCCTGAAGCCGAGTTCGCATCTCAACTTCAGGAAAATGGCCGCCGCGATCTCCATCTGCGCACGCGCAGCATCCCGCGGCCATTTTCCTGAAGCCCCGAGCAGCAGAGGACTCCATATGCGCACGCGCGGCCTCAGGAAGATGGCCGCCCCCACAGATCACCAGGGAAATAGCGCCGATCGCGCGTTTTTTCTTCTCCTGCCCAGTGGATTCAGAAGATGGGCATGCGCAAACCACTACGCCACCAACGGAAATACATGCAAGATCTGGGGGAAGATACAGCGATGTCACCAAGCCCATCTGACCTGACCAGCCTGATTGACAGGCGAAAACGGCGACTTTGGTAAGTTATTTCGGCAGCTTAGGGGTGGCATCAGGGTACACAAAATACACTATTGTAACGCACAGCACAGGCCATATTTAACAGTATTTTTATCTCGTACTGAAAAACCGGGGTGACAGGTTCCCTTTAATAGGAGAATGATGAAACGACAATATTGAAGTACTGCATGGTATAGCACAAGGTTAACCCCTTAGTGACTGAGCCAATTTTGTAGTTAATGACAGGGCCAATTTTTACAATTCTGACCACTGTCATGTTATGAGGTTATAGCTCTAGAACACTTCAATGGATCCCACTGATTCTGAGTGTTTTTTCCTGACATTGTACTTCATGTTAGTCATGAAATTTCTTTGACATGACTTGAGCTTATTTATGAAAAAAACAGAAATTTAGAAGAAGTTTGCAATTTTTAAATTTGGTGTCCTTAAATCAGAGAGTCATGTCACACAAAATAGTTAATAAAATAGAATTAGACTTACCGGTAATTTGGTTTCTAGGAACCTTCCACGACAGCAGTATCGGAGGATGTCTCCCCGCCCTAATAGGGGACAGGAAACAAAGAGGTTAAATACCCCTCCCCTTCCTGCAACCACCAGTGTTTTTCTGGACACAGTAGCATGCATAGTTACCACTTAAGTGCAGAAATCATCCAATAAGAATATCAGATAGGGAGGGAAATTAGTGCGGTCGTGGAAGATTCCTAGAAACCGAATTACCGGTAAGTCTAATTCTATTTTCTCCAGTTACCTTCCACGACAGCAGTATCGGAGTGATACCAACAGCTAATTTCTTTAGGGAGGGACAACTGCCTGCAGAACGTGTCTGCCAAACGATAGGTCCCTATTGAAATTTAGCCTGTAATGCCTGGTGAATGTATGGACTGACGACTAGGTGGCAGCTCTACATAGCTGTTCAGACGATGTGTTCCCTCTTTCTGCCCAGGAAGTCGAAACTGAACGGGTGGAGTGAGCTTTCAGCGATGACGGGGGTGCAAGCTTCTGGGATGAATATGCAAGACAAATGGCCTGTTTGATCCAGTTAGCGATCGTACTTTAAGCTGCTTTTTTGCCTTTATTCTGTCCTGACAACTGGACGAATAGGTTTTGGTCTATCCTCCAACCTTCCCTTTGTTGGAGGTAGAAAAGGACCACCCTGCGGACATCCAGGGTGTGGAAGGCTTCTTCCTTTGGATTAGAGGGATTTGGACAGAATGAGGGTAGAACAATATCTTGACTTCTGTGGAAGTCAGAGACCACCTTAGGCAAAAGGGAAGGATCTAACTTAAGGATTATGCTATCCATGGTTATGGTTAAGTATGGCTCCTGTACTGACAAAGCCTGTATTTCTCCTATATGCCTAGCGGTAGTGATTGCTACTAGGAAGACAGTCTTAAGGGTCAGGATTTTTAAGCTGGTAGCTGACAAGGGTTCAAAGGGGTCCCTGGTCAGACTATTTAGGACAAGGTTCAAATCCCAAGGAGGGGTCTGGACATGGAGCCTAGGGCGAATCCTAGTTGCCGATGTCATGAAATATCTAACCCAACGGTGGCCTGCTAAATCCTGATCAAAGAAAGAACTAAGTGCCAACACCTGGACCTTTAAGGTACTAGGTGAGAGCCCTAGATCCAGTCATTTCTCCAGAAATTCTAAGATTTTGGGATGGAATGGATCGGGTTTGTTTGGGAAACACCAGGATGAAAATTTTTTCCAAACCTTGCCATAGATGGCATTAGTTATTGGTTTCCTACTTTTTTGTAGGGTTTGAATTACGTCATCTGAGAGACCTCTGGCTCTCAGAATCTCGGCCTCAGTAACCAGGCCGCCAGTTTCAATCTGTGTAAGTCTGGGTGTAGCAGGGGTCCCTGCTGAAGGTCGACTATCTGAGGTAGAAGTATCGGGTCTTTTAGAGACATGTCTGTTAATGCGTCGTACCAGCTTCTTCCTGGCCACATCGGTGCTATCAGAATCGTTGTGACTCGGTCTGTCCGGATCTTTTGTAGCGTTCTTGGTAACATAGGAATTGACGGGAAGGCGTATGCCAGAGCAAAATTCCAAAGATGGGAGAAGGCATCCTGTCCCTGTGCTTCGCTTGGGGGGTTGAGGGAGAAGAGCTTGACTTCGTGTTCTGACTGTTGGCAAACAGATCAACGTTGGGACCTCCCCATCTCTGGACCAGGGACAGGAATACCTCTTGGTTTAGAGTCCATTCTCCAAGATGGAAATCTCTCCTGCTGAGGAAGTCCGCCTGGGCATTGTCTGATCCCTTTATGTGCACTGCCGTGATGGACAGGTGTTTTTCTGCCCAGAAAAAAATCCTTGCGATTAACTTCAGGCTGGTGTACTTCGTGCCTCCCTGGTGTCGGAGGTAGGCCACTGTAGTCGTGTTGTTGGACATTACACGTACATGGTGACCTTGGATGAGGATAGATGCGGCTTTTAGCGCCTCCTCCACCGCTTTTAGTTCCCTCAGATTTGAGGAGCTGGACCTGATGTTTGGGGGCCACAACCCCTGGAAGTGGGAACCTATCATGGCGCCCCAACCTCTCTGGCTTGCATCCGTTGTGAGCACCTTCAGAGGAATTTGATCCCAGCTGACTCCCCGTTGAAGGTTCTTGGTGTTCAGCCACCATAAGAGGGAGGGTTTTACGCGAGTGGGGAGAGGAATCTTCCTGGTTAATGCATTCTGGCATCCTTTTGAATGCATCAAGATGTGGGACTGAAGGATTATTGTATGGGCCTGGGCCCAGGAGACTGCTTGGATGCATGACATCAATGAACCCAGAATTGACATTGAGTCTCTAAAAGTCAGGGTCCTCTGATTCCTGAATCTGGAAATCCTTTGGACGAGATTGACTTGACGGTCCCTGGGTAAGGACATTTCCCCCCCCCCCCCCCCCCCCCGAGTCCAGAAGCACTCCTAAGAATTTCTTCCTCGAAGATGGATGGAGGTCCGACTTCTCCAAGTTCGGAATCCACCCCAGTGATCTCAGGATATCCAGGACCTTTGTCACATCCTGATTCAGATGAGGAATGGATGGAGCGACAATAAGAAAATCGTCCAGATACGGGATAATAATCTTTATTTATATAGCGCCAACATATTCCGCAGCGCTTTACAGTTTAACAGTATCAAACACAACAGTCATAAGTAACAACTTTAACAATACAATAATTAAAGCGAAATAAAACGACCCTGCTCGTGAGAGCTTACAATCTACAATGAGGTGGGGGAGACACAAAGTACAGGTGTGTATTTACAATGGTGTATTTACAATGATGGTCCAGCCATCTTCAGGGGGTGGGGGATAAATGGAGATAGTGAATGGGCTACACACACACAAACATAACATGACTTTGATTACTGAATATGATAGGCTGCTCTGAACAAATGTGTTTTGAGCGAGCGCCTAAACTATGCAAATTGTGAATGGTCCTAATATCTTGGGGTAGAGCATTCCAGAGGATTGGCGCAGCGCGGGAGAAGTCTTGGAGTCGGGAGTGGGAGGTACGGATCAGTGCAGAGGTTAGTCAAAAGTCATTTGCAGAGCGCATCGGTCGGCTAGGCCGATAGACCGAAATGAGGGAGATGTATGGGAATGCCGCACTGTGGAGAGCTTTGTGGGTGAGAACAAGTACTTTGAATTGTATCCTGTAATGAATGGGCAGCCAGTGTAACGACTGGCGAAGAGCGGATGCATCTGAATAATGACTAGCCAGATGGATGACCCTGGCTGCTGCATTAAGGATAGACTGGAGAGGGGAAAGTCGAGTTGGGGGAGGCCAATTAGTAGAGCATTACAGTAGTCCAGGCGGGAGTGGATCAGGGCGACAGTGAGGGTTTTTGTTGTTTCCATGGTGAGAAAAGGGCAGATTCTAGAGATATTCTTTAGGTGTAAGCGGCACGATCGGGCAAGAGATTGTATATGGGAGGTGAAGGAGAGATCGGAGTCAAACATAACACCCAGACAGCGCGCCTGCTTCCGGGGTGTTATTATGGTGCCACCCACGGAGTGGGAAATGTCAGATTTAGGGAGGTTAGTAGATGGCGGGAGCAGAAGAAGTTCCGTTTTGGAGAGATTAAGTTTCAGATAGAGAGCAGACATGATGTTGGAGACTGCAGACACACAGTCAGTGGCGTTCTGTAGTACAGCGGGAGGATGTGTATAGTTGTGTGTCATCGGCATAAAGATGGTACTGAAAGCCAAATCTGCTGATGGTCTGTCCAATTGGGGCCATGAAGAGAAGAGAAGGGGGCCAAGAACTGAGCCTTGAGGGATGATACAGATCCCTTCTTGACGGATGAAGATCACTGCTTCTGACATGATCTTGGTAAAGACCCGTGGAGCTGACGAGACTCCGAATGGAAGGATGTTGAATCGATAATGGCTGACTCGATGGTTTTGGGCCACTGCAAATCTGAGGAACTTCCTGTGGTCAGGATGTTTCAACACATGATAGTATGAGTTCCTTAGGCCTCTTTCACATTTCCGTCGGTAAGGGGCCGTCGCAAACCGTCGGCCCAACGGATGTTGTCCAAATAGTGCACAACTTGGGCAGCGGATACAGTTTTCTGATGCTGTCCAGAAGAGAAGGCTGTTCACTACGCAGCACTTCATCCGTGCATGGTTGGCAGAGCTTTTTCTTATAAGTGGAGGGAAGCTTGGATGCACATGCACCACACTTGCAGCTGGGCATCTTATCCTTTCTAGGGGCAGGGACCTTGTCTCCCTAAAACGAGAAAGAAAGGTGGACTAAGTCACTTCATAAATTATTGGACAGCAAGGGACCTCATCCACTACTATAGTAGGAGGGTGAAAGCTGGGCTCTGCAGAAGCAGAGTATAGGGGTTTGTCGCTGTCCATATGGCATATGGTCAGTCAGTCACCAGTCACAGAGGGACATAGACAGATGGGCCTCACCTGGAGACTTCCCCCTGACCAGGAATAATATTATATATATATATATATATATATATATATATACACACACACACACACACACAATGGTGTTCAAAAGTCCTTCATAGGCGTGAAGAAAACTATATGTTTCATACTTCTGCATCTCTACAGTGAATCTGGTGGAACATATATGTTTTGTAATCCCTCATTGTATGCCATACTCATTTTTGAATGTCCCAAGTGTATAAATTGTTATGGTATGCGCATTTTTGACAGTGTGTTATGCATTATGCACAGTGCGGGGCTGGGATTCACAAGGTGGGCGGCCGCACAGGCGCAGTCTGCGAGACTGCATCTGAGGACAGACGGGCAGGGCTCACTGCGCATGCCCCAGGCAGAACTAAACAGCGCAGGCGCCGGATTTGATTGGAAAACAGCGCGGAGGGGACGGCGCCCGGAGCCGAAGAAGCCTTGAGTGACGGCAGTGTGGCGGTTGCAGCAGGGGGGTTAAGACTTGCCTCCAGGACTAAAGGCAGGTATTTTTGCAAAATTATAAAACACTTTATTTCTGCTTTGACTGCACCAATAACTAAAAGAGCCACCTTGTCAGAATGCAGCATTACTGCTGCACAAGGTGGCTCTTTTAGTTTCTAACGGCTGGAGGGGGTGACAGAGTCGCTTTAACTGCCGCCGTTAAAAGGCATATTGGAGGTCATTAACCCCTTTACCCCCAAGGGTGGTTTGCACGTTAATGACCGGGCCAATTTGTACAATTCTGACCACTGTCCCTTTATGAGGTTATAACTCTGGAACACTTCAACGGTTCCCGGTGATTCTGACATTGTTTTCTGGTGACATATTGTACTTCATGATAGTGGTAAAATTTCTTTGATATTACCTGCGTTCATTTGTGAAAAAAAAACGTGAAAATTTTGCGATTTTCCAACTTTGAATTTTTATGCCCTTAAATCACAGAGATATGTCACACAAAATACTTAATAAGTAACATTTCCCACATGTCTACTTTACATCAGCACAATTTTGGAACCAACATTTTTTTTTGCTAGGGAGTTATAAGGGTTAAAAGTTGACCAGCAATTTCTCGTTTTTACAATACCATTTTTTTTTTTTAGGGACCACATCACATTTGAAGTCATTTTGAGGGGTCTATATGATAGAAAATAACCAAATGTGACACCATTATAAAAACTGCACCCCGCAAGGTGCTCAAAACCACATTCAAGAAGTTATTTTACCCTTCAGGTGTTTCACATGAATTTTTGGAATGTTTAAAAAAAAAAAAATGAACATTTAACTTTTTTTCACAAAAAAAATTACTTCTGATCCAATTTGTTTTATTCTACCAAGGGTAACAGGAGAAAATGGACCAGAAAAGTAGTTGTACAATTTGTCCTGAGTACACTGATACCCCATATGTTGGGGTAAACCTGTTTGGGCACACGGGAGAGCTCGGAAGGGAAGGAGCACTGTTTTACTTTTTCAACGCAGAATTGGCTGGAATTGAGATCGGACGCCATGTCGCGTTTGGAGAGCCCCTGATGTGCCTAAACAGTGGAAACCCCCCAACTATAACTGAAACTCTAACCCAAACACACCCCTAACCCTAACTCTAACCATAACCCTAACCACACCCCTAACCCGAACATGCCCCTAAACCTAATCCCAACCACACCCCTAACCCCAACCACACCCCTAAATCCAACACACCCCTAACACTAATCCCAACCATAACCACACCCCTAACCCTGACACACCCCTAATCCTAACTGTAATGTACTCCAAACCCTAACTTTAGCCCCAACCCTAACTGTAGCCTTAACCTCAGCACCAACCCTATCCCCAGCCCTAATCGGAAAATGGAAATATATACTTTTTTTAATTTTATTATTTTTCCCTAGCTAAGGAGGTGATGAAGGGGGGTTTGATTTACTTTTATAGCGTTTTTTAGCGGATTTTTATGATTGGCAGCTGTCACACACTAAAAGACGCTTTTTATTGCAAAAAATAGTTTTTGCGTCTCCACATTTTGAGAGCTATAATTTATCCATAATTTGGTCCACAGAGTCATGTGAGGGCTTCTTTTTTACGGGACGAGTTGTTGTTTTTATTGGTAACATTTTTGGGCACGTGACTTTTTTGATCGCTTTTTATTTCGATTTTTGTGAAGCAGAATGACCAAAAACCAGCTATTCAAGAATTTTTTTTTTTTTTTTTTGGGGGGGGGGGGGGCATTAATACCGTTCCGCGTTTCGTAAAATTGATAAAGTAGTTTTATTCTTCAGGTTAGTACGATTACAGCGATACCTCATTTATATCATTTTTTTATGTTTTGGCGCTTTTATACAATAAAAACTATTTTATATAAAAAATAATTATTTTTGCATCGCTTTATTCTGAGGACTATAACTTTTTTATTTTTTCGCTGATGACGCTGTATGGCGGCTCGTTTTTTGCGGGACAAGATGACGTTTTCAGCGGTACCATGGTTATTTATATCCGTATTTTTGACCGCGTGTTATTCCACTTTTTGTTTGGCGGTATGATAATAAAGCGTTTTTTTGCCTCTTTTTTTTTTTACGGTGTTCACTGAAGGGGTTAACTAGTGGGACAGTTTTATAGGTCGGGTCGTTATGGACGCAGCGATGCTAAATATGTGTACTTTTATTGTTTTTTTTATTTAAAGAAATGTATTTTTGGGAACAATATATATTTTTTTCTTTATTTAGGAATTATTTTTTTTTTTTTGAATATATATATTTTTTTTACACCATAACATTGCTCCAGGGGGGACATCATGTTATAGGGTCAGATCGCTGATCTGACACTTTGCACAGCACTTTGTCAGATCAGCGATCTGACATGCAGGGCTCCTGGCTTACAAGCGCCTACTCTGAGCAGGCGCTGGTAAGCCACCTCCCTGCGGGACCCGGAAACAGCCCCGCGGCCATTTTGGATCCGAGGCCTGCAGGGAGGAGGAAGTAGACCCTCGGAGCAATGCGAGCACATCGCGTTGCTCCGAGGGTCTCAGGGAAGCCCCCTCCCAGCGCGATGCTTCCCTATACCGCCGGAACACTGCGATCATGTTTGATCGCAGTGTTCCTGGGGTTAATGTGCCAGGAGCGGTCTGTGACCGCTCCTGGCACATAGTGCCGGATGTCAGCTGCGATAGTCAGCTGACACCCGACCGCGCTCCCCGGTGAGCGCGGCCGATCGCATGACGTACTATCCCGTCGGTGGTCATACGGGCCCACCCCACCTCGACGTCATAGTACGTCATATACCAGAAAGGGGTTAAAGGGCTGAAAGGTGACTACAAAGTGTTTACTCATTGAGGTCCAAATTAGACTAGTCAATAAAGGGTTAAACAAATGCAATGATAGCGTTGTTAAAGTGTTGAAAATACATTATCAGCTATCTACAGGATGGGCAATAAGTTATTGGTTGTGGGGGTCTGAGTGCTGAGATCCATAGCAATCAAAACTGAGCATTTTCTCTTTAACCCCTTTCCGACATCGAGCGTAATAGTACGCCGATGTTGACGCTCAGTGCCGGAGCCCAAACCTTTTCGGGCACATTTCAGCTAATATATACAGCTCGGGCAAAAATTAAGAGACCACTGCAAAATCTTCAATTTGACTGATTTGTCTCTTTATGGGTATATTTTTGAGTAAAATGTAAATTGTTGTTTTATTTTTTAACCCCTTCATGACCTTGGGATTTTTCGTTTTTCCGTGTTCGTTTTTCACTCCCCTCCTTCCCAGAGCCATAACTTTTTTATTTTTCCGTCAATTTGGCCATGTGAGGGCTTATTTTTTGCGGGAGGAATTGTACTTTTGAACGACATCATTGGTTTTAGCATGTCGTGTACTAGAAAACGGTAAAAAAATTCCAAGTGCGGTGAAATTGCAAGAAAAGTGCAGTCCCACACTAGTTTTTTGTTTGGCTTTTTTGCTAGGTTCACTAAATGCTAAAACTGACCTGCCATTATGATTCTCCAGGTCAGTACGAGTTTATAGACACCTAACATGACTAGGTTTGTTTTTTACCTAAGTGGTGAAAAAAAAATTCCAAACTTTGCTAAAAAAAAAATAAAAAAAAAATAAAAAAATTGCGCCATTTTCAGATACTCGTAGCGTCTCCATTTTTCATGATCTGGGGTCGGTTGAGGGCTTATTTTTTGCGTGCCGAGATGACGTTTTTAATGATAGCATTTTGGTGCAGATACGTTCTTTTGATCGCCTGTTATTGCATTTTAATGCAATGTCGCAGCGACCAAAAAAACGTAATTCTGGTGTTTCGAATTTTTTTCTTGCTACGCCGTTTAGCGATCAGGTTAATGCATTTTTTAATTGATAGATCGGGCGATTCTGAATGCGGTGATACTAAACATGTGTAGATTTGATTTTTTTTTTACTGATTTATTTTGATTGGGGCGAAAGGGGGGGTGATTTAAACTTTTATATTTTTTTCACTTTTTTTTAAAACTTTTGCCATGCTTCAATCGCCTCCATGGGAGGCTAGAAGCAGGCACAGCCCGATCGCCTCTGCTACATAGCAGCGATCTGATGTTCGCTGCTATGTAGCAGAAAATCAGGTGTGCTGTGAGCGCCGACCACAGGGTGGCGCTCACAGCTACCGGCGATCAGTAACCATAGAGGTCTCAAGGACCTCTATGGTTACAATGTACGAGCATCGCCGACCTCCGATCATGTGACGGGGGTCGGCGATGCCGTCATTTCCGGCCGCCCGGCCGGAAGCGGTAGTTAAATGCCGTTGTCTGCATTTGACAGCGGCATTTAACAGATCGCGATTCTGCCCGCGCCTATTATGGGCACATGTCAGCTGTTCAAAACAGCTGACATGTCCCGGCTTTGATGCGGGCTCACCGCCGGAGCCTGCATCAAAGAAGGGCTTCTGACCTCGGACGTACTATCCCGTCCGAGGTCAGAAAGGGGTTAAACTTCTGACATGTCTCTGAATTTCCAAGCAATAAATTTTATATTTTTTTCTTACAAAGAAAAATGGTCAAAATAAAAGAAATAAAAAGTGCTTTCAGACCTCAAATAATGCAAAGAAAACAAGTTCATAATCACTTAATACTAATGTTTTAACTTAGAAAGAGATCAGAAATCAATATTTTGTGGAATAACCATGATTTTTAATCACAGCTTTCATGCGTCTTGGCATGCTTTCCACCAGTCTTTCACACGGCTTCTGGCGCAAAAATGTAAGTACTGTAGTTCTTCTTTGTTTGATGGCTTGTGACTATCCATCATCCTTTTGATTACATTCCAGAGGTTTTCAATGAGGTTCAGGTCTGGAGATTGTGCTGCCCCCGACAGGGTTTTGATGTGGTGGTCTCTTAATTTTTGCCAGAGCTGTACAGCTGACATGTGTCTGCAACAGCCGCTGGTGGAATCGCGATCCACCGGCGGCTGTTATCTAGTTAAATGCTGCTATCAATTTCTGACGGCGGCATTTAACTCGCACATACCGGAAGCGAGACGTAAATCTGAAGCAGACCTCTATGGTTGACATTGCCCAATTGCTATGAGCGCCGCCCGGAGGTCGACACTGATAGCAAGTGAGAATTTCTGCTACACACAGGCAATCTGATCATCGCCTGTGTATAGCAGAGGTGATGGAAGCAATACAGCTTCTAGTCTACCATAGAGACTATTTAAAGGGAACCTGTCACCCCGTTTTTTGAGATTGAGCTATAAATACTGTTAAATAGGGCCTGCGCTGTGTGTTACTATAGTGTATGTAGTGTACCCCGATTCCCCACCTATAACTTACCAAAGTCGCCGTTTCGCCTGTCAATCAGGCTGGTCAGGTCGGGAGGGCGTGGTGACATCGCTGGTTCTTCCTCAGCTTTACGTTGGTGGCGTAGTGGTGAACAAGCAGCGCGCGATCTGCGCTGTCATCCCTTTCGTCGGTGGGGGCGGCCATCTTCCTGGGGCCGCGCGTGCGCAGATCGAGTGCTCTGCTGCACGGGGCTTCAGGAAAATGGCCGCGGGATGCCGCGCATGCGCATTAGAGATCGCGGCGGCCATTTTCCCAAAGCCGAGATGCAAACTCGGCTTTGGGAAAATGGCCGCCGCGATCTCTAATGCGCACGCGCGGCATCCCGCGGCCATTTTCCTGAAGCCCCGTGCAGCAGAGCACTCGATCTGCGCATGCGCGGCCCCAGGAAGATGGCCGCCCCCACCGACGAAAGGGATGACAGCGCAGATCGCGCGTTGCTTGTTCACCACTACGCCACCAACGTAAAGCTGAGGAAGAACCAGCGATGTCACCACGCCCTCCCGACCTGACCAGCCTGATTGACAGGCGAAAACGGTGACTTTGGTAAGTTATTTCTCAGCATAGGTGGGGAATCGGGGTACACTACATACACTATAGTAACACACAGCACAGGCCCTATTTAACAGTATTTATAGCTCAATCTCAAAAAACGGGGTGACAGGTTCCCTTGAAGCATGCAAAAAGTAAAAAAAAAAGTTTTTAAAAATATAAAAAAAAATAACAGTTCAAATCACCCCCCCTTTCGCCTCATTCAAAATAAAAAAAAACAAATATGTACATATTACATAGTTATTAAGGTTGAAGGAAGACTATAAGTCCATCTAGTTCAACCCATAGCCTAACCTAACATGTTGATCCAGAGGAAGGCAAAAAAAACCCATGTGGCAAAGAGTGAGCTCCACATTGGGGAAAAAATTCCTTCCCGACTCCACATACGGCAATCAGACTAGTTCCCTGGATCAACGCCCTATCAAGGAATCTAGTGTATATACCCTGTAACATTATACTTTTCCAGAAATGTATCCAGTCCCCTCTTAAATTTAAGTAATGAATCACTCATTACAACATCATACGGCAGAGTTCCATAGTCCCACTGCTCTTACAGTAAAGAATCCACGTCTGTTATTATGCTTAAACCTTTTTTACTCCAAACGCAGAGGATGCCCCCTTGTCCCTGTTTCAGGTCTATGATTAAAAAGATCATCAGAAAGGTCTTTGTACTGTCCCCTCATATTTATACATTAACCCCTCTCTGACCTTAGACGTACTATCCCGTCGAGGTGCCCTGGGCCTATCTGACCCTCGACGGGATAGTACGTCATAGCGATAGGCCGCGCTCACGGGGGGAGCGCGGCCGATCGCAGCCGGGTGTCAGCTGCCTATCGCAGCTGACATCCGGCACAATGTGCCAGGAGCGGTCACGGACCGCCGCCGGCACACCGCAATCAAACATGATCGCGATGTGCCGGCGGTGCAGGGAAGCGTCGCGCAGGGAGGGGTCTCCCTGCAGGCTTCCCTGAGACCCCCGCAGCAACACGATGTGATCGCGTTGCTGCGAGGGTCTCCTACCTCCTTCCTCGCTGCAGTCCCCGGATCCAAGATGGGTGCGGCATCCGGGTCCTGCAGGGAGGAAGGTGGCTTCACAGAGCCTGCTCAGCCTGCTTAGGGCAGGGAGACATCCTCCGATACTGCTGTCGTGGAAGGTTGCTAGAAACCGAATTACCGGTAAGTCTAATTCTATTTTATTAACTATTTTGTGTGACACGACTCTCTGATTTAACCCCTTAGTGACAGAGCCAAATTTTTGAAATCTGACCAGTGTCACTTTATGTGGTAATAAATCTGCAACGCTTCAACAAATCCCAGTGATTTTGAGTTTGTTTTTTTCGGGACACATTATACTTTATGATAATGGTAAAATTAGGTCAATATGTTTTGTGTTTATTTATAAAAAATTTGAGAAAAATGTTAAAAAATTAGGCCGGCTTCACACTTGCGAGTTTTACGGACATAAGAGCGCAGAAACTACGTCCGTAAAACTCGCAAAAAATATGGCACAATTATTCTCTATGCCCCTGCTCCTATCTGCCGTATTTTACTGATCAGTATTATATGGCTTTCTACGGCCGTACAAAATCGCAGCATGCTGCGTTTGTCACCGTACTGCGCAAGAAATACGCCAATGAAAGTCTATGGAAGAGTGAAAAATACGGATTACACACGGACCAGCAGTGTGGCTTGCGAGAAATACGCAGCGCTGTTAGAGAGAAAAGCCGGTAATTCAGTGCGGTGTACAGTAAAATCACACTGACAGCTTACAGTAGAATAGGTATAATAAATGTGTACACATATATATATATATATACCTATTCTATGTCAGTGAGACACATATATGTATATATATTAATATTTTTTCCAGCGCTATACAGCTTGAAAGCCGGTAATTCAATTACCGTCTTTTTCTTTCTCCTTCCTAAAACCCGACATGATTTGAGACATGGTTTACACACAGTAAACCATGTCTTCTCTCCATTTTTTTTGCAGATTCCACACTACTAATGTCAGTAGAGTGTATCTGCAAAATTTGTCCGTTCTAGCTCTTAAAATAAAGGGTTAAATGGTTATTGGCCCCCCCCCCCCTGGCTAAAAATATCTGCCCCCAGCCACCCCAGAAAAGGCACATCTGGAAGATGCGCCTATTCTGGCACTTGGCCACTCTCTTCCCATTCCCGTGTAGCGGTGGGATATGGGGTAATGAAGGGTTAATGCCACCTTGCTATTGTAAGGTGACATTAAGCCTAATTAATAATGGAGAGGCGTCAATTATGACACCTATCCATTATTAATCCAATACTAGTAAAGGGTTAAATAAAACACAAACACATTATTTAAAATTATTTTAATGACATAAAAACAATGGTTGTTGGAGTATTTTATTCTACGCCCAATCCAGTCACTGAAGACCCTCGTTCTGTGAAAGAAAAAACATAATAAACCAACAATATACTTACCCTCCGCAGATCTGTAACGTCCAACGATGTAAATCCATCTGAAGGGGTTAAAACATTTTGCAGCAAGGAGCTTTGCTAATGCAGGCTGCTCCTTGCTGCAAAACCCCGGGGAATGAGGCTAAATATAGATCAATGAGCTATATTTAGCTTAATTTGCGGTGAGGCGCCCTCTGCTGGATGTTCATAGATCGTGGGAACTTTCCTAGAAAGCCTGGATTGGGCGTAGAATAAAATACTCCAACAACCATTGTTTTGATTTCATTAAAATAATTTTAAATAATGTGTTTGTGTTTTATTTAACCCTTTACTAGTATTGGATTAATAATGGATAGGTGTCATAATTGACGCCTCTCCATTATTAATTAGGCTTAATGTCACCTTACAATAGCAAGGTGGCATTAACCCTTCATTACCCCATATCCCACCGCTACACGGGAATGGGAAGAGAGTGGCCAAGTGCCACAATAGGTGCATCTTACAGATGTGCCTTTTCTGGGGTGGCTGGGGGCAGATGTTTTTAGCCAGGGGGGGCCAATAACCATGGACCCTCTCCAGGCTATTAATATCTGCCCTCAGTCACTGGCTTTACTACTCTGGCGGAGAAAATTGTGCGGGAGCCCACGCCAATTTTTTCCGCCATTTAACCCTTTATTTTAAGAGCTAGAACGGACAAATTTTGCAGATACACTCTACTGACATTAGTAGTGTGGAATCTGCAAAAAAAATGGAGAGAAGACATGGTTTACTGTATGTAAACCATGTCTCAAATCATGTCGGGTTTTAGGAAGGAGAAAGAAAAAGCCGGTAATTGAATTACCGGCTTTCAAGCTGTATAGCGCTGGAAAAAATATTAATATATATACATATATGTGTCTAATGACATATATATATATATATATATATATATATATATATATATATATATATAGACAGTATATATATATATATATATATTTTTCTTTTTGGGACACATGGATCATTTCTATAGCGGTATGTTGGTTTTGCAAGCCTGCGAGAAAACCACGCAGTACGGATGCCATACGGATTACATACGGAGGATGCCATGCGCAAAAAACGCTGACACACCCTGCCTACGAAGGAGCTACGGACCACTATTTTCGGGACATTTCAGCGTATTACGGCCGTAATATACGGACCGTATTTTCATACGCTGAGTGTGAAGCCGGCCTTAGCAATTTTCTAAATTTGAATGATGATCCCTTAAATCCAGATTGTCATACCACAGCAAACCATTAATAAATAACATTTCCCACATGTCTGCTTTACATCAGCACCATTTGTAAATTGTTATTTTATTTTGTTAGCATTTTAGGAGTTTTAAAAATGTAGCAGCAATTTTTCATTTTTTCAAGGAAATTGACAAAAGTTTTTTTTTTTTTAGGGACTTATCCATGTTGGAAGTGACATTAGGGGTCCCATTTATTGAGAAAACGCCAAACGTGATACCATTTTAAAAACAGCACCCCCTGACATATTGAAAACTGCAGTCAGGTAGTTTATTAACCCTTCAGGTGCTTTACACAGGAATTAATGCAAAGTGGTATGACAGGAATGAAAATGTGCATTTTTACCACCTAAATGCCTCTAACTTTTGAAAAGATTACTAGAGCCGTCAGACTCTAAAGGTACCGTCACACTCAGCGACGCTGCAGCGATATAGACAACGAGCCGATCGCTGGAGCGTCGCTGTTTAGGTCGCTGTAGAGACGTCAAACACAGTAACTCCAGAACGATGCAGGAGCGATCCAGTGACGTAACGGCGACTCACTTATCGTTCTCGCTGGTTGTTAGCTCCATGTAAAACGTTGCTGGCGTCATTGCTTTTGCTGTCAAACACGACCGATACACGCCGACCTGACGACGAAATAAAGTTCTGGACTTCTAGCTTCGACCAGCGATGGTAAAGCGGGATCCAGATTGCTGCTGCGTGCTCAAACACGAGATCGCTATCCAGGACGCTGCAACGTCACAGATCGTTGTCGTTCTCGTTGTAAAGTTGCTGAGTGTGAAGGTACCTTAACCACTTTCTGACATCGGACGTACTATCCCGTCGAGGTGGGGTGGACCCCTATGACCACAGACGGGATAGTACGTCCAGCGCGATCGGCGGCGCTCACGGGGGGAGCGCGGCCGGGTGTCAGCTGCCTATCGCAGCTGACATCCCCCGGCACATTAACCCCTGGCACAGCGCGATCAAACATGATCGCGATGTGCCGGCGGTACAGGGAAGCATCGCGCAGGGAGGGGGCTCCCTGCGGGCTACCCTGAGCCCCCGCAGCAACGCGATGTGATCGCGTTGCTGCGAGGGTCTGCATACCTCCCTGGCGGCTTCACAGCGCCTGCTCAGAGCAGGCACTGGGAAGCCTGCAGCACTGTAAGTCAGATCGGTGATCTGACAGAGTGCTGTGCAAACTGTCAGATCACCGATCTGTGATGTCCCCCCCCTGGGAGAAAGTAAAAAAAAAAAATTCCAAATATGTAAAAAAAAAAAAAAAAAATTCATAATGAAAAAAAAAAAAAAAAAAATATATATATATATATATATATTATTCCCATAAATACATTTCTTTAAATAATAAAAAAAACAATAAAAGTACACATATTTAGTATCGCCGCGTCCGTAATGACCCAACCTAAAAAACTGGCCCACTAGTTAACCCCTTCAGTAAACACCGTAAGAAAAAAAAACGAGGCAAAAAACAACGCTTTATTATCATACCACCGAACAAAAAGTGGAATAACTCGCAATCAAAAAGACAGATATAAATAAACATGGTACCGCTGAAAACATCATCTTGTCCCGCAAAAAACGAGCCACCATACAGCATCATCAGCGATAAAATAAAAAAGTTATAGTCCTCAGAATAAAGCGATGCCAAAATAATTATTTTTTCTATAAAATAGTTTTTATCGTATAAAAGCGCCAAAACATAAAAAAATATAAATGAGGTATCGCTGTAATCGTACTGACCCGAAGAATAAAACTGCTTTATCCATTTTACCAAACGCGGAACGGTATAAACGCCTCCCCCAAAAGAAATTCATGAATAGCTGGTTTTTGGTCATTCTGCCTCGCAAAAATCGGAATAAAAAGCGATCAAAAAATGTAACGTGCCCGAAAATGTTACCAATAAAAACGTCAACTCGTCCCGCAAAAAACAAGACCTCACATGACTCTGTGGACCAAAATATGGAAAAATTATAGCTCTCAAAATGTGGTATCGCAAAAAATATTTTTTGCAATAAAAAGCGTCTTTCAGTGTGTGACAGCTGCCAATCATAAAAATCCGCTAGAAAACCCACTATAAAAGTAAATCAAACCCCCCTTCATCACCCCCTTAGTTAGGGAAAAATTTAAAAAATGTATTTATTTCCATTTTCCCATTAGGGCTAGGGTTAGGGCTACAGTTTGGGTTGGGGCTAAAGTTATGGTTAGGGTTTGGATTACATTTACGGTTGGGAATAGGGTTGGGATTAGGGTTAGGGGTGTCTTTGCATTAGGGTATCAGTTATAATTGGGGGGTTTCCACTGTTTAGGCACATCAGGGGCTCTCCAAACGCGACATGGCATCCGATCTCAATTCCAGCCAATTCTGTGTTGAAAAAGTAAAACAGTGCTCCTTCCCTTCCGAGCTCTCCCGTGTGCCCAAACAGGGGTTTACCCCAACATATCGGATATCAGCGTACTCAGTACAAATTGGACAACAGATTTTGGGGTCCAATTTCTCCTGTTACCCTTGGGAAAATACAAAACTGGGGGCTAAAAAATAATTTTTGTGGGAAAAAAAAGGATTTTTTATTTTCACGGCTCTGCGTTATAAACTGTAGTGAAACACTTGGGGGTTCAAAGTTCTCACAACACATCTAGATAAGTTCCTTGAGGGGTCTAGTTTCCAATATGGGGTCACTTGTGGGGGGTTTCTACTGTTTAGGTACATTAGGGGCTCTGCAAATGCAATGTGACACCTGCAGACCATTCCATCTAAGTCTGCATTCCAAATGGCGCTCCTTCCCTTCCGAGCCCTCCCATGCGCCCAAACGGTGGTTCCCCCCCACATATGGGGTATCAGCGTACTCAGGACAAATTGGACAACAACTTTTGGTGTCCAATTTCTCCTGTTACCCTAGGGAAAATACAAAACAGGGGGCTAAAAAATGATTTTTGTGAGAAAAAAATGTTGTTTTATTTTTATGGCTCTGCATTATAAACTTCTGTGAAGCCCTTGGTGGGTCAAAGTGCTCACCACACATCCAGATAAGTTCCTTAGGGGGTCTACTTTCCAAAATGGAGTCACTTGTGGGGGGTTTCAATGTTTAGGCACATCAGTGGCTCTCCAAATACAACATGGCGTCCCATCTCAATTCCTGTCAATTTTGCATTGAAAAGTCAAACACCGCTCCTTCCCTTCCGAGCTCTATCATGTGCCCAAACAGTGGTTTACCCCCACATATGGGGTATCAGCGTACTTAGGACAAATTGTACCACAACTTTTGGGGTCCAATTTCTTCTCTTACCCTTGGGAAAATAAAAAATTGGGGGCAAAAATATAATTTTTGTGAAAAAATATGATTTTTTATTTTTACGGTTCTGCATTATGAACTTCTGTGAAGCACTTGGTGGGTCAAAGTGCTCACCACACCTCTAGATAAGTTCCTTAGGGGGTCTACTTTCCAAAATGGTGTCACTTGTGGGGGTTTCCACTGTTTAGGTACATCAGGGGCTCTTCAAACGCAACATGGCGTCCCATCTCAATTCCTGTCAATTTTGCATTGAAAGGTCAAATTGCCCTCCTTCGCTTCCGAGCTCTGTCATGCGCCCAAACAGTGGTTTACTCCCACATATGGGGTATCAGCGTACTCAGGACAAATTGTACAACAACTTTTGGGGTCCATTTTCTCCTGTTACCCTTGGTAAAATAAAACAAATTGGAGCTGAAGTAAATTTTTTGTGAAATAAAGTTAAATGTTCATTTTTATTTAAACATTCCAAAAATTCCTGTGAAACACCTGAAGGGTTAATAAACTTCTTGAATGTGGTTTTGAGCACCTTGAGGGGTGCAGTTTTTAGAATGGTGTCACACTTGGGTATTTTCTATCATATAGACCCCTCAAAATGACTTCAAATGAGATGTGGTCCCTAAAAAAAATGGTGTTGTAAAAATGAGAAATTGCTGGTCAACTTTTAACCCTTATAACTCCCTAACAAAAAAAAAATTTGTGTTCAAAAATTGTGCTGATGTAAAGTAGACATGTGGGAAATGTTACTTATTAAGTATTTTGTGTGACATATCTCTGTGATTTAATTGCATACAAATTCAAAGTTGGAAAATTGCGAAATTTTCCAAATTTGTTTTTTTCACAAATAAACGCAGGTAATATTAAATAAATTTTACCACTATCATGAAGTACAATATGTCACGAGAAAACAATGTCAGAATCATCAGGATCCGTTGAAGCTTTCCAGAGTTATAACCTCATAAAGGGACAGTGGTCAGAATTGTAAAATTTGGCCTGGTCATTGACGTACAAACCACCCTTGGGGGGAAACAGGGTTAAAATAAGATCACCCCTTAGTCTTTGTTTTTCCAAACTAAATAGCTTTAAGTGTAATAACCTATCTTGGTATTGCAGACCCCCCAGTCCTCTAATAACCTTGGTCGCTCTTCTCTGCACCCGCTCCAGTTCAGCTATGTCTTTCTCATACACCGGAGACCAGAACTGTGCACAGTATTCTAAGTGTGGTCGAACTAGTAACATAGTAACATAGTTAGTAAGGCCGAAAAAAGACATTTGTCCATCCAGTTCAGCCTATATTCCATCATAATAAATCCCCAGATCTACGTCCTTCTACAGAACCTAATTGTATGATACAATATTGTTCTGCTCCAGGAAGACATCCAGGCCTCTCTTGAACCCCTCGACTGAGTTCGCCATCACCACCTCCTCAGGCAAGCAATTCCAGATTCTCACTGCCCTAACAGTAAAGAATCCTCTTCTATGTTGGTGGAAAAACCTTCTCTCCTCCAGACGCAAAGAATGCCCCCTTGTGCCCGTCACCTTCCTTGGTATAAACAGATCCTCAGCGAGATATTTGTATTGTCCCCTTATATACTTATACATGGTTATTAGATCGCCCCTCAGTCGTCTTTTTTCTAGACTAAATAATCCTAATTTCGCTAATCTATCTGGGTATTGTAGTTCTCCCATCCCCTTTATTAATTTTGTTGCCCTCCTTTGTACTCTCTCTAGTTCCATTATATCCTTCATGAGCACCGGTGCCCAAAACTGGACACAGTACTCCATGTGCGGTCTAACTAGGGATTTGTACAGAGGCAGTATAATGCTCTCATCATGTGTATCCAGACCTCTTTTAATGCACCCCATGATCCTGTTTGCCTTGGCAGCTGCTGCCTGGCACTGGCTGCTCCAGGTAAGTTTATCATTAACTAGGATCCCCAAGTCCTTCTCCCTGTCAGATTTACCCAGTGGTTTCCCATTCAGTGTGTAATGGTGATATTGATTCCTTCTTCCCATGTGTATAACCTTACATTTATCATTGTTAAACCTCATCTGCCACCTTTCAGCCCAAGTTTCCAACTTATCCAGATCCATCTGTAGCAGAATACTATCTTCTCTTGTATTAACTGCTTTACATAGTTTTGTATCATCTGCAAATATCGATATTTTACTGTGTAAACCTTCTACCAGATCATTAATGAATATGTTGAAGAGAACAGGTCCCAATACTGACCCCTGCGGTACCCCACTGGTCACAGCGACCCAGTTAGAGACTATACCATTTATAACCACCCTCTGCTTTCTATCACTAAGCCAGTTACTAACCCATTTACACACATTTTCCCCCAGACCAAGCATTCTCATTTTGTGTACCAACCTCTTGTGCGGCATGGTATCAAACGCTTTGGAAAAATCGAGATATACCACGTCCAATGACTCACCGTGGTCCAGTCTATAGCTTACCTCTTCATAAAAACTGATTAGATTGGTTTGACAGGAGCGATTTCTCATAAACCCATGCTGATATGGAGTTAAACAGTTATTCTCATTGAGATAATCCAGAATAACATCCCTCAGAAACCCTTCAAATATTTTACCAACAATAGAGGTTAGACTTACTGGCCTATAATTTCCAGGTTCACTTTTAGAGCCCTTTTTGAATATTGGCACCACATTTGCTATGCGCCAATCCTGCGGAACAGATCCCGTCGCTATAGAGTCCCTAAAAATAAGAAATAATGGTTTATCTATTACATTACTTAGTTCTTAGTGACTTGTATAGAGGTAAAATTATGTTCTCCTCATGAGCATCTACGCCTCTTTTAATGCATCCCATTATTTTATTTGCCTTTGTAGCAGCTGCCTGACACTGGCCACTGAATATGAGTTTGTCATCCACCCATACACCCAGGTCTTTTTCATTGACGGTTTTGCCCAGAGTTTTAGAATTAAGCACATAATTATACATCTTATTACTTCTACCCAAGTGCATGACCTTACATTTATCCCCATTAAAGCTCATTTGTCATTTATCAGCCCAAGCTTCTAGTTTACATAAATCATCCTGTAATAAAAATTGTCCTCCCCTGTATTGATTACCCTGCAGAGTTTAGTGTCATCTGCAAATATTGAAATTCTACTCTGAATGCCCCCTACAAGGTCACTAATAAATATGTTAAAAAGAAGAGGGCCCAATACTGACCCCTGTGGTACCGCACTGCTAACCGCTACCCAGTCCGAGTGTGCTCCATTAATAACCACCCTTTGTTTCCTATCCCTGAGCCAGCTCTCAACCCACTTGCACATATTTTCCCCTATCCCCATTATTCTCATTTTATGTATCAACCTTTTGTGAGGCACCGTATCAAAAGCTTTTGAAAAGTCCATATACACTACGTCCACTGGGTTCCCTTGGTCCAATCCGGAACTTACCTCTTCATAGAAGCTGATCAAATTAGTCTGACATGAACGGTCCCTAGTAAACCCGTGCTGATACTGGGTCATGAGGTTATTCCTCTTCAGATACTCCAGTATAGCGTCCCTTAGAATGCCCTCCAGGATTTTACCCACAGTAGAGGTTAAGCTTACTGGCCTATAATTTCCGAGTTCAGTTTTTGTCCCCTTTTTGAATATTGGCACCACATTTGCTATACGCCAGTCCTGTGGTACAGACCCTGTTATTATGGAGTCTTTAAAGATTAAAAATAATGGTCTATCAATGACTGTACTTAGTTCCTGCAGTACTCGGGGGTGTATCCCATCCGGGCCCGGAGATTTGTCAATTTTAGTGATTTTTAGACGCCGCCGCACTTCCTGCTGGGTTAAGCAGGTGACATTTAATTGGGAATTTTTATCACTAGTCATTTTGTCCGCCATGGAATTTTCTTCTGTAAATACTGATGAAAAAAAGTCATTTAGCATATTGGCTTTTTCCTCATCCTCAGCCACCATTTCACCCAGACTATTTTTAAGGGGGCCAACACTATCATTTTTTAGTCTCTTACCATTTATGTAGTTAAAGAATATTTTAGGATTATTTTTACTCTCTCTGGCAAGGAGTCTCTCTGTCTCAATCTTAGCTGCCTTGATTTGCTTTTTACAGAATTTATTTAATTTTTTGTATTTATTTAATGCCTCCTCACTACCTACTTCCTTTAATTCTCTAAATGCTTTCTTTTTGTCACTTTTTGCGCCCCTTACAGCTCTATTTAGCCATATTGGTTTCCTCCTATTTCTAGTATGTTTATTCCCATACGGTATTAGGAATCACTGTGTTGAGAATCACCCGAACTATCAATATAAGTAAAGAATTAACTGATCACTAAACGGCATAACGAGAAAAAAAATTAAAATCTTCATAATTACGCTTTTTTTTGCTAACCAACTTTGGATTTTTTTTTCACCACTTTAGGCTTCTTTCACACTAGCGTCGGAATCTCCCCATCGCAATGCGTTGGGGAGAGATTCCGACGCTAGCGTTTGCTGCATTGCACAATGGGTGCAGCGGATGCATTTTTCCGGCGCATCCGCTGCCCCATTGTAAGGTGCGGGGAGGTGGGGGCGGAGTTCCGGCCGCGCATGCGCGGTCAGAAAAAGCGGTCCGTCAGGAGAAAAAACCGTTACATGTAGCGTTTTTTGCCCCCGACGGTCCGCCAAAGCACGACGCATCCGTCGCAAGACGGATGCGAAGTGTGGCAATCTGTCGCAAATGCGTCGTCAATACAAGTCTATGGGGAAAAAACGCATCCTGCAAGCACTTTTGCAGGATGCGTGTTTTCTGCAAAACGACTCATTGTGACGGATTAAAAAAAACGCTAGTGTGAAAGTAGCCTTAGTAAAAAAGAACTTAGACATGTTTCGTGTCTGTGAACTCGTAATGACCTGGAGAATCATAATGGCAGGTGGTCATTTTGAGCATTTAGTGAACATGTTAAAAAAAAGCCACTTGGATTTTTTTCCCGTTTAACAGCACACGATATGTTAAAACCAATTGTGTCGTTCAAAAGTACAGCTCGGCCCGCAAAAAAAACAAGCCCTCATACGGCTATAGTGACAGAAAAATAAATAAGTTATGGCCGTGGGCAGAAGGGGAGCAAAGAATGAAAACACAAAAATACCTCCGGTCATGAAGGGGTTAAACTAAAAAATAAACATATTTAGCATCTCCACATTGGCAGGCTACACTATAAAACTACATTATCCTGTACGATTAATGCCAAAAAAAGAAGCCAGAATTGTCAAATTTTTGAACAACCTGGTTCCCCAAAGCTAGAAAAAAAGTTGTATGTAGGTGAAAATGCAAAAATTAGCCTTGCAAAATAAAGTCCTTTACACTCCTCCAATTTGGAACTGTCAAGGCCATGCCCCCAGATGTGAAAAGACATCCAAACACCTCCAGGTGAGAAAAAGCCACCTCACCCTTTCCTAAAGTAATAAAGTCAGTTTATGGCACATAATCAGGCTAAAACCACCTCCCAGCACAGCAAAAGCTCTAATTCCACTTCAAACAAAAAGAACTAAAACAACACCAAAAGCACTAAAACCACCTCCCACCATCCCAAAGGTACAAAAGCCACATCACCCCATCCTTAAAGCCTCCTCACACCACCCCATAGCACTAAAGCCACCTCACACCTTCAGAAAAAGCACTAAATCCACCTCATACCTCCCCAAAAGCCTCCTCACACAACCCCAAAAGTACTAAATCCACCTCACACCACCCCCAAAGCACTAAAGCCTCCTCACACCACCCCAAAAGTACTAAAGTCACCTCACACCATCCCAAAAGCACTAAAGCCTCCTCACACCATCCCAAAAGCACTAAAGTCACCTCACACCATCCCAAAAGCACTAAAGCCTCCTCACACCTCCCCAAAAGCACTAAAGCCTCCTCACACCTCCCCAAAAGCACTAAAGCCTCCTCACACCACCCCAAAAGCACTAAAGCCTCCTCACACCACCCCAAAAGCACTAAAGCCTCCTCACACCACCCCAAAAGCACTAAAGCCTCCTCACACCTCCCCAAAAGCACTAAAGCCTCCTCACACCTCCCCAAAAGCACTAAAGCCTCCTCACACCACCCCAAAAGCAGTAAAGTCACCTCACACCATCCCAAAAGCTATATCACATTGCACAAAAGGTCCCAAGACCTCCTGACAAGCACCTCACTTGACCCCTCAGCATCTCCCAGTGTAACCTGGCCCTCCATGTGTGGACTCCACAGGTGGCTCCATCTTGTCCCTGCCCTGTATGGCGGCCCCCCGCACAGCACAGGATATCCCCCCTTTGTGTGAGTTCCTGCCACCCTCGTCCGTCCTGTCACGGTGTGAGCCTCCCCCATGCGCAGGCGCCTCCCTCGGCCCCGGCGTGCAGACTCCGCACACACGGCGCCTCCTTCCCTCCCTCATTCCTCCTCTCCGGGCCGCTAGCGGATAACACACAGCCATCTGCAGAACAAGTAAGTAATGCACCCACCCTGACCCGGAGCATGGGCCTCTCCGCTCCGCCGGACCCCCTGCTAATAAAACCGAATCATCCCCCTGAACGGCGGCTCATGGGTTAATCCGTATCCCCCTGGCAGCCCGCGGTGAGGGGCTTCCTGGCCTCGCAGACTTGGGGCAGTTGTTGTCAGCCTCCCCCGGTATGGCGGAGATCTTTGCCTCTTGTTGCCGGTTTTTCCGGCGGGGCTCGTGGAGTTTTTGTGTATTTTTGGGGAAGAGGTCTCCAGTCTCGGCTCCATTGTTTGCATGGAGAGAGGAGCGGTGTCTCCGGGCAGGTCCGCCAGCTTTTTGTCTGCTGGCCCCAAGGGACGAGCTATGAATGGCCTCCTGTGTCCCAGGCTGTGCGGAGCCCTGGGCTGCTGCTGGGCGAATGCTGCTGTCTACTGTCCTTGTCCTGGTCCCTGCTGCCCCCATGCACTGCGGGATTTGCTGCTGCTGTCTACTGTCCTTGTCTTGGTCCCTGCTGCCCCCCATGCACTGCCGGATTTGCTGCTGCTGTCTACTGTCCTTGTCCTGGTCCCTGCTGCCCCCCATGCACTGCGGGATTTGCTGCTGCTGTCTACTGTCCTTGTCTTGGTCCCTGCTGCCCCCCATGCACTGCCGGATTTGCTGCTGCTGTCTACTGTCCTTGTCCTGGTCCCTGCTGCCCCCATGCACTGCGGGATTTGCTGCTGCTGTCTACTGTCCTTGTCCTGGTCCCTGCTGCCCCCCATGCACTGGGGGATTTGCTGCTGCTGTCTACTGTCCTTGTCTTGGTCCCTGCTGCCCCCATGCACTGCCGGATTTGCTGCTGCTGTCTACTGTCCTTGTCCTGGTCCCTGCTGCCCCCATGCACTGCGGGATTTGCTGCTGCTGTCTACTGTCCTTGTCCTGGTCCCTGCTGCCCCCCATGCACTGGGGGATTTGCTGCTGCTGTCTACTGTCCTTGTCTTGGTCCCTGCTGCCCCCCATGCACTGCCGGATTTGCTGCTGCTGTCTACTGTCCTTGTCCTGGTCCCTGCTGCCCCCCATGCACTGCGGGATTTGCTGCTGCTGTCTACTGTCCTTGTCTTGGTCCCTGCTGCCCCCCATGCACTGCCGGATTTGCTGCTGCTGTCTACTGTCCTTGTCCTGGTCCCTGCTGCCCCCATGCACTGCGGGATTTGCTGCTGCTGTCTACTGTCCTTGTCCTGGTCCCTGCTGCCCCCCATGCACTGGGGGATTTGCTGCTGCTGTCTACTGTCCTTGTCTTGGTCCCTGCTGCCCCCATGCACTGCCGGATTTGCTGCTGCTGTCTACTGTCCTTGTCCTGGTCCCTGCTGCCCCCATGCACTGCGGGATTTGCTGCTGCTGTCTACTGTCCTTGTCCTGGTCCCTGCTGCCCCCCATGCACTGGGGGATTTGCTGCTGCTGTCTACTGTCCTTGTCTTGGTCCCTGCTGCCCCCATGCACTGCCGGATTTGCTGCTGCTGTCTACTGTCCTTGTCCTGGTCCCTGCTGCCCCCCATGCACTGCGGGATTTGCTGCTGCTGTCTACAGTCCTTGTCTTGGTCCCTGCTGCCCCCCATGCACTGCGGGATTTGCTGCTGCTGTCTACAGTCCTTGTCTTGGTCCCTGCTGCCCCCCATGCACTGCCGGATTTGCTGCTGCTGTCTACAGTCCTTGTCTTGGTCCCTGCTGCCCCCATGCACTGCCGGATTTGCTGCTGCTGTCTACAGTCCTTGTCTTGGTCCCTGCTGCCCCCCATGCACTGCGGGATTTGCTGCTGCTGTCTACTGTCCTTGTCTTGGTCCCTGCTGCCCCCCATGCACTGCCGGATTTGCTGCTGCTGTCTACAGTCCTTGTCTTGGTCCCTGCTGCCCCCATGCACTGCCGGATTTGCTGCTGCTGTCTACTGTCCTTGTCTTGGTCCCTGCTGCCCCCATGCACTGCGGGATTTGCTGCTGCTGTCTACTGTCCTTGTCTTGGTCCCTGCTGCCCCCCATGCACTGCGGGATTTGCTGCTGCTGTCTACTGTCCTTGTCTTGGTCCCTGCTGCCCCCATGCACTGCGGGATTTGCTGCTGCTGTCTACTGTCCTTGTCTTGGTCCCTGCTGCCCCCCATGCACTGCGGGATTTGCTGCTGCTGTCTACTGTCCTTGTCTTGGTCCCTGCTGCCCCCATGCACTGCGGGATTTGCTGCTGCTGTCTACTGTCCTTGTCTTGGTCCCTGCTGCCCCCATGCACTGCGGGATTTGCTGCTGCTGTCTACTGTCCTTGTCTTGGTCCCTGCTGCCCCCCATGCACTGCCGGATTTGCTGCTGCTGTCTACTGTCCTCGTCTTGGTCCCTGCTGCCCCCCATGCACTGCGGGATTTGCTGCTGCTGTCTACAGTCCTTGTCTTGGTTCCTGCTGCCCCCAGGCACTGCCGGATTTGCTGCTGCTGTCTACAGTCCTTGTCTTGGTCCCTGCTGCCCCCATGCACTGCCGGATTTGCTGCTGCTGTCTACTGTCCTTGTCTTGGTCCCTGCTGCCCCCATGCACTGCCGGATTTGCTGCTGCTGTCTACTGTCCTTGTCTTGGTCCCTGCTGCCCCCATGCACTGCCGGATTTGCTGCTGCTGTCTACTGTCCTTGTCTTGGTCCCTGCTGCCCCCCATGCACTGTGGGATTTGCTGCTGTTGTCTACTGTCCTTGTCTTGGTCCCTGCTGCCCCCATGCACTGCCGGATTTGCTGCTGCTGTCTACTGTCCTTGTCTTGGTCCCTGCTGCCCCCCATGCACTGCGGGATTTGCTGCTGCTGTCTACTGTCCTTGTCTTGGTCCCTGCTGCCCCCATGCACTGCGGGATTTGCTGCTGCTGTCTACTGTCCTTGTCTTGGTCCCTGCTGCCCCCATGCACTGCGGGATTTGCTGCTGCTGTCTACTGTCCTTGTCTTGGTCCCTGCTGCCCCCATGCACTGCGGGATTTGCTGCTGCTGTCTACTGTCCTTGTCTTGGTCCCTGCTGCCCCCATGCACTGCCGGATTTGCTGCTGCTGCTGTCTACTGTCCTTGTCTTGGTCCCTGCTGTCCCCCATGCACTGCCGGATTTGCTGCTGCTGTCTACAGTCCTTGTCTTGGTCCCTGCTGCCCCCCATGCACTGCGGGATTTGCTGCTGCTGTCTACTGTCCTTGTCTTGGTCCCTGCTGCCCCCCATGCACTGCGGGATTTGCTGCTGCTGTCTACTGTCCTTGTCTTGGTCCCTGCTGCCCCCCATGCACTGGGGGATTTGCTGCTGCTGTCTACTGTCCTTGTCTTGGTCCCTGCTGCCCCCCATGCACTGCCGGATGTTCAGTGGATTTTTGGATAACTTTACTGGGTGTCGTTTTGAGGATTTTTGGTGAGTTTCCTTCTCCAAATGCACAAAAAGAAGCCTCATATTCTCTTCCTATCAATGCAAATGGGCAATCCGCCTTGCTGTCCATGCAGTGAGGTTTTTGAGCTTTTTTTTTTTTTTTTCCTCCCAATACTAACCTGCGGAAATAAACAAGTGATCTGTGACTTCATTGAGGTGGAAGTCCTCTCAAACAATACAAAAAAAGCAATGGATTCCTTTAAGAAAGTGACTATTTTTTTTTTTTCATTTTTATTACGCCTCCAAAAACCGCCTGGGTTCACAGGTTTTTGATAAATTTTATTTTTAGGAGGGGATTTGAAGCGGATCTACAGTACCAAAAAAAATCTGGATTGCTCATCTTAATCATTGTAATGTCCACTTTGCTGTTCCTTTTGAATAGTTTCTTGTTTTTTTAAATCCTGGAGAATATAAGATCCCATGTTAATTAAAAAAACTCAAGAGGAAAAAAAAATTATGGTTATGTGCAAACATCGTCTTATACACTTTGCTGGAACTGTAGTATTTTTCTTTTTTTTTTTTTCAAGAAAAGGTATTAAATACTCATTGAGGCTATTTAGCCTAAAAGAAAATGGAGAAAAACGTGAAAGTACAGAAATAGCTTAGCTGACAAATATGAAAAATTGTTGAAAATTCAGCAGTCATTTTTGATAAATATTTTTTTTTTACTGACCAACTATTGAAAAATTGTAAAAATTGTCCAACCCCACAAATCACTGCCAAAAACTGCCCGTCACTTGCCCTTTTGTGCAAGCGGAGTAAGTTTACTTCTATAGGCTCCTGATCTGTCTGTATAGTCCATCTGATTGATATTGTGCAACAGTTGTACAAGTGATCCGAAGTGCATTGACTCAGTACTGATATCATGTCTGTGCAACCTTAGCCCCTTCCTGATGGGGCCTGTTTTCTTTTTCTTTTCTTTTTCCCTTTACTTTGAAGAGGAGCAATACTGAAAATCTAGGGGGGGGGGAATAGGGTAAAACTGAACCGGTGTATAATTTGGGTTAGTAAAATTGCGTCTGTGTTGAAAATCTGCACATAAAAGTCCCGCGTACCCGCAAGAGAAATTGACATATTGTGGATTTGAAGCACGCACCGCAGGTCAGTTTACGCTAATTAAAAAAAAAAATAACACCGAGAATGAGATTTCTATAAGTCCCATCCATTTTGCTGAAACTAAAAGGCACTGCGTTTTTGATGCAGTAAAAAGGCGCAGCGTCAAAAACGCACCAAATACTCATCATGGGCACACAGTCTAAGGGTATGCGCGGACCATCAGTGGACGCTGCGTACTTGTTCAGCATCCAACCTGCAGTAGCAAGCTGAAACCACGCAGTGGATGGGATTTCAAGAAATCCCACACCGACGATGCATCCGCAGACTCCCTCGGTAACAGACTTTCCAGACCGCAGCATGGCAATTTTTCTTGCAGAGCCATTAGGGTCTGTGCACATGCTGCGGATCCGCATCGGTTTTGGCGCTGCGGATTCGCAGCTGTTTTCCATGAGTTTACAGTACCATGTAAACCTATGGAAAACAAAATCCGCAGTGCACATGCTGCGGAAAAAAACGCGTGGAAACGCAGCGGTTTATGTTCCGCAGCATGTCAATTCTTTGTGCGGATTCCGCTGCGGTTTACACCTGCTCCATTATAGGAATCCGCACAAAACCACAGTAAATCCGCAGGTAATCCGAAGTGCGGTTTACCTGCGGATTTACAAAAAGAGGTGCGGAAAAATCCGCAGACATCCCACCTACACGTGCACATACCCTTAGTCTCCCAAGATAAAGTTCACCCATAGAATGTATTGGACGTGGTGAATCCGCACGGTCCAGTGAACACTTGTGGATTCACCTGTGTTCAATAGACGGCAGCAATATACCGTATGACAGGGTTGCACGTGATGTCATGTCGCATTATGTAATATGGCTGATATTTATTTTCTCATAGATTCTCGAACAGTGAAAAAAAAAATGTGCCTTTGCTTGAGAGAGTACGGCATGGGTCCGCAGTGCACCTTCATCTCCACCCTGTAAAGTTCATATACATCATGTTGAGCAATTCCTGAGTAATTCTGCCTCAGGATGGTGAACAACATCTTACAGTCTGCTTTATTAGACTATTAAATAGCAAATTTTTCTGTGCAATGATGCAGCCTCCATTCATTGATCATTATAGTGGACATTTTGCCTCATAAATTATTGACCTCCTGGCTTCTGCTAGTTTTGGCTTCTATACAATAGCGCCGTTCAGCAGGAGAGTCAATGCTCGTGACTTTGGCAAGGGCGCTTTCTTGCCTTCTACCTTAGCTATTGACAGAGGTAATTTACGTTAAATCAAATCTGCAATCATAATTAGTCACAGCGATTGACACTTATTCACACAATGGCACCTTATTATCCGGTTTGTGTTACGGCCACAATCCCAAGCATGAATGCAGAATTCCTTGCCAGAACGAAGGGCATCACAGGCTTATAGGATGATTTTTAGTTCACCGACGCTTCTTACCGAATGTGTATGGGGGTCTCCTGACTTTTGAATTACCGGTACATCCAATTCTTTTGTTTTCCTGGGAGATGAGGTGTCAGCCAGCTGCCTATGTCCCTCTCCCTATTGAAGGCACCAACGAGCAAGCAGAGGACTCTGGGCGATTGCTACCAAAGATGTGTGAGCACCATAACCATGTTCTGATGTTAAAAATTCTTTGAAATTTAGTGATAAGTGAAATGGCCATCCTTATAGGTGATGTCACTTATTTGCATTAGTATGTGGAGTGGTATTAGGGGAGTGCAAAAGAATCTGATGTTCAGTGGCCCAGGAAAACTGGAAGTTACAAAGGTCCTCTGTGATAAGAAATCCTAAAAAGTGTATTGTTTATAGTTTGTTTTTGTCACATTTTGTTTGTAAATGCAAATATAACACCACTGGGGATCCATAAGGCAGGGAATAAGTCTACCAGTGACACAGTAGCAGCTACCCAGTGCCTGGTAATGGAGAGATAGGGGCAGCACTTGTGTGGTCGGTTCCTGTGTGTGCAGATAATGACATGTAGGCGGTTTACACAGGCTGGACATGCACATTTATTTTGGCTAACTCTTTCTGTAGAGAAGAGGGAGGAGGACCTGCCACTGCGCCATCATTATTGGTGGTGACTGTCCTTTTTTTAAAATTTATTTTAATAATCTAATAGGCTTTTCCCATCACAGTGGTGGTTTGTTCACACCACCGTATTTTCGTTCTAAGTACTGTAAGTAAAGAAAAAAAAGACCACACTTTGACCAATGTTATTTAAAAATACAGTGCAGGTGATTTTTCTTAATTTTTTTCATTTACTGAACCTGCGTCTGAAAAACAAATTGCAGCCTGCACTAGTTTGTGCCATAAATTAGATGAGTGTATGGGTGTGCTAAAAAAAATCAGATGCTAAGGCCATGTTCACACCATCCTTTTTTTAATGCGGAATCGCCGCGATTTTCCCGCTGCGGGTCTGCAGCTGTTTTCCATGCAGGGTACATTACAATGTACCCTATGGAAAACAGGAACTGCTGTGCCCACATTGCGGAAAATCGCGAAAAAAGCCCCGCTGAATAGCCGCGGTAAAAAAGAAGTACCATGTCGCTTCTTTTTGCGGAACTGCAGCGGTTCTGCACCCATAGACCTCCATTGTGAGGTCAAACCCGCAGTAAAACCCGCAGATGAAAAAAAATATCTGCGGGTTTTCTGCGGTTTGTGGTGCAGAACCGCTGCAGTGTGGCTGCCCCCCCGTGCCCCAATCCCACCCCCCATGCTCCGATGCCACCCCCCCGTGCCCTCATCTCCCCCCCCCCCTTATACTTACCCGGCCTCCCGGTGTCCGTCCGGTCGTCTTCTCCCTGGGCGCCGCCATCTTGCAAAATGGCGGGCGCATGCGCAGTGCGCCCGCCGAATCTGCCTGCCGGCAGATTCGTTCCAAAGTGCATTTTGATCACTGAGATAGGTTATATCTCAGTGATCAAAATTAAAAAAAATAGTAAATGACCCGGGGGGGGGGGGGGGGGGGGGGTCCCTACTTATGGGGGTGACAAAGGGGGGGGGGGGGCCCTTTGTCACCCCCATAGGTAGGGACAATAAAAAAATTAAGAATTTTTTATTTTTTTTCCACTAAGGTTAGAATAGGGGTAGGGTATTTTCAGCCATTTTAAAGGGACACTGTCACCTGAATTTGGAGGGAACAATCTTCAGCCATGGAGGCGGGGTTTTTGGGTTTTTGATTCACCCTTTCCTTACCCGCTGGCTGCATGCTGGCTGCAATATTGGATTGAAGTTCATTCTCTGTCCTTCATAGTACACGCCTGCGCAAGGCAAGATTACCTTGTGCAGGCATGTACTATGGAGGACAGAGAATGAACTTCAATCCAATATTGCAGCCAGCGGGTAAGGAAGGTGAATCAAAAACCCCGCCTCCATGGCTGAAGATTGCTCCCTCCAAATTCAGGTGACAGTGTCCCTTTAACCCTAAAAAACTTCCTAGAAAACACACAGACTCTGCATAGAAAACTGCATCAAAAAACGCACCAAAAAACGCACCAAAAAGCACCAAAAAAAGAACCTGCGTTTTCTGCCAAGAGCTGCGGTTTTTAGTCCTGAAAAAAAAGGAGGGAAATCAGGAACGTGTGAACATAGCCTTACAGATGCATTGTAATTCTGTAACATAACTTATATTGTTTTTCTTTCTTGAATGTTCATTTGAATTCACTTTTGGCCCCTTCATTCTCAGGATCCTTGGGGGTTAGATTTTGCTGAACCACCAGCAAATTTGACTTTAATAATTTTCTTTATAACATCCCAATATGATCAAAAATGAAATTTCTTCACCTCTATTAAAGCTACTGTCCAGTTAGAGGATCACAATTTATAAGCAAGATACTTGCTACCTATAAGGGATGATTACTGTGCTTGATTATTTTATTCAGATTTTGCTGCTATTTAGCTCATGTGTGTCTAAAGGGAGTCTATGGTAGTCGGAGACGCACCTCCTGTCTTATCATAGGCTCAGGATACCTTTTTTATGGGGAAAGACTTCTTTCCATTGTGATTTTTATTTTATTCTTTTTTTTCCTTTTTCCACAATTGTTAGCCTAGGGGTATGTGTACACAACATCTTTTTCAATTGGATTTTTCAGAAAATGCTCAAAAGAATGAGCATGTTTATCTTTTATGTTAAAATAAATTGCTGTTCAATACAATCAGGATTTTGAAGACTTTTAATCACTTTTCAGTTCCTAAAAACGGTGACCGTTTAATCCTTCACCCCTTTGCCTGTTTAATGACCAGGCAAAATTTTACAGTTCTGACCACTGATTCTGAGACTGTTCTTTGGTGACATATTGTACTTCATGATCGGGGTAAAATTTCTTTAATATGACTGTTTTTTTTCTGAAAATAACAGAAATCTGTTGAATATTTAGCAATTTTCAAACTTTTAATTCTTCTACCCTTAAACCAGAAAGTTATGTCAGGCAGAACAGGCCATCTGCATCATTTTTTTTTTGTTAGGTAGTTAGAAGGGTTAAAAGTTTATCAGCAATTTCTTATTTTTCCCCCAAATTTTCAAAACCATCTTTTAGGGACCACATCACATTTGAAGTCACTTTGAGGGGCCAAAAAATACCCAAAAGTGACACCATTTTAAAAACTACACTCTTAAAAGTACTAAAAACCAAATTCAAGAACTTTATTAACCCTTCACAGGGTGTTTCCAGAGGCTTTGAGCTGCTAGTAACTCTGAAGCCCCCCTATATTCCTATTAACAGATGACGGACCTGAGTGGGTTTTCTTTTTTTTTTTGACGATTGAGTTGAACCTTTATTGAGAACATTTTACATAATATTTAGGATCACATTTATCCTGCGATCTACACTAAGCACTTACATCAGGGTTTCCATCTAAATCTACAAGTGATGTGATCCAGACGAAACCTCCGAGGGATCCATTCACTATAATGTGACAGCTGAGGACTGTTTATTTACAGTTGGCGGATGGGAACCCGTTAACAGTGTTTTGTCTTTTATTTTTAAGGGGATATGGTTAAGTGGACCACCTCTTATATATCACAGTTCAATATTTCTATAATGCTGTATTTCTGCCACCAACCTGACCTAGAAGAACTGAAAAATAACTTTTATTATACTCACCTGTGGGGCAGTCCGGTACGAGGGGCGTAGCTCTTCTTGGCTGGCGCCCCCTCCCCATCTTATGACGCATTTCTGCATCATCCAAACAATCTCCTCGGCATCACGTTCCTGCGCAGGTGTACTTATCTGCCCTGTTGAGGGCAGAGCAAAGTACTGCAGTGCGCAGGCGCTGGGAAAGGTCAGAGAGGTCCAGCTCCTGCGCACTGCAGGACTTTGCTCTGCCCTCAACAGGACAGATAAGTACGCCTGCGCAGGAGCGCGATGCAGAGCAGACTGTTTGGATGATGCAGGGATGCATCATCCACCATCCACATGAGCGAAGAAGGAGGCGCCAGACCAATAAGAGCTACACCTCTCGGACCGGACCACCCCGCAGGTGAGTATATAAGTTATTTCTCAGTTTTTCTATGTCGGATTGGGGGCAGATATGCATCATTATAGAGTGTTGTATATCAACCCTGAAAGGTGGTGGCCGTAACTAGTATTGGCCTAACCTGGTGACAGGTTCCCTTTATGGACAAACTGGAGAGTTGCGAGAGTGTTATCGGGTAGGCCACATAGGAGGATGTTGCAGTAGTGGAGGAGGGAGATGATTAGGGCATGCACAAGCATTTTAGTAGATTGGGGGATTGAGGATTCTGGAAATATTTTTGACCTGGAGGCGACAAGAAGTGGCGAGAGCTTGGATGTGCTGAAGGACAGGGCAGAGTCAAGGGTTACTCCGATGCAACAGATTTCCAGTACAGGGGAAAGCGTGATGTCATTAATTGTGACAGATGAGGAAGGGAAGCAAATGACTCTTTGGAGTAAAATATTGTTTAAAAACAGGCAGGGAAATGCTTTATCTCACAGAGAGAATCGTCTGTTATCTCCTGGTGTCCTGTCTGCATACTCTTTTGCTTCCTCCCCTACCCAGGAGCTGTGCTATGATCAGGCCATGTCCCTGCACGGTCAGACACAGACATTACACAGTACACAGCAGGGGCACATTTATAAGATTATCTCAGCACAGGAACATTTTATGTAAACACATCCAGTTGTGGAACTTATTATTATGCCAAGATCTATTGATTTCAAATTTTGTTTGTAGGAAAACCCCTTTAACAAATGTAAATGGCTAATATTGTAAAACCTGAAGGACAGGCAATGTCTTCCGTTTTGAATTATAAATTTTTTTTTTTTTTGGGGGGGCGGGGTTATCGAGCCTTTTAAAATTATTTTAAGCAATCAATATTAGATGAGTTGGTGTCTGACTATCATGCGAGTACCGCAGTCTCTTCAGTGGTTACAGCAGCTTGCAGGCTGCTTTCTACTCGCTTGTACTCCATTAATTTTATAGTGGGTGGCCAAGATTACAACGTTTTTATTCAATTCATTGGAAGAATGCTACAATATCGTCAATGGTCGCTTAAGAAGCAAAACAAAAAAATTAGGTGAGCACAAGCCTTCGAGGTGCTGTAAATATGAAAGAGACTGCGACGCTGGGATCTAATATTTATGGCTCATCCAATGCTAAACTGATTGATCCGTATATGTGTCAGTGAGGCCGTGTATATGTATGCTATGTTATATGTGTGTGTGATAACAATAAAGGAGGACAAGCAAAAGAATAAAGTAATGATGGGAGGATTATCTTACACTGGGGATTTCCTTGGGCGGAGTGACTGCTGCATTAGCGCTGATAATAAAAGGCTGGATTAATTCTTACATTTAATTAACTTGATACATTCTCTTGTGCATGCTGATAAAGTTTAGCGCATAAAAACATGTTTCAACGTCCTGAGGTTTTTGCTGCAAAACCTGATTCCTGCATTTTTGCATTCTTTTCTATCTATGGCTGAAATAAGTGACGGGCTGCGGTCTTAAAAAAAATGCAGCAGTTTTCCAATTCAGTCAGGGAAATTTAACAACAATGTGTGTACATGAAGATAGCTTTTGTTGGTGCTGTAAAACGCAGCTTAAAAGTTGTATTAAATAACGCAGCAAAAACGCATCGTGTGAACATAGCCGTACAGCAGTGCGCTGTTGGTCGCTCTTTTGATTGTTTGGTTTTCAGAAAGTTTGTAAAGGGCGCTAAATATTTGATGCCAATAACATTACCGTCTTTTTATTCTGTTTAGTGTAGAACAAGTACTTCTTGGCCGATATTATGAAGCTGGTCTTTATGTTCTGTACAGACCTGTCCGGGGAGTGGTTTTGTGGTGTCTTTACAGCGTCAGACTGGTTCTGTGGTCTGACTCATGTGACGTCCATAGTTTCCTGTACCGTTGCATCTGTCGGCCTTTCTACAATTGATTTTGTAATTGGTGTTCCAGTATTGAAACCGCAGCATTCAGATGTAGCACGTCAGGATAGGTTTACATCATGGTCGACCCAATTTTCAGACCGAGCACTCACCTGTCAGAGAAGAACAAAGAACGTCCCCTACTACCGCTGGGTGTCCTAACTGTGGGACACCCACCAATCTAACAGTTCTCATCCAGCCAGAAGTAGGTTACCATTTTTGGAGACTGAAATGCTCTTTAAATACCCTTTCATGAAGTTTTGCAGAATCCCCAATTTATGATCAGTTTGTAGTCGGGTTAATAATTTTCTCATGCAGTCCTCTTGGTCACTATGCTCACACGCACTTTTTTTTTTGTTGGCGGTGTTTTTTTGTTGCTGTTGCATTTTTGGTGAATACTACGAACTTTATTAAACATGCACTGTAGTAAAAGAAAAACAAAACTAAAAAGGCAGAAAAAAAATGCTTTTTTTACTGCAGACAAAAATGTTGTGTAAACTTGGCCTAATACATTGGGCCAGATTTGATGCATGCAACATGGAGCCATCACACAGCCTTCATAGGCTGCTATTGAAACTGCATTGGTTTCATAGAGAAATGCTAAGGCTATGTGCACACGTTGCGGATTAGCCTCTGGAAGTTTTTGTGTGGATTCTGCATCTCTAGGCAGAAATCGCAGGTGCGGATTTGATGCATTTTTTATGTGGATTTTGTGCTGATTTCTTGCGTTTTTACTCCTGCGGATTTCTATAATGGAATGGGTCCAAAAACGCTGCAGATCCGCACAAAAGAAGTGACCTACATCTTTTAATCCGCAGCGTTTCCGTGAGGAATTTTCCGCACCATTAGCACAGCATTGTTTTTTTTTTTCATTGATTTACATTGTACTGTAAATCACTTGCAGATCTGCAGCGTTTCTGCACGGTAAAAAACGCTACAGATCCACAGGAAATCCGCAACATGTGCACATAGCCTAATAATCCTCGAGACAATAAATGTGGCATGCCTTGTTGGTGAAGTAACATTTTGAGGTGGAAAATATATTGCTATTTAAATCTATTTCATTTTTTCTGTTGGCACAAAGTAATCTGTTTTATAGAGTCACACGTTCTAACCTGCACTACTTTGCAGTATTTTGGTAACTTTTGGCGATATCTCGTGCTCTATCATGACACCTCCCTCAGGATAGGAGATAGAAACACAGATTCTTGCACAAAAAAAAACAAAAAAAAAACAGGTTAGGTTTGTGAATATCCAAGTTTTTATGTTTAACCATAAAGGGATCTGATCCAGTCACTGAAGCTAAATATACAACACGCAAGATCATATGTCCTTGCTATTAATCGGTGTCATAACTGGCAAGGAACTAAGGAAGTTGTCCAATACCTGGACAACTTCTCATATGCCTCACTTGGCCCCCATAAAATAATAAAGCCTATACTCGCCTTCCCGTAGTTTCGCAGTTCCCGCGGTGTGGGCACTAGCTCTCCCGCGGCTTCCGTGCTGCTGTTGTGACGCCGGCGCCCAATCATGTTTGATTTGTCCGAAGGCGGGGACAGACACCGGCACTGATTGGGCACTGGCGTCACGTGTCGCAACACCGCACAAGAACCCCAGGGAGAGCGAGTGCCGGCACGACAGGAACGGCGCCAGCACAGGAGGTGAGTAAAATCTTTATTACTTTATGAAGGCCAAACATTTAGGAGAAGAACGGGTTATCATAGTAGTGGACAACCCCTTTAAGATGCATTTTTTTGGTGAGTTTTTGACATTGTGTATTTTCGCTGCATTAAAAACTCAGCATCTTACAGTTCCACCAGAGTAGATAGTATTTATAGAGATTTCCTGCCCATTGTGCTTTTTTTTTTATTTTTCTTTTTTACTGCGTATTTACCTTGATGTTGTAAGGGAATTGCAGAATTTATTCATATATTACCATCGTCATTGGGGGACGTAGTAGTGGGATATTCTGACATTGCGTTATTGTCCAAAGGCCCCTTCTAACAAAAATGAAGTGGATAACGCCAAAGTGTTCAGAGGATAAAGCCTTTTTCTGTCATAAGATTTTTTTGAAATATCAAAACAATAACTTTAAGGCTATGTTCTCACGTTCAGGAATTTTCGCGTTTTTTTCGCTATAAAAACGCGATAAAACCGCAAAAAAAGTGCATACATTAAGCATCCTATTTATTAGAATGCAATCTGCATTTTTTGTGCACATGCTGCGTTTTTTTTCTGCGGCGGAATCGCATTCTGGAAAAAAAATGCAGCATGTTCATTTTTTTATGCAGAATCGCGAGGATTCCGCACACACAGGAATGCATTAATCCGCTTACTTTCCGCATGTGGCTGTGCCCACCATGCGGGAAGTAAGCGGATCATGTGCGGTTGGTACCCAGGGTGGAGGAGAGGAGACGGACGGGTGCACATAGCCTAAACGTTGGGTTGTGGAGCTGTAAAGTTTTCTGCCGTAAAGGATTGTTCATTTGTATTATTTTTTAAGTCAGACTTTTTTTCTAGTTAAATGTGATATCCATAGACATTTTGTGTGCCTTTTTTTTGATCAAATAGTTACCTGTTTTGCCAAAATGTTGCAAGGGAGGGACTGAAGTCCCAAACTCTTAGGCTATGTGTGCACGTTGCGGATTTTGCTGCGGATCGGCAGTGGATTTGCAGCTGCGGGTCCGCAGCAACTTTCCATGCGTTTACAGTACAATGGAAACCGCAATCCGCAGTGCCCATGCTGCGGAAAAAAACGCACGGAAACGCTGCGGGTTACATTCTGCAGCATGTCAATTCTTTGTGCGGGTTCCGCTGCGGTTTACACCTGCTCCGTCCACAATAGGAATCCGCAGGTGGAATCCGCGGTAAATCCGCAGGTAAAATGCAGTGCCTTTTACCTAAGGATTTCTCAAATCCTCTGTGGAAAAATCCGCAGAGCTCCAAAATACGTGTGCACATACCCTTACAATAATGGCAAACACCAGCACATATAAAATAGACTTCAAAGAAGTAATAAAAAGTGCCAATTAAAAATGTGATAAAAGGACAAAAAAATTAAACAAAAGATGTGCAATAATGAATTAGGGGCCAATAGTTTAATACAGTTAACGTAGTAATAAAATAGGTAAAAAGTGCTGCCAAACAGAAGCTTGAAGGGAAACTTTTTCTTCTACCAGAATAATCTGATATTAGTGGATGGATGTTCCTTGTCTGGATCTGTGTAACCATAGTGGTAAAATGGGTGATTTCCCAAATGTCTTCTGATTAGCTAGTGCTATAATTGTCATTGGGATGAAAAGGGTTCATTGCATGTTGTCTGCTCGTTCCTTGGCACGTCATGTGTCTGCATGTGGACACTAGGGAGAACATCCAAGTATATATCTCGGAAGGAACTTGCCGTTCGAGAATTGAAGTTACAAGCTTTGCTCAAAATCTTCGATATCATTTAGGCTGTGTGCACACGATGCAGATTTGGTGCAGAAAAATCTGCTGCAGTTCTGCACTAAATCTGCATCTCCTGGCAGAATCTGCAGGTGCGTTTTTTATGCGTTTTTTTATGCGTTTTTTGTGCACAAATCTGCACAAAAAACGCATAAAAACGCATAAAAAACGCACCTGCAGATTTCTATTATGGAGGGGTGCAGAAATGCTGCAGAACTGCACAAAAGAAGTGACATGCACTTCTTTGAAATCTGCAGCGTTTCTGCGCAGATTTTTCTGCACCATGTGCACAGCTTTTTTTTTTTCACATTGATTTACATTGTACTGTAATCACAGTGCAGTTCTGCAGCGTTTCTGCTGCAGAAAAATCTGCTGCAGTTCTGCACTAAATCTGCATCGTGTGCACATACCCTTACTGCGTACAGTCGGATGCGCTACAGACACCTGTGGGTAGTACTATGGCTAAAAAAGCAAACAAAAGCAAAACACGTAAGCAAGCTGTCATACTAGAATCCGCCTATTGTAGACATGACGTCAGTCTCTGTGTGTGAACTACAGGAGGACAGAAATCCCTACTGGCAGCTTTCTATTCTTCTATCTGGACCCAGTGCTGAGCGTTCCTATTATGGTAGAAAAAAAACTCCCTGCCCCTTCTCCCATGTTGACGGAATTAATAAGCGCTACGGAATATGATGGCTATAGAAGCAGCGCATAATAAATAAGATCTATACAAAAGAGTCTTGTTAGAACGGCTTGGTCGCTACCATATCCTGCTATCTGGCAGCAAGGACTTTTTCAGACCTCCTTGATTTTTGTCATATGTTAAAACACGAACTGTTGTTCATCAATGTTTTGATCTGCATTTCATTAGTGTTGGTCAGGGTTTCAGTGGTTACAATAACCGATCTTTCACATATAAGAAAACGAAAACAAAACGACCTTGTGATAATTCTCCTTTTGATTTTCACGAACCTATAGACGTGAATGGGACATTTAGTTCCTTGACTCAGATCAAAAACAGACATGAACTTTTTTTTTTTTTTGTGGTCCACAAAACAATTTGAGACATTTGATTAACATTATAGACTTCTCATAATCTCATAGGGTATGCGCACATGATCAGCAAACGCTGCGGTTTGGACCCTGCCTGCTTGCTCAGCGTCAAATCCATAGCATCAAGATGTTCATGTCCACTATTCTTTCACAGACTACTTTTGATCACTCGCAGAGACCAACATGCGGCGCTTCTCTCTAGACCGCAGTAAGTCCATTTATCTTACGCATTTCACCGGACGCAGTGAATCCGCACGGTCCAGTGAACACTTGTGGATTCACCTGCGTTGAATAGACTGCAGCGCTTCCAAAACGCTGCTGCTAGTTTTGGATCTTCTGCACATACCCATATAGAGTGTGTACTTAATTTATGGACATCTGAACGAGGCCTAAGATACCCCAGCACTCAATGGATGTCCGTGCTATCTGTGAGTGGTATGTGCAGATTTTATAGTGTATTCTATGAGATGAAACATCAGCATCTCTCCCCTGCCTCCTGCTTGTAAGAGCTGACAGGAAGAAACCTCTTATCGTCAGGTGTCTAGGTATTATATTGGTTGTTCTGTTGGATAATCTTTATTGCTTAGACGGCTTTTTACTGACAATTGAGCTACATTACTTCTTTACTCTGTGGGTGGTGTATGTGTTGATTTAAGCCTCCTTTGCAGACAACAGATGTATCCTCAGGGCGCATATGACACTGTAGACATATACACGGTTACACCTATATAGAATTCCAATGAATTGCTTTGCATGTGATTTTGTTAACATTGTTCGATTTATTTGTGATGATATCGTTGTCACGTGGAATTACACAGATGCATGTAGTTTCATGCAAACCCATAGTAATTTTACACTGTAATACTGCGATCATCATATGTTGAGACAGTAGTGTGTTTTTTCTGCCACAGTAGTGACAATGCTGAGCCAGTTTTCCATGGTTTTCAACAATCACAACAAAAATGGCACGGTTTTAGGGTAACTTGAAAGTAGCGGTTTTTGCAGCTTTTTTTTCTGCAGCAAAACCTGATCTTCTTGGCAGGAATGAAAATGCGTAAAAGGTTTAGGTGCTTTTTTGTTGCGTATTTGCATTTTTGGTGCCTTTTTTTTTTTCTCTTTGTCCATACTAATGTCCTTGAATTGTCAGCAGCAAAAACACAGCAAATAATGATACCTGCATTTTTGCTGCATTTTTTCAACACCCATTCAAGTGAGTGAAAAACCGCTGAAAGAAGTGGCATGCTCTATGTCCAAAAAATGCAGCAAAGCACAAAATACTGATTGCACAAAAAAAAGTGTGCGCACGTGAGATCTCTGAACTCTTATAGGCTTTGCTGGTACTGTAAAATGCACCTGAAAATTAGCATAAAAAGGCAGCAAAAAAAGCAGCAAAAACGCCCTGTGTGAACTTACTCTTACAGTAAATTAGACAAGGGGAAAAATACATAGCCTTCTAAGGGTACCGTCACACAGTGCAATTTTGATCGCTACGACGGCACGATTCGTGACGTTCGAGCGATATAGTTACGAGATCGCAGTGTCTGACACGCTCCTGCGATCAGGGACCCCACTGAGAATCGTACGTCGTAGCAGATCGTTTGAAACTTTCTTTCGTCGTCTAGTGTCCCGCTGTGGCGGCATGATTGCATGGTGTAACATATATCGTATACGATGTGTGCATAGTAACCAACGGCTTCTACATCGCACATACGTCATGAAATTATCGCTCCAGCGTCGTAGATTGCAAAGTGTGACAGCAGTCTACGACGCTGGAGCGATATTGTTACGACGCTGGAGCGTCACGGATCGTACCGTCGTAGCGATGAAAATTGCACTGTGTGACGGTACCCTTAAGTGTGAATGCAGCCTTTAGCAGCAATTATCACTGTTTACTTATTTATTGTAAGATCACTTTTGCAAAGTAGTCAAATTACCTTAGAATAAAGGTACCGTCACATTAGCGACGCTCCAGCGACATAGACAACGATCCGACCTAAACTAGATCGCTGCAGCGTCGCTGTTTAGGTCGCTGTAGAGATGTCAAACACAGCAACTCCAGAACGATGCAGGAGCGATCCAGTGACGTACTTATCGTTCTCGCTGGTTGTTAGCTCTGTGAAAAAACATTGCAGGCATCGTTGCTTTTGCTGTCAAACATGACGAATCACGCCGACCTGACGACCAAATAAAGTTCTGGCCTTCTAGCTCCGACCAGCGATGTCACAGCGGGATCCTGATCGCTGCTGCGTGTCAAACACAACGAGATCGCTATCCAGGACGCTGCAACGTCACGGATCGCTGTCGTTGTTCACTGTGAAGGTACCTTAAGGGAGTGGCGACTATAATATTGCAGGCGGCAAGAGCATCATCAGCTGCTGGCAGATCTATCTTTTAGGGCATGTTTCCATTTGCGAGAAACACGTCCGTGTCTCGCATGTGGAAACGAAGCTCTGGTACCGGCACTCGAGAGCGGAGCGTGAGGCTCCATGTGTTGCTATGCAGCCGCACGCTCCGCTCCGGAGTGCCGGCACCAGAGCTTCGTTTCCACATGCGAGACACGGACGTGTTTCTCGCAAATGGAAACAAGCCCTTAGGCTGGGGTCAGACTAGCGTATTGCATCTGATGCGAGAGCATGGGATGCGATATGCTAATGACCCTCGGCTCCTGCTCTGCTGCGAGCGGGAGCCGAGTGTCATGCGTCTGTGCTCCGAGCTTCTCGCAAAGAGCGGATCGGAGCACAGCTGCGGAGGAGGCGGAGAAACTAATTTCTCCATCTCCTCCATTGCCGGGGTCAGCGTTAAACACACATCACTCGGATGATATCCGAGTGGTGTGCGCTGTCTCACTCTCACCCATAGGCTTATATGGGTGCGAGTGAGCCGAGAGTCGGCCGAGTGTCGGTGACAATCACAGCATGCTGTGATTGTCTCGGACCGATGAAGATGGCCGAGAAAAAATCGGCTGCTGAGAACTGCCCCATAGTTTAACATTGGTCCGAGTGCAATGCGATTTTTTTTTTTTTCTTATCGCATTGCACTCGTCCGTATTATGGTCTAGTGTGACTCCGACCTTAAGCAGGTAGTAGCATGTCTGGAGCGCCTAAATGGCTGCGGCCTTTCTTATGGCGGGTTATAATGAAAATGCCGTAGTAAAGAGCTCTTTGATACCATGATTGAAACCTGTTGCCTCTATAGTAAGCAAGATCATTGAGGCTCAGATCCATATCTGACAGGCTTGGGTTTGATTACAGGGATGTGATTAAATTAAGCAACATGTGCGGCCATGTTCTCTAGTTAACCCTGACCGCTGTAAAGAGCGCTGAGAGATTAGGACCCTAGTTCTTCTGATTGGTCAGACCCTCAAATTTGAGGGCCCGATTCACCAAGGTGTGTTTGATAGTTTTTTTCACCTACACCTTGAAATGTCACAAAATGTTGTGACTTTTGCCATTTTTGCACCATTCTTGGCCAGCTCTGTCAGAGTCCATGGACGGGGTAGTAAGACCTGCCTGGCATGCTTATTGAAATTTTAGGCTATGTGCACACGTCTTCTTGGCCACTGCGGATTTTTCCGCAGCAGATTTGATAAATCTGCAGGGCAAAAATGCTGCGTTTTTGCTGCAGATTTATCGCGGATTTACCGCGGTTTTCACTGCGGTTTTACAACTGCGGTTTTCCATATGGGCAGCTATAAAACGCTGTGGAATCCGCAGAAAGATGTGACATGCTGCGGAATGTAAACCGATGCGTCTCCGCGCGCTTTTTTCCGCAGCATGGGCACAGCTTTTTGGTTTCCCATAGGTTTACATTGAACTGTAAACTCATGGGAAACTGCTGCGGATCCGCTGCTGCAGAATCGCTGCGGATCCGCAGCAAAATCCGCATCGTGTGCACATACCCTTATACTACTTTGGCGCATATTATGCCAAAAATGTATTGTAGTGCCAGACTAGAGCGCCGTTTCTCGCGAAGGCCCACAGCAATTGTAAGATGCATTCCTTAGTGAATTAGGTGCGTCTTACTCAATCGGTGATTTAACTGCTTCACCACCTTGGGATTTTCCATTTTGTTTTTTCTATTTTTGCTCCTGTTCTTCCCAGAGCTATGTTTTTTTTTTTCTGGCAATATAAGGGCTTGTTTTTTTTTTTTTTTTTGCGGGACAAGTTGTAGTTTTGAATGACACCATTTGTTTTACCATATAGTGTACTGGAAAATGGTGTAAAATTTGGAAGTGCGGTGAAATTGGGGGGGGGGGGGGGGGGGGCGTGCACTTCCACATTTTTTTTTTTTTTTACCATGTTAACTAAATGCTAAAATTGACCCATTAGTATTATTCCCAAGGCCATTACGAGTTCACAGATACCAAACATGTCTAGGTTATTTTTTATTTAAACAGTGAAAAAAATGTAAATTGCGACATTTTCTGAGACTCATAGCGTCTCCATTTTTCGTTATCTGGGGCCTGGTGAGGGCTTATTTTTTGCACCCTTAGCTGATATTTTTATTTATACCATTTCGAGATAGATACAATGTTTTGGTCGCCTGTTAATGTGTTTTATTTTGATGTTGCGGAGAAGAAGAAAAAAGTAATTCTGGATTTTTTTATTTTTTTTTTCTAGTTGCGCCGTTTATCATTTACCACTCGGATTACTTTTTTTAATATTTTGATAGATCAGGCAATTCTAAACACTGCGATAACAAATGTGTATTTAAGGTTTTTTTTTTTTTACTTTTTACATGTTCAATAGTCTCCATAGGCGATTTGAAGCTGCGATCTTCTGATCGCTTGTGCTGCACAGAGCAGGGCTTCAGCTCTGTGTCAATAAATATATAATCTCGTAAAGGGGTTAATTAAGATTTGTGTGCAAACGCCGGTCTTAATTAATCTGTCCCTTATTTAGTACCTATACCTGTAAGTTTGATGGCCTCAGTTCTGGTGTAATATGGTATAAAAATTCAATCTTGGTAACGAGGATGAATGTTCAGCCTTGTGTAATGAACAGTGAATTTCTAATTTGTTGCCAAGAAAAACACAACTTGCTAAAGTGGAAAACTTCTTATCTTATAATATGATCCTCAGCTGGAAAATGATAAGCTCACGATTACAAATTATTCTACAGGGTGGGCCATTTATATGGATACACCTAAATAAAACGGGAATGGTTGGTGATATCAACTTCCTGTTTGTGGCACATTAGTATATGGGAGGGGGAAACTTTTCAAGATGGGTGGTGACCATGGCGGCCATTTTGAATTCGGCTATTTTTTAATGCAACTTTATAAATGGCCAGCCCTGTATATTCGAGGGAAGCTGTCACCATGATAATGCCATGCAATCTGGTCCTATCAGTGATGTGACGGGTGCTGATGGGATCGCTCACTGGACCCTAAATCCCTAAAAGAGCAGAAGATTAAATGGATAAAACACAGATTATACTGAGTTTATTTTAAGGTCACGTTCAGTATTTTACCTCAGTATTTGTAAGCCAAAACCATGAGAGGGTGATAAATGCTGAAGTGGTGACGTGTTTCTATTATACTTTTCCTCTGATTGTTCCACTCCTGATTTTGACTTATAAATATTGAGGTAAAATACTGACCAAATACTGAAGGTGTGAACTTGACCTAACAAAACCACATATCCATCTGCTCCGTTCCTCCTCTCCTATAACATGGTGCCTGTAGATAGGGCAATTTCAGGGTGAACAGGTTCCCTTTAATGCAGACCTGTGACCTTCCGCACCCAAATACCAATTTATTTATCCATGTCAGGAAGGAAAGAGGAATGGTGCAGCGAAGTAGTTATTTTTGGGGCATGCACTTATTGACTAAAACCACAAAGGTGATGGGTTCTCTACACAATGCTGTGTTTATAGTGATTGTTGGGTCTTTGCCCTAGAAAACATTCACACATTGTGTGCTAAAGTGAAGCATAAACCTGGAGAAACACTTGTCTCATTACTGTCCGGTCTCATTACTGTCCGGTCTCATTACTGTCCGGTCTCATTACTGTCCGGTCTCATTACTGTCCGGTCTCATTACTGTCCGGTCTCATTACTGTCCGGTCTCATTACTGTCCGGTCTCATTACTGTGCGGTCTCATTACTGTGCGGTCTCATTACTGTGCGGTCTCATTACTGTCCGGTCTCATTACTGTCCGGTCTCATTACTGTGCGGTCTCATTACTGTCCGGTCTCATTACTGTCCGGTCTCATTACTGTCCGGTCTCATTACTGTCCGGTCTCATTACTGTGCGGTCTCATTACTGTCCGGTCTCATTACTGTCCGGTCTCATTACTGTCCGGTCTCATTACTGTCCGGTCTCATTACTGTCCGGTCTCATTACTGTCCGGTCTCATTACTGTCCGGTCTCATTACTGTCCGGTCTCATTACTGTCCGGTCTCATTACTGTCCGGTCTCATTACTGTCCGGTCTCATTACTGTCCGGTCTCATTACTGTCCGGTCTCATTACTGTCCGGTCTCATTACTGTCCGGTCTCATTACTGTCCGGTCTCATTACTGTGCGGTCTCCTTGTGTTGGATGACAGATCTCATTTCTGAGATTATTCCGTAACTGAACCAAAGGGCTCTAGAGTGCAAGAAGACACAAGCGCTGAACCTTTACCAGAAGCTGATTGTCTGCAGTGTTTCTCTGCACTCCGCATTTTGTATGTTTAATTTCTTTAAGCTTTCTTGCTATTTTGCAGCAATTGAGAGTTTGTTGCCTAACAATAGACATGGGTTTTGTATTGTTAGCTCTTATTGCCAGAATCTGACCGCTGTGCTCCCTGCTACTTGCCATCTGCACTAGGAAAGTGCCCGTGTCCTTTGTCTTTAAAAAAATAATTGTTAATAGAAAAACAAGTGGAAAATGCAAACTCCGCAAAGAGCAAATGTGCTTTTGTACAATACTACATTTAGTTTAGTTTTTTTTCTTCCCCCGACATTGAAATCATGTAGAGAAATGATACAACACGCCAGCAATGTATTATACATGGTACAAGCCTAAAGCCTATCCTATTGTGAAAGTGGCAGAGATGTGCACGACCCTGGCAGAGCTTTATACACGTGTGTGTATACTGTATATAAACATCTGCGGAACCGCAGGGTCACAATAGGACCCATGTGTTGTGTACCAGGCATGGAAAAAGACCAGCTCACCCTTTCAGGGAACAGTCTGTACGGAAGGCCGTGATCGACACCACTGCCCAGTGTCGAGGTTGTGTGTTTATTTTTCTTTTTGTCACATTTTAACTTATTATTGCTAATAATAATAATAAGGAATCTGTTTTACGCCTACCTGGATCGGAACCTGGATCCTTCTTTCTTCTCCTGCATTTTCTATGGGAGCCTTATTACAGATCTGTATGGAAGGTAGATCTAATAATACTGACCCTGTGCATGAGTCCCATACAGCCAGTGAACACTTGCACTTTTTATGTCTTGCCTTTAGGCAGCTTTTCACAATCGCTAATGAATCTTGAACTGAAGATCAGTGAGGAAACTAAGAAGTAGACTTGTTTCTTATCAACACTTGAATTTTACAATTTAGATATTTTCTGTATATTAAGCTTTGTAAATAAATAGCTTTGCTTCAGCTGAGCTGCAGTACCATTAATGACCTGCGCTCCACTGTGGTGCTGTTTCTTCAGGTAAAGAAGTTGGTCACTGCTTTATTTTATTTTTGGTGGTCATCAATATCTGATCGGTGACAGTGCGACATCCGGCACTCCTCCGATCCACTGTTACTGGCACTGGCCAGCCGTTATCGCAGGTTGGGGGAACATGGCAGATCTGTCATTTCTATAATGGCGGCTTCCTGCTTTTCAAGTGAATCTGTGTTAAACTAGGTTCACGTTGCGTTAGTGCAGTCCGTTGAACGCATACGTTAAACGGACTGCGCTAACGCAAGTGCCGACTTTGCACAGCGCTAGCACAGATAGAGCATCTGCTAGCTCCATCTGCGCTAGCAGTGACGGACCCGGAAACGCTGCAGCCCGTGTCTTGGGTCTGTCACATGTTCCACATGTGTTAATTCATAGTTTTGATGCCTTCAGTGTGAATTTACAATTTTCATAGTCATGAAAATACAGAAAAATCTGTAAATGAGAAGGTGTGTCCAAACTTCTGGTCTGTACTGTATGTAAATATAATGTGTGTGTGTGTGTATATATATATATGTACTTGGTGCATACAGACTCTCCCCATTACTGAGAGAGGAGATGACAGTTAGTGCTTTTAAAGCTCTATGGAGGGGGAAGAGCTAGAGGCCACACAGACATTCCGCTGCAGGTTCTCCTCCATAGAACATGATGAGCACTAACTGTCATCTTCTGTCTCAATAAGGCTATGTGCACACGTAGTCTGGGTCCACTGCAGATTTTTCCGCAGCAGATTTGATAAATCCGCAGTGGAAAACTGCTGCGGATTTACCGCGGTTTTCTTGCGGTTTCTACTGCGGATTTACAACTGCGGTTTTCCATAAGGGCAGTTGTAAATCCACACAAAAGAAGTGACATGCTGCGGATTGTAAACCACTGCGTTTCCGCGCAGTTTTTTCCGCAGCATGTGCACAGCGTTTTTTTTTCCCCATACGTTTACATTGAACTGTAAACGCAGGGGAAACTGCTGCGGGTCCGCAGCTGCGGAAACGCTGCGGATCTGCATCAAAATCCGCATTGTGTGCACATAGCCTAATAGTCTGTAGTCGCTGTAGACAGATTTTCCGTGTGAATTGAGAATTTTGAGAATGAATTGTATGAGTCCAGGAGGAGAAAGGAGCAGATCTCTCTGAGTAAGATGTGTTACAAAGTTTATTTTCACTTTAACGTCCTATAGGTCAGAAGGGACTGATTCTCTATTATTCAGGGGTCATCAGTTACTGGTTCTCTATAACCTAGTGACCTCCAGGGACTGGTCCTGTATAAATCACCGGCCATTAGGTGCTAGGAGAGTAAACATCTGGCTGTCAGGAACTGGTCTATGGACCAGAAGGGACTGGTTTATACAGGATAGGGGGTCACCAGGGAGTAATGGTGTAAATCAGCGGCCAGCAAGTACTGCTACGGATAGCACAGTGGCTCAGATATTTTAGTTTTGTGTCTGGATGTTCTAAGTTTATTAAGTGTTGTTTTGTGCAGATAAAAGCCTGCTGATGTAATGGTTTCTTTTTATAGCATGCCTTATCTTACAGCTCCATATTCCCGTCAGTTCTCATGGGAATGTTTGATACTTGGCAGAGCTGATTTCACATATCCAGCATGCATGGCGTCCCCTCCCCCCAGACTAGCCAGCACTACACATACACTGGGACTATACAGGAACATGCTGCGTTTTAGTATGGAGACCATTGTGCAGGTTTGATCTGCTGTATAGTCGCCTATGTCGTATGGAAGAAGCTCGCCCATGTGCTCTTACGTCATACTGTCTGTAAAGAGAAGCTGTCATAAAGTTATGCTAACACAATCCAGCATGGCTTGACGAGCAAGACGAGAAGAAAGCGTGCTACAGCATGTATGTGACCGGCGCTGAATTAATAGGAAACTCTTAGGGGTAAGCAGGAGTCATCCCTGAACGTGTAGGTCACAGTCGCACACCGGCGCAGCATGTATGGACGACTGCCCCAATGTTTGGCTGCCGGTTCCCAGGCCTCATACCCTGCTATCACTGCCCTGTGCCACAGCTGAGCTATGATATGGCCTTGTACACGCGCGCCTGAATCTGATGAAGCAGATGGGCTCCTAAATCTGTAGCGTTTTGCAAAGAAGGTGAATGCGCTCTTTTAATTAATTAATTTTTTTAAATTTACAGTTTTCTTGTTTTAAAAATGGTCACCAAAAATATAGGAAGTGCCCATGACAGCGGTGTGACTGCGTATCTCATATTTGCATACATGGTGCCTTTAGGAAGTTTCCACAGTCTCCAGTTTTTTGTTTTTAAACGTCCATTATTTTTTGCCTTGTGGTATTCGTCGTTTTTCTGTGCCAAAATTTTCAAAATATCATGGGTGGTTCATAAATTTTATGCAAAGTCAAAAATGGTATTTATTTCTGTTGTTTTAACCTCTTTTGTGACTCTTCAGTGTAACTCACGGACTGGTAGGGGGACAACGTCATAGAAATGACACTTCAAAGAGAGGATAGGCGGCATTCTCTGTCCCATAAAAACGTATTCTATTGCAAAATCATTGAAAAATGAATGCAGGAGAATGCAGGTACAAGAGACGGATGACGGCGATTTCCCACACAATGGTGCTTCATCGGGTCCAAACAACGTCATAGAAATGTGGTACATGAAACTGGCACGCTCGGATCAGGAGGCACGCGGACGGTCCGTGCATTAGTGCTCTGATCTCTGAATGAGCCTTTACTGACTAGGCATTCTCTACATATGTAGCAGAGAAACTTTACAAATAATTAACTTGTCCTTGACTATATGTGTATGTGCATGTCATGAAAACTTGTTGTTTTTTTTCCATTGAAACATTAATAAGACATTTTCTGAAGGTCTGCATATTTGGCCGCTCTCACTCGTTCTCTCTGTGGCTCGCTCTCGCCCTCTGTGTGGCTCGCCCTCTGTGTGGCTCGCCCTCTGTGTGGCTCGCCCTCTGTGTGACTCGCTTTCTCCCTGTGGCTCGCTCTCTGTGTGGCTCGCTCTCGCTTTCTCCCCGTGGCTCGCTCTCGCTTTCTCCCCGTGGCTCGCTCTCGCCTTCTCCCCGTGGCTCGCTCTCGCCTTCTCCCCGTGGCTCGCTCTCGCCTTCTCCCCGTGGCTCGCTCTCGCCTTCTCCCCGTGGCTCGCTCTCGCCTTCTCCCCGTGGCTCGCTCTCGCTTTCTCCCCGTGGCTCGCTCTCGCTTTCTCCCCGTGGCTCGCTCTCGCATTCTCCCCGTGGCTCGCTCTCGCTTTCTCCCCGTGGCTCGCTCTCGCCTTCTCCCCGTGGCTCGCTCTCGCCTTCTCCCCGTGGCTCGCTCTCGCCTTCTCCCCGTGGCTCGCTCTCGCCTTCTCCCCGTGGCTCGCTCTCGCCTTCTCCCCGTGGCTCGCTCTCGCCTTCTCCCCGTGGCTCGCTCTCGCTTTCTCCCCGTGGCTCGCTCTCGCTTTCTCCCCGTGGCTCGCTCTCGCTTTCTCCCCGTGGCTCGCTCTCGCTTTCTCCCCGTGGCTCGCTCTCGCTTTCTCCCCGTGGCTCGCTCTCGCTTTCTCCCCGTGGCTCGCTCTCGCTTTCTCCCCGTGGCTCGCTCTCGCTTTCTCCCCGTGGCTCGCTCTCGCTTTCTCCCCGTGGCTCGCTCTCGCTTTCTCCCCGTGGCTCGCTCTCGCTTTGATGCATGCATGAATCCATGTAAAAGGGGTTGTCTGGGAATAGTTTTATATTTATTATAAGGCTGCAGACATAGCAGATAAGAAACACCGCAAATCTCGCCCCTCTTTGATCCAGCGCTGCCTCCGATGCTGTTTCGATCTTTGACAGGCTGCAGCAGTGACGTCTCGGCTACAGTGCATGTGCCCGTCCACGGTGGTGTCTCCTCTGAGCCCAGTGATTGGCTGCGGCAGTCACATGCTACTGTGAAGAAGTGGCGACCTGTCGGCCAAGACCAGAGAGGCAGAGCTGGGGTTGGTGGTTATTGCTGTGTTTTCTATGGTTGCAAGCCTATTTAATAATAGAAAAGATTCTGTGCACATCCTTTTTAATGGCCTTTTTTTAAAAACAAAAAAAAAAACACTAAATGAAGTTCAGTCTTCACTTGTTATGCTTTTCGCTGACTTTGAAATGGCCATGGGGACGGGTGTAACTATAGTAGAAAGATTGACTCTTTACTTTCTTCTGTACCACATCCTGTTTATGGTTGTCGTTAACGCTGAGGACATATGCTTGTACTTTTTACAATAAGTTGTGCCAGCATTGCCGGTTGTGTGATGTCGCCATTTCTTCTTTGTAGCTGATGTTTGGGCCGTTTTCTCCTACATCCGTAGAGGTCCCTTGAGGCCTTGTCCTTCTGAGAGATCACTGATCTGTTCAGCGTGATCCCCAGAAGTCCTGTCATTTCACTTCTTGACCTGGTCATAACAAAGACTTCTTTTAGCTTTCTTGGTTACCCAGCACTTCAGCTGATGATCTAGACCAGTGGTCTGCAGCTTGTGGCTCTGACAGATGTCTGGCGGCATGACAGGACTTGGCATGATGGGAGTCCTTGTTTTACAACAGCCTGCGAGACGCAGGTTGGAGGTCAACATATATATATATTTTTTTTTTTACAAAGCTTTCGTGGGTTTTCCTTATGATTGCTATTGCCGATGGCTGTTGTGACGGCTGCCCTATATTGTTGGACATTCCGTGCTCTCTGTGAAAATATTCAAAGTAGAACAATTAGCCAATCCCTTTCCCCCCAATGATCAATGTTACCCTTTTCTTTTCTCTCTTGTGGTGTTAGTTGCCAATTTTTGGCACCAAATTCTTTATAATTGAGTCATAAATTCTTGGCAAGATGTCGAAAATGTTCTCGCTTTTTTTTTTTTTTTATCACCCCTGCCTTGAACTGTTTTTGAAACACTTCTGTCAAATCACAAGTTTTGCAAAATAATGCCCCGTGGATAGGGGTGCAACTGGAGCAGAGTTTAGCCGCAAATATAAAACCTCTGGAATCGCTAATCTCTCACACAAAGTGGCAAAAAAGGTTAAGCACATATAAAATAGACTTAAAAGCGCAAATTGAATGTTGAATTGGCTGCAAACAAAAAAAGGCACAAAACATACAAAATTAGCGTGCCGTCACACTAGCAGTATTTGGTCAGTATTTTACATCAGTATTTGTAAGGCTAGGTTCATATTGCGTTAGTGCAGTCCGTTTAGCACATACGCTAACGGACTGCGTTAACGCAATGTCCAAAAAGGATCGCGTTTAGCGCAGATGCCCGATCTGTGCTAGCGAGAACGGACCCAAAATCGCTGCAGACAGCGTTCGAGGTCCATCACAAAATAACGGAACATCGCTAACGCATGCCAAAAATGGCATGCGTTAGGGATGCGTTACATACATTGCGGTCAATGGGTGCGCTAACGGATCCGTTACATTGCGTTAGTGGTGCTATGTAACGGATTCCGTTAGCGGATACCCACTAGCGCAATGTGAACCTAGCCTAAGGCAAAACCAGGAGTGGGTGATAAATGCGGAAGTGGTGCATATGTTTCTATTATACTTTTCCTCTGATTGTTCCACTCCTGGTTTTGGCTTAGGCTACGTTCATATCAGCGTTTTGCGGGGCTGCGTCGGGCGCAGCCGCGGCGACGCATACGTCATGCGCCCCTATATTTAACATGGGGGCGCATGGACATGCGTTGTCTTGCATTTTGTGACGCATGCGTCTTTTTTGGCGCAAGCGTCAGGGCGCAGAGGACGCAGCAAGTTGCATTCCTGCTCAAGTCTCCACATCTGATGGTCTCAGGTTGGACAGGAGAATGGGATGAAAGGAACACTCACTATTCCTATGATATTTGGCAGCGGGGTGAGAGAAGGATGAAATGGACGGTGGTAACGCTGTGTGACACTGCCCCAGCCCCACATGACATCCGAAATGAAAATAGTTTTACGTTACCACAATGCAATGCAGTTATTTTGGTGTGTGACAGGAAATCCAATACTAAATTGTGATTAGAAATAATGAATACAATAAAATAGAAACCACTGAATTTTCCAACGGGTACAGTATATATATATATTTCTTTTAGTAGTCAGGTGTTCAAAAATATATAGCGGTAATACCGAACACTGATTTCACCATGAAGGGAAATGTGTGATCCATCCCTTCCTTCCTTCCTGACTGCAGCTCGGTGTGAGTCACATGTAGCCATTAAGAACGCCGTCGTGTATGAATTCCTGCACTCACATCTGTTGCTAAATGAGTCCACCGTACATTTTCTTTCTTTTAGAGTTAACATAATTTGTTCGGCCATTAAAATGGCAAAAAAACTGTCAACTGCTTAACTTGAGGCTGCCATTAGATTTATGTTGCCCAGACTGCGAGCAGCACCACTCCGAGCCTGGCTCACCATTGCTGCCAGGTTTATTTTTCTATGAAGCGCTCCGGTGTTTCTCAGAAATGAGTTTGCAGAGCCGGCCTTCTCCCAGAACCTCTAGAGACGAGATTATTTTATTGTTGGGTCTCTCAATAAGTACACCGGTGGGAGAAGCCTGTCAATCATCTGCGGCAGTGGGGCCAGGGCAGCGCTGAACTAATCTTGTCTCTCCCTATAGTTGCTGACTGGCTCTTCAAACTATATGTACCCGTGGTTTTGGCACCATTAATTGATTTCAAAAAGTTTTTTTTATCTACTATATAATTGTCTAAGGGTCACTTCCGTCTGTCTGTCTTTGTCTGTCACGGATATTCATTGGTCGCGGCCTCTCTGTCATGGAAATCCAAGTCGCTGATTGGTCGTGGCTGTTTTGCCGCGACCAATCAGCAACGGGCACCGTCCGGAAGAAAATGGCCGCTCCTTACTCCCCGCAGTCAGTGCCCGGCGCCCGCATACTCCCCTCCAGTCACAACTCACACAGGGTTAATGCCGGCTGTAACGGACCGCGTTATGCCGCGGGTAGCGCACTCCGTAACCGCTGCTATAAACCCTGTGTGTCCCCAACTTTTTACTATTGATGCTGCCTATGGGGCATCAATAGTAAAAAAATGTAATGTTAAAAATAATAAAAAAAAGCAAAAAACCTGCTATTCTCACCCTCCGTAGTCCGCCGAGCCGCTCGCGCTTGCCGCCATCTTCCGTTCCTGGCGATGCATTGCGAAATTACCCAGAAGACTTAGCAGTCTCGTGAGACCGCTAAGTCATCTGGGTAATTTCGCAATGCATCCTGGGGACGGAAGATGGCGGCAGCCACGCGCGTATCGCCGGAGCTCCGCTGGATCCCAGGGGGGGAGTATATAACAATTTTGTATTTTATTTTTTTAACAGGGATATGGTGCCCACACTGCTGTATACTACGTGGGCTGTGTTAGATACCGCGTGGCTGCTATATACTACATAGGCAGTGTTATATACTATGTGGGCTGTGTTATGTACTGCGTGGGCTGTGCTGTATATTACGTGGCCACTGTTATATACTGCATGGGCAGTGTTATATACTACGTGGCTGCTATTTACTGCGTGGGCTGTGCTATATATTACGTGGCCTGTGTTATATACTGCGTGACTGCTATATACTGCGTGGCCTGTGTTATATAGTACGTGGCTGTGTTATATACTGCGTGGCCACTGTTATATATTGCGTGGCCTGTATTAACGCATAGGGTATTCTACAATATGTATGTATATAGCAGCCACATAGCATATAGCACAGGCCACGTAGTATTTGTCTGCTATATACTACAAGGCTCCTATGTACTACGTGGCCTGTGCTATATACTATGTGGCTGCTATATACATACTTATTCTAGAATACCCGATGCATTAGAATCGGGCCACCATCTAGTTTTTGTATAATTTCCTGAAGTTTAGTGAGTCTTAGGCTGCCACCATAGTCACTTTGTGTTACCGTACGAGAGAAATAGACCAATTTTTTCCTCAGGTGTCATGCTAGTTACTCCTATTTTTCTTTCTCCTCTGTCATCTCGCATCGGATGTGATACGCTGGTGTGACTCCAGCCTTATCCATAGACTCTCACTAATGTTTTGGTTAAAAGCAGATGGATTTCTGCAGTACAAAGTCTCTTCTGTGTCGTCCGTTTTACACCACAGTAACATGTCCGTGTGACACGTCCTGGTGCTGGCCATTATGTCCTCGGACAGCATATTGACCCATAGTTTCATTGAGTCATACACACATCAGATTTACTGTAATAACAGGTCCGAGGGTCCGGGAGACTCTGAACATGTCCTATGTTCATCCATTCTGAGGCTCCGACCTCGGCCATTAAAGTCTATGGGGATCCGTGTGAAACGGACGACACAATGAAGACATCTTGTTCTGCAAAGTTCACTTGAGTTTCATTTGTTTTAAACCGATCCAATATTAAGAGTCAATGGGGCAAAAAGGCATGGGGAAAAACGGAAGCAAATATGATGATCCTGGAGAAACAAAATCTGTCCGTTTCTCAGAGCTGATAACTTGGAGAACGTGTGATTGTCGCCTTTCCACCCTGTGTCTGTGCCCTCTGTCTGGTGCCTTCTTTGCAGTGTCCCTCTATATAGGAAAACCCTTTCTTCTATAGGAAAACTTTGTATGCAGACTTGTACATTCCGGGCGGAGGTCTGGGGAACACGCTTGTGACCTCGTCTGGTGAATGTGGCTCTAAGGGGAACATTGCAATTATCAGGAAAAATCTCCTAATGTGTAATGTGTCCTGAGCGTACAGACACGGTGCGCACGAAGCCTTAGATTGTACTGTTAAGGCCCATCATACACATTCAGTAACAGCCATTTACTGACACGAAGCCTTAGATTGTACTGTTAAGGCCCATCATACACATTCAGTAACAGCCATTTACTGACACGAAGCCTTAGATTGTACTGTTAAGGCCCATCATACACATTCAGTAACAGCCATTTACTGACACGAAGCCTTAGATTGTACTGTTAAGGCCCATCATACACATTCAGTAACAGCCATTTACTGACACGAAGCCTTAGATTGTACTGTTAAGGCCCATCATACACATTCAGTAACAGCCATTTACTGACACGAAGCCTTAGATTGTACTGTTAAGGCCCATCATACACATTCAGTAACAGCCATTTACTGACTGCTGACTTTCCCAAATGTTTAGTGCAGCAGTGTTCCCTGTTGGAGAGCTGCTGTCAGACACCTCTGGCCGGGACTTACCTCCCAGAGAACAAAAGAAATCCTACATGCCAGATCCTTCTCTCCCCTTTGTGGAGGAAGAATTGGAAGGCCCCTGTACACATTACCGTATATTGTCTGCTTGTTATGCTGACTTTAATGTGTGTGAGAACCTTCATGTTCAAAAATCTTTTGTGAAGACTCTGACCTGGACTTCCAGCACCATGTAGCAGATCCCTCCCGAATCGGAGACCAGCTCGCCTGCTCTCATGGCTGTCGTCCCCACTGATTAGACTGCATTATGGCATCTAGTTGTTATGCCAGATAACATCTATGGCGGCAACTGTATACTCAAAATATAGATAATTCTCATTTATGGGACTTATACACTGCGGTTTTTCTGCACTGTAGAATCCACCGTAGTGACATCTGCACCAAATAATGCCGTTTTGTTGTGGATTTTGTTTGTAAATGTGGTAAACTTTAACCCCTTAGCGACCGCCGATACGCCTTTTAACGGCGGCCGCTAAGGGTACTAAAACCACAGCGCCGTTAATTAACGGCGCTGTGGAAAAAGTCCATAGCGCCCCCCAGAGGCCGATTTTCTCCGGGGTCTCGGCTGCCGAGGGTAGCCGAGACCCCAGAGAACATGATTCGGGGGGTTTTTAACCCACCCCGCATTTGCGATCGCCGGTAATTAACCGTTTACCGGCGATCGCAAAAAAAAAAAAAAAGCGATCTCTTTTTAATTTCTCTGTCCTCCGATGTGATCGCACATCGGAGGACAGAGAAAAGGGGTCCCAGGTGGCCCCCCAATACTCACCTAGCTCCCCCGATGCTCCTCGTGTCTCCCGGTGGGCGCCGCCATCTTCAAAATGGCGGGCGCATGCGCAGTGCGCCCGCCGGCCGGCACCGGGAGAATCTTTGGGGTCTCGGCTGACGGGGGTAGCCGAGACCCCAAAGAGCACGATCGGGGTCGGTATTACCGACCCCTGTTTTGCGATCGCCGGTAATTAACTGTTTACCGGCGACCGCCAAAAAAAAAAAAAAAAAAGTAAAGTGTAATTCTCTGTCCTCTGATGTGATCGCACATCAGAGGACAGAGAAATAGGGGGATTCGGGGACCCTAGCATACTCACCTAGGTCCCTGGATCCTCTTGCTGCTCCTCCTGGCCGCCGGCAGCAGAACATGGCGGACGCATGCCCAGTGCGCCCGCCATCTGTCTCCATCTGCCGGCCGGCAGGAGAACAGCAGTTGGGGCTAAAATTAGGGTTAGGGGTAGGGTTAGGTTAGGGGTAGGGTTAGGGTAGGGTTAGGGTTAGGTTAGGGTTAGGGGTAAGGTTAGGGGTAGGGGTAGGGTTAGGTTAGGGTTAGGTTAGGGGTAGGGCTAGGGTTAGGGCTAGGGTTGGGGCTAAATTTAGGGTTAGGGTTGGGGCTAAATTTAGGGTTAGGGTTGGGGCTAAACTTAGGGTTAGGCTTCTTTCACACTTACGTCGGTACGGGGCCGTCGCAATGCGTCGGCCCGACATACCGACGCACGTTGTGAAAATTGTGCACAACGTGGGCAGCAGCTGTAGTTTTTCAACACATCCGCTGCCCAATCTATGTCCTGGGGAGGAGGGGGCGGAGTTACGGCCACGCATGCGCTGTCAGAAATGGCGGATGCGACGTACAAAAAAACGTTTCATTGAACTTTTTTTGTGCCGACGCTCCGCCAAAACACAACTGATCCAGTGCACGACGGACGCGACGTGTGGCCATCCGTCACGATCCGTCGGCAATACAAGTCTATGGGCAAAAAACGCATCCTGCGGGCACATTTGCAGGATCCGTTTCTTGTTCAAAACGACGGATTGCGACGGAATGCCAAACGACGCAAGTGTGAAAGTAGCCCTAGGGCTAGGGTTAGGGTTGGGGCTAAAGTTAGGGCTAGGGTTGGGGCTAAAGTTAGGGTTAGAGCTGGGATTAGGGTTAGGGTTTGGATTAGGGTTCGTATTAGGGTTAGGGTTGGCATTAGGGTTACGCTTGGGATTAGGGTTAGGTTTGGGATTAGGGTTAAGGTTAGGGTTGTGATTAGGGGTGTATTGGGATTAGGGTTAGGTTTGAGGTTAGGGTTGAGATTAGGATTAGGGGTGTGTTGGATTTAGGGTTTTGATTAGGGTTATGGTTAGGGTTGACATTAGGGTTGTTTTGGGGTAAGGGTTGTGATTATGGTTAGGGTTAGTGATTAGGATTATGGATGAGGTTGGGATTAGGGTTAGGGGTGTGTTGGGGTTAGGGTTGGAGCTAGAATTGGGGGGTTTCCACTGTTTAGGTACATCAGGGGGTCTCCAAATACGACAGCCAATTTTGCGCTCAAAAAGTCAAATGGTGCTCCCTCCCTTCTGAGCTCTGCCGTGCGCCCAAACAGTGGGTTACCCCCACATATGGGGCATCAGCGTACTCGGGATAAATTGGACAACAACTTCTGGGGTCCAATTTCTCTTGTTACCCTTGTGAAAATAAAAACTTTGGGGCTACAAAATCTTTTTTGTGGAAAAAAAAATATTTTTTATTTTCACGACTCTGCATTCTAAACTTCTGTGAAGCACTTGGGCATTCAAAGTTCTCACCACACATCTAGATAAGTTCCTTGGGGGGTCTAGTTTCCAAAATGGGGTCACTTGTGGAGGGTTTCTACTGGTTAGGTACATCAGGGGCTCTGCAAACGCAACATAATACCCGCAGACCATTCTATCAAAGTCTGCATTCCAAAACGGCGCTCCTTCCTTCCGAGCTCTGCCGTGCGCCCAAACAGTGGTTTACCCCCACATATGGGGTACCAGCATACTCAGGACAAATTGGACAACAACTTTTGGGGTCCAATTTCTCTTGTTACCCTTGTGAAAATAAAAATTTGGTGGCTAAAAAATCTTTTTTGTGGAAAAAAAAAATATTTTTTATTTCACGGCTCTGCATTATAAACTTCTGTGAAGCACTTGGGCATTCAAGGTTCTCACCACACATCTAGATAAGTTCCATGGGGGGTCTAGTTTCCAAAATGGGGTCACTTGTGGGGGATTTCTACTGTTTAGGCACATCAGGGGCTCTCCAAACGCGACATGGCGTCCGATCTCAATTCCAGCCAATTCTACATTGAAAAAGTAAAACGGCACTCTTTCTCTTCCAAGCTCTGCGGTGCGCCCAAACAGTGGTTTACCCCCACATATTGGGTATCGACGTACTCAGGAGAAATTGCACAACAACTTTAGTGGTCTAATTTCTCCTGTTACCCTTGTGAAAATAAAAATTTGTGGGCAAAAAGATCATTTTTGTAGAAAAAATGCAATTTTTTTTTTTTTCACGGCTCTACGTTATAAACTTCTGTGAAGCATATGGGGGTTCAAAGTGCTCGCCACACATCTAGATAAGTTCCTTAAGGGGTCTAGTTTCCAAAATGGTGTCACTTGTGGGGGGTTTCCACTGTTTAGGCACATCAGGGGCTCTCCAAACGCGACATGGCGTCCAATCTCAATTCCAGCCAATTCTACATTGAAAAAGTAAAACGGCACTCCTTCTCTTCCAAGCTCTGCGGTGCGCCCTAACAGTTGTTTACCCCCACATATTGGGTATCGGCGTACTCAGGAGAAATTGCTCAACAACTTTTGTGGTCTAATTTCTCCTGTTACCCTTGTGAAAATAAGAATTTGTGGGCGAAAAGATCATTTTTGTGTAAACAAAAGCGATTTTTTATTTTCACGGCTCTACATTATAAACTTCTGTGAAGCACTTGGGGGTTCAAAGTGCTCACCACACATCTAGATAAGTTCCTTAAGGGGTCTAGTTTCCAAAATGGTGTCACTTGTGGGGAGTTTCCACTGTTTAGGTACATCAGGGGCTCTCTAAATGTGACATGGTGTCCGATCTCAATTCCAGCCAATTCTGCATTGAAAAAGTCAAACGGCGCTCCTTCACTTCTAAGTTCTGCGGTGCGCCCTAACAGTGGTTTACCCTCACATATGGGGTATTGGCGTATTCAGGAGAAATTGCATAACAAAATTTATGGTTACATTTCTGTTTTTACACTTGTGAAAATAAAAAAAATGGTTCTGAATTAAGATGTTTGCAAAAAAAAGTTAAATGTTCATTTTTTTCCTTCCACATTGTTTCAGTTCCTGTGAAGCACGTAAAGGGTTAATAAACTTCTTGAATGTGGTTTTGAGAACCTTGAGGGGTGTAGTTTTTAGAATGGTGTCACACTTCATTATTTTCTATCATATAGACCCCTCAAAATGACTTCAAATGTGATGTGGTCCCTAAAAAAAAATGGTGTTGTAAAAATGAGAAATTGCTGGTCAACTTTTAACCCTTATAACTCCCTAACAAAAAAAAATTTTGTTTCCAAAATTGTGCTGATGTAAAGTAGACATGTGGGAAATGTTATTTATTAACTATTTTTCATGACATATCTCTCTGATTTAAGGGCATAAAAATACAAAGTTTGAAAATTGCAAAATTTTAAAAATTTTCGCCATATTTCCGTTTTTTTCATAAAACAAGATCAGACAACAGAGCAGGTGGAGGCGTTGGTCTGCTCCTTTCACCCAAATGTACTTTCCAAGTTATCCCCCAAGTACCCTCACTTGTCTTCCCTTCCTTTGAGGTCCATGTGGTCAGACTCTACGTCCCCTTCTCCATGCGAGTGGCGGTGGTGTATCGTCCTCCCGGCCCCTCTCATCAGTTCCTGGATCACTTTGCCACCTGGCTTCCACACTTTCTCTCCTGTGACACCCCCACCCTTATCATGGGTGATTTCAACATCCCCATTGCCTCTCCCCTCTCCCCATCTGCTTCTCACCTTTTATCTCTATCCTCCTCTTTTGGCCTCTCGCAGCATACTAACTCTCCAACACATGAAGATGGAAACTCCCTTGACTTGGTCTTCTCCCGACTTTGCTCAGTGGATGACTTCACAAACTCCCCTCTCCCGCTCTCTGACCACAACCTTCTTTCATTCTCTATCAAGAACTGCCATCCCGCTCAGGTCACCCCCACTTTCCACACCTATAGAAACATACAGGACATTAACACCCAGAAACTTATGATGAACTTGCAGTCCTCATTGGCCCCTATTTCCTCCATCTCATGTCCTGATTCTGCATTGAAGCATTACAATGAAACCCTGCAAAGTGCTCTGGATGAAGCTGCTCCTCCTATACATAAAACAACTCGGCACAGACGGCAACAACCGTGGCACACGCTGCAAACACGTTTCCTGCAGCGGTGCTCCAGGTGCGCAGAACGTCTGTGGAGAAAATCTAATCTACCCGAAGATTTCATCCATTATAAGTTCATGCTAAAGACATACAATTCTGCCCTTCACCTCTCCAAACAAACCTACTTCAACACCCTCATCACCTCCCTGTCCAATAACCCTAAACGTCTCTTTGACACGTTCCAGTCCCTACTCAACCCAAGAGAGCAGGCCCCAACCACGGATCTCCGTGCTGACGATCTGGCCAATTACTTCAAAGAAAAAATTGACCACATTCGACAGGAAATCATCTCCCAATCTCTTCATACCATGCACTGTCCTCCCTCCCCCACTGCATCTAGTTCACTCTCTGACTTTGAAGCAGTTACAGAAGAAGAAGTAAGCAGGCTCCTTGCATCTTCTCGCCCGACCACTTGCACCAGTGACCCCATTCCGTCACATCTCCTCCAGTCCCTTTCCCCGGCTATCACCTCTCACCTAACAAAAATATTCAACCTTTCCCTCACTTCCGGTATTTTTCCCTCCTCATTTAAGCATGCCATCATACATCCATTACTTAAAAAACCATCCCTCGATCAAAACTGTGCCGCTAATTATAGACCTGTCTCTAATCTTCCCTTCATCTCTAAACTCCTCGAACGCCTGGTCCACTCCCGTCTTACCCGCTATCTCTCAGATAACTCTCTTCTCGACCCTCTTCAATCTGGCTTCCGCTCTTTACACTCTACTGAAACTGCCCTCATTAAAGTCTCTAATGACCTACTAACAGCTAAATCTAATGGTCACTACTCCATGCTAATTCTCTTGGATCTCTCTGCAGCATTCGACACTGTGGATCATCAGCTCCTCCTCACTATGCTCCGCTCCATCGGCCTCAAGGACACCGTTCTCTCCTGGTTCTCCTCCTATCTCTCTGACCGATCCTTCACTGTATGTTTTGCTGGTTCCTCCTCCTCTCACCTTCCCCTTACTGTTGGGGTTCCTCAAGGATCAGTCCTAGGCCCCCTACTCTTCTCGTTGTATACTGCCCCTATTGGACAAACAATCAGTAGATTTGGTTTCCAGTACCATCTCTATGCTGACGACACCCAATTATACACTTCTGCTCCCGATATCACACCGACCTTTTTAGAAAACACCAGTGATTGTCTTACCGCTGTCTCTAACATCATGTCCTCCCTCTATCTGAAACTAAACCTGTCAAAAACTGAACTCCTCGTGTTCTCTCCCTCTACTAACCTACCTTTGCCTGACATTGCCATCTCCGTGTGCGGTTCCACCATTACTCCAAAGCAACATGCCCGCTGCCTTGGGGTCATCCTTGATTCTGACCTTTCATTCACCCCCTACATCCGATCACTGGCTCGCTCTTCTTACCTGCATCTCAAAAACATTTCTAGAATTCGCCCTTTTCTTAATTTCGACTCTGCAAAAACTCTGACTGTTTCACTTATTCATTCTCGTCTGGACTATTGTAACTCTCTACTAATCGGCCTCCCTCTTACCAAACTCTCCCCGCTCCAATCTGTCCTGAATGCTGCAGCCAGGATCATATTCCTCACCAACCGTTACACCGATGCCTCTACCCTGTGCCAGTCATTACACTGGCTACCCATCCACTCCAGAATCCAGTACAAAACTACTACCCTCATCCGCAAAGCACTCCATGGCTCAGCACCACCCTACACCTCCTCCCTGGTATCAGTCTACCACCCTACCCGTGCCCTCCGCTCCGCTAATGACCTCAGGTTAGCATCCTCAATAATCAGAACCTCCCACTCCCGTCTCCAAGACTTTACACGTGCTGCGCCGATTCTTTGGAATGCACTACCTAGGTTAATACGATTAATCCCCAATCCCCACAGTTTTAAGCGTGCCCTAAAAACTCATTTGTTCAGACTGGCCTACCGCCTCAATGCATTAACCTAACGATCCCTGTGTGGCCTATTTATAATAAAAAAAAAAAAAAAAAAAAGGTTCCTCGCATCATGTTCTCATACACTTTATGCAGTATTAGCCCTCTGTGTCTGTACTGCTACATACTTAGGCAGGTAACTGGTTCATGCAGCTTTACATGAACACCTGAGCCTTACACTATAGCTGGTCCGAATAACTAAAGCAATTGTTACCATCCACCTCTCGTGTCTCCCCTTTTCCCCATAGTTTGTAAGCTTGCGAGCAGGGCCCTCACTCCTCCTGGTATCTGTTTTGAACTGTATTTCTGTTATGCTGTAATGTCTATTGTCTGTACAAGTCCCCTCTATAATTTGTAAAGCGCTGCGGAATATGTTGGCGCTATATAAATAAAATTATTATTATTATTATTATTATTATTAAATAATCGCAAGTAATATCGAAGAAATGTTACCACTAACATGAAGTACAATATGTCACGAAAAAACAATCTCAGAATCAGCGGGATCCGTTGAAGCGTTCCAGAGTTATAACCTCATAAAGTGACAGTGGTCAGAATTGCAAAAATTGGCCTGGTCATTAAGTACCAAATTGGCTCTGTCACTAAGGGGTTAAGCTTATTTCCGTGGTGATAGCTACAGTAGAAACTGACATGAAGGGGGTTGGAGATCCACACCGCAAGTCGATTTATGACTTTTTTTTACACAGCGTGTGGATAAGATGTGGTGAATCTTCCCTTAATGCTGCTGCTGTAATATTCGGCCGATTTCCCTATGCGCTAAAAAGACGCTCTTCAGTGTTTTGCTGCACCATGAAGATGACGGTCATCCCCCGTAGAAATGGGAAACCTTCTGTATAAATATTTCTCTTTGCTGCGTCCATTTTCAGCTCCTTGGCATTTCTTATTAATTCTGTGCACCAGCTTGTCTAGCTTGGATCGACAAAATGCAGGTACACACTAATCGATAACCAATGCTCACCTAACACTTTTCACAAGTCTTAGGCCGGGGTCACACTGGTGCATTATAACACATCCGAATGCTGTATCTGATGGGTTGGGTCCATTGACGCCCTTGTTTGATAACCAATGCTTCAGGTGTTTGCTTATTTGTAATCTGGGATAGATCCACTGGGGTTAGATTGAGACATGGGATCAGACTCTTTTCCTTGCTTTACATAAGTTTTTGGTAGCGCTTGTTCAGGTAGGTGTCTGTTCTGGCTGGCATATTTCCAGTTCAGGTCACTTATAAATTCTTGCATATCTCTGACTAGAATAAAGGATAAACTCGCTTCATTTGAAACCTTAATCACTCAAGTAAGTCCTTGTACTAAACTGCTATGTTGTATATACAAAGGAACGCCTGCAATGACTCCATACCAGTGTTTCCCAAACTCCAGTCCTCACGGTCCACACAGGTCATGTTTTCAGGATTTTCATAGTGTTGCATAGGTGAGAGAATTCCTGAGGGCTTGATGAAGCTTCCACCACCAGTGCAATACTAAGGAAATCCTGAGAACATGACCCATGGGGTCCGTGAGGACTGGGAACACTGCTCTATACCCTTTACTGAGGCTTGGGAGAAGGAATTGGGTAGTCAAATTTCAGAGGAGGATTGGCAAAAAAGCATTCATACTCTCGGACTTGTGCTGGTGGTGGTGCAGCGGGGTCTATGGTACATAGATGGTGGGAATGCTCATTGGTTTGGGGGTATGGAGTTCAATAGTCTCCCTGGTAGCAGAGTCACATTCTATGCCCCCACCCCCAAATCTTTTTAGGCAAAGAAAGATATCCTTAGGCACCTTAACAGCTGTTAAGTCAATTATTCCACAAATCCCCCAAAACTTCCACGTTCTGTGGAAGAGGTTAGCAATATAATGAAAATGGAAAACATGATTGCACGTGATGACAGTCGCCAATGCACATGTTAGATATTATTCAGTGAGGGGAGTGAGACCTGGCAATCTGGATATTAGAAAATAATACTTGAATGTCACGGGCCCACGGCAGGCATGGTCTCCGACGAAGTGCTGGTTTCTGTGTTGTTATTTTTTTTCCTTCCCATTCTTTCTCTTTCCGCCATCCTTTCTTTGCGTTCCTCTAGCACACTCATTATTTGCTTCATGTAAGATCTTATATTAAGGCCTCATCAAGCTGATTTATACTTATATTCTAATGTTTAAAGACAACTTAATATTAACAACTATCAATTTTTTTATCGTTATTCTTGAGCAAATGTTCTATTTTCATGTCAATGTTGTTAAAACTCAATAAAAATATTTAAAGTGAAAAACATTCTGTGCAGCGGCTATTGTGTGAGAGTTTCCCCATACAAGGAAAATCAAGTGTTTAATCCTGCTAAGCTGTGTGTGCTTATAAATATATACACAAACCTAACGTCATTTGTGCTTCCTGCTGTATAATCTGTGGTTAAAGGTGCTGCACCTGTAGATAATGTGATGGCGCCTGCATACACAGTAGCCATGCTATATCAGAGCTACGTGTCCGATAACTTTAGAGGAAATCTTGAACTACTGCGTTTTGGAGAGAAAGAGAACACAATCCTTGCCGGAAGGTTGAGTTTTCCAAATGGTATCTCCCCTGAAGTCACTTGTTTTGTCAGTGAACTGTGCTATGTATAGACTTTGCTGCAAAAGCGTCATGTAACAAAAGGAATCTATAATACACACAATGAGCTACAGATTGCAGATAAATCTCAGGGTTTTTTGTTTGTTTGTGTTTTTCCACTCCAAGTAAAATAAGAATTTCTTTAAGATTTTGACAACACATAGCGCCAACTGAGGTCAGCCTTTGGGGAAACTATGATTTCTTACCCACTACTTTTGTTCTTCACTAGAGATAAGAGGCGCCTGCAGTCACCCATCTCCCCTAGCCTGTGTTCACACGGAGGTTTTTTTTTTTTATACGTGAATTTTGACTTGTTAAATCATAACATGGGTCAAACACTGATTCAAAAGCGTGTAAAAGAAAGGAAAAACTGTGAGAACCAAAAAGCTTGTCCAAATCCACATTGATTCCTGGTTGTATTTCTCTTAAATATGATGTCTGATTTGTCTGCCACAAAAAAAGATAGGAAAACACCAGGTGAACCTACCCTTAGGATATGTGCAGCCAACGTTTAAGAGTCGAGACGTTGCTGGAACCCCCAAGGTTTGCTGGCAGGTTTGGCATTTTCTCTCTTTCTTTGTTCCCCTCTTTCTTTGTTGCCCTCTTTCTTTGTTGCCCTCTTTCTTTGTTGCCCTCTTTCTTTGTTGCCCACTCTTTGTTGCCCTCTTTCTTTGTTGCCCTCTTTCTTTGTTGCCCTCTTTCTTTGTTCCCCTCTTTCTTTGTTGCCCTCTTTCTTTGTTGCCCTCTTTCTTTGTTGCCCACTCTTTGTTGCCCTCTTTCTTTGTTGCCCTCTTTCTTTGTTGCCCTCTTTCTTTGTTTCCCTCTTTCTTTGTTTCCCTCTTTCTTTGTTTCCCTCTTTCTTTGTTGCCCTCTTTCTTTGTTGCCCTCTTTCTTTGTTGCCCTCTTTCTCCTCTGCTTTTGTCTGTTCTCTGTATTTTCAACTATAAAGAGCAGGCGTCTTCTAAACAAATACTCCCGAAGAATGTACATTTTGCTTCTTTTAATCACTTAACAATTTCCATTCGTGTAAGCGGAGTATTAAAAGACTGGAGATGTGCACAGAAAGTTGTTTTTTAATGCTGTTGGCTGTGCAGCGACGCTACTGCACTTTATGGTTAAGTTCACACTGGGCGTTTTTGCATTTTTAATGCTTTTTTTCATGCTAATTTTTAGCTGCGTTTTACAATACCAGCAAAGCCTATGAGATTTTAGAAATCTCATGCACACACATTTTTTTTTTGTCAATCAGCATTTTGTGCTTTGCATACTGTTTTAGACATAGAGGATGTCACTTCTTTCAGTGTTTTTTCAACGTTTTTCACCCATTGACTTGAATGGGTGGTGAAAAAAAACATTGAAAAAAATCACCAAAAACGCCGGTATCAAGTTTTGCAGCGTTTTTTGTGCCAAAGCCTGATTCTGTGGAATACGACTTTTCTTTTTTTCAACACTAAACTTTATCAGCATGCACAAGAGACAAATCTAGCGTGAAAAAGAACGATGATAAAACACCTAGTGTGAACTTGCCCTATTGGCGGATTTCAGGCAGAATCCATCTGAAGAAGGTGCGGTGTGCACATACCCTTATATTGTGTGTATGCTATGTTCTGCCTTCTCTGCTCCCCTAATCTGTTTTCTTTGCTGTATTGCTTCAGTAGTAAGAATGTGATTACCGTAAGCGATCTGATGATGTGTGAGATTAATGCAGATGGCTGTAATGTGGCTGCATCTTTAGGCTACTTTCACACTTCCGTCTCTTCAGACCCATTGCAATGCGTCGTTTTGGAGAAAAAAAAAATGGATCCTGCAAATGTGCCCGCAGGATCCGTTTTTTTCCCCATAGACTTGTATTAGCGACGGATGGCCACACGTCGCATCCGTTGTGCGACGGATCCGTCGTGTTTTGGCAGACCGTCGTCTGGAAAAAAAACGTTCAATGTAACATTTTTTGTCTGCGTCGAAAAAAACGTACAGCAGCGGATCCTGCGGCGTCCGTCATTGGCTAGAATGGAAGCCTATGGCCGCAGGATCCGTTGCTGTCCGTCAAATGACGGAATCCAGCAACAGATTCTGTTTTTTTACACTGAGCATGCCTGGAAGGATTTCTATTCCTTTAAAGGGAACCTGTCACCCCGAAAATCGCGGGTGAGGTAAGCCCACCGGCATCAGGGGCTTATCTGCAGCATTCTGTAATGCTGTAGATAAGCCCCCGATGTTACCTGAAAGAGGAGAAAAAGACGTTATATTATACTCACCCAGGGGCGGTCCCGCTGCTGGTCTGGTCGGATGGGCGTCTCTGGTCAGCTCCGGCGCCTCCCATCTTCATTACAAGACGTCCTCTTCTGATCTTCAGCCACGGCTCCGGCGCAGGCGTACTTTGCTCTGCCCTGTTGAGGGCAGACAAAGTACTGCAGTGCGCAGGCGCCGGGCCTCTGACCTTTCCGGCGCCTGCGCACTGCAGTACTATCCTCTGCCCTCAAGAGGGCAGAGCAAAGTACGCCTGCGCCGGAGCCGTGGCTGAAGATCAGAAGAGGACGTCTTGTAATGAAGATGGGAGGCGCCGGAGCTGACCAGAGACGCCCATCCGACCAGACCAGCAGCGGGACCGCCCCTGGGTGAGTATAATATAACGTCTTTTTCTCCTTTTTCAGGTAACATCGGGGGCTTATCTACAGCATTACAGAATGCTGCAGATAAGCCCCTGATGCCGGTGGGCTTACCTCACCCGCGATTTTCGGGGTGACAGGTTCCCTTTAAAGGGAACCTGTCACCCCGTTTTTTGAGATTGAGCTATAAATACTGTTAAATAGGGCCTGCGCTGTGTGTTCCTATAGTGTATGTAGTGTACCCCGATTCCCCATGTATGCTGAGAAATAACTTACCAAAGTCGCCGTTTTCGCCTGTCAATCAGGCTGGTCAGGTCGGGAGGGCGTGGTGACATCGGTGGTTCTTCCTCAGCTTTACGTTGGTGGCGTAGTGGCGTAGTGGTGAAGACACAGCGCGCGATCTGCGCTTTAATCCCTTGCATCGGTGGGGGCGGCCATCTTCCTGGGGCCGCGCGTGCGCAGATCGAGTGCTCTGCTGCACGGGGCTTCAGGAAAATGGCCGCGGGATGCCGCGCGTGCGCATTAGAGATCGCGGCGGCCATTTTCCCAAAGCCGAGTTTGCATCTCGGCTTTGGGAAAATGGCCGCTGCGATCTCTAATGCGCACGCGCGGCATCCCGCGGCCATTTTCCTGAAGCCCCGTGCAGCAGAGCACTCGATCTGCGCACGCGCGGCCCCAGGAAGATGGCCGCCCCCACCGACGAAAAGGATGACAGCGCAGATCGCGCGCTGTGTCTTCACCACTACGCCACTACGCCACCAACGTAAAGCTGAGGAAGAACCACCGATGTCACCACGCCCTCCCGACCTGACCAGCCTGATTGACAGGCGAAAACGGCGACTTTGGTAAGTTATTTCTCAGCATACATGGGGAATCGGGGTACACTACATACACTATAGGAACACACAGCGCAGGCCCTATTTAACAGTATTTATAGCTCAATCTCAAAAAACGGGGTGACAGGTTCCCTTTAATTTAATTAGCACCCTCACTGCACTCGGATGTCATCCCAGTGCAATCCCATAAACACAGGAGACCGACAATGGAGGAGATGGAGAAATGACTTTCTCCTTTCCTCCGTGTCTGATGCGAGAGGATCGGAGATTAGGGCACTGACACTCGGATCACGCTCGCAGCGGAGCTGGATCCCAGGGTCATTAGCGCATCACATCGGATGTTATGAGCTTGTGTGACCCCTGCCGTATTGCAGGTCTACTAGTGAGAGCGCGAGTGCTTGTTTTTCGAGTTTGCCTAGGGTGCTTGGATAGGCACAGAGTATCGCAGGTGCTCGGATTCCTGCGCCCGCATGTATATCTCATGAAATCCCCGCATGTTTTGTGGCTGGGTGTAGGATTTGGGTTTTGCATAATTTGTTAGTTAGTTGCTGCAATTTTGAGAGGGAACAATCGTTTCATCAGTAAAATTAAGTGATAGTTTAACGAGCAAATTGAATTCCGCGACAGCCAGAAATAACAAGACCCGGGCGCTCCTTTTGGCCTCACCTTTATGCAGTTGTTTTTGGGTGTACTGGCATTTAACTGGACACTTTGTTCTGTTTGTTTAGGTGTTAGTTCCCACAAAATCACTGATGGGACGATGAAACCATGGGATTGAACCCAGAAATCGATGCTCTGGGCAATTTATTACAATAACGCGGGGTGGATCTCTGGCGCTGATGCTGGATTGGCACCGTATTTCGCCAAATTGCTATGACCCTCAAATGATTGTGAATGTTTCACACATTTTTGCAGGTAAACAGTATCCGTGCCTTTCCTCCATAGTCATATGATGATTGCCTGGAAATCTCTTGGATTTCGTGCTTTGTACTTGTGTATTTTCAGTCTATACGGTGCAGTAATGTATCTAAGATGATAATCTGCAGCTATTCCAGCCATGGATACAGTCATCAGTGCCCAGACATGATGTCATGGTGTGCGTGCCGCTTCCAGTTTACTAGCACTACAGGAGAATGTTCAGACAAGTGACAGACTTGTTATTCCACGTGTTTTCTTTTGTTAAGGTAAAGTCCCTTCTTCCAGTGCGACGCACCGAATGGCGGCACTAACCTGACATTGCACAATGTGAACTGCCGGCAACACACAGGGGTAAACTGGGAGCGCTATGTGCCTCAATAAATGAGCAGCACCATGTATATAGCTACATATCTCCCGGACTACAGAATCAATCATTTGTGAGACTGATCACTCGCCAGCTGTGCAATAATAAAGGGTTAGTACACATGCAAAGCTCAGCTCTGCTGCCACAATAAAGCCTGATGTGTCCACCATGGCCGAGGACCAAGCCTTGTGGCCTTCTCTTCGGAATATCGAGAACTCTGTGGAATTAGACTGATCCCATCTTGCTCATCATTTCCAGCCAAACATTCTCCCTAGTGAATAACGTGTTATCCGAGTTTCTAGAGCCTGCTCCAATAATATATTCGAGTCCCGACGGCCTCAACGCATGCAGGGATTGCCTAACAAACGGGACCTGTCGTGGCGGGATGGCTTCGGCCCCTTTTTTGTTCAAAGTAGTGTGAACCAAGTGCCGTATGCCGTTTACATGTGCCAGTAGTATTCACTAACTGCAGGGTATTTTCTCATAGGTTTTGTGTGTCTGAGGTGTAAGGGTATGTGCACACGATGCGGATTTTGCTGCGGATCCACAGCAGTTTCCCCTGAGTTTACAGTTCAATGTAAACCTATGGGAAACCAAAAACACTGTGCACATGCTGCGGAAAAAACCGCGCAGAAACGCAGCGGTTTATATTCCGCAGCATGTCACTTCTTTCTGCGGATTCCGCAGCGGTTTTACAACTGCTCCAATAGAAATCCGCAGTGAAATCTGCAGAAAAAAACGCTATAAATCCGCAGCGGTTTTTCACTGCGGATTTATCAAATCCGCTGCAGAAAAATCTGCGGTGGACCTAGAATACGTGTGCACATAGTCTAAGGAGTCCGGACCTCTGGCATCATGTATGTATCCTCTGCACCGATTGTAAAGCAGAAGGTAGAAGGAAGGTTTTGTGATGACACATGAGTAAAGTGACACCATCTTTTCCTGACCGCTTGTCTCTTCACCGTACTTGCGCCCCTACGGTCACTGACTGCGCACTGACTTCTCTCTGGCGGTGTAAATGTTACTGTTATGCTACATAATGATGTCCTGCAGCTCCCAGATCGGTGAAAAGAGCTTTTCTTCTAGAGAGAAGACGAGATTGTGACATAATGTTTTTTTTCTTGGGAAGGGTGGAGTATTTGAGGGAGTGACTGTATTTGGTGTTCCCAATGTAAAAAAAAAAAATGCTTTTTCTGGTTCCAAATCCACATGTGTTTAATATCATTCTGTTCTTCATTGCTGCTTTGGGCGTGTGGTCGTCCTGTGTCGTTTCCAGCAGGTTTTAGTACAAGGATGTTGCTTTTCTGACTTTCTCTCCTGTATCTCTGCTGTTAATAGCTTAGGGCCAATGGAGGCGACAGAGTGTTTCCCAACCTCGTGTAAATACAGCACTTTTTCCCCCCTCTGCGCTTTTTAGACTTAGTCCGGCTACGAATTCGCCCCTCCCTACTCTCCTCCAGTCAGTGCCCCCTCCCTACTCCCCTCAAGTCAGTGCCCCCTCCCTACTCTCCTCCAGTCAGTGCCCCCTCCCTCCTCTCCTCCAGTCAGTGCCCCCTCCCTACTCTCCTCCAGTCCGTGCCCCCTCCCTCCTCTCCTCCAGTCAGTGCCCCCTCCCTCCTCTCCTCCAGTCAGTGCCCCCTCCCTACTCCCCTCAAGTCAGTGCCCCCTCCCTACTCTCCTCCAGTCAGTGCCCCCTCCCTCCTCTCCTCCAGTCAGTGCCCCCTCCCTACTCTCCTCCAGTCCGTGCCCCCTCCCTACTCTCCTCCAGTCAGTGCCCCCTCCCTCCTCTCCTCCAGTCAGTGCCCCCTCCCTCCTCTCCTCCAGTCAGTGCCCCCTCCCTACTCCCCTCCAGTCAGTGCCCCCTCCCTCCTCTCCTCCAGTCAGTGCCCCCTCCCTCCTCTCCTCCAGTCAGTGCCCCCTCCCTCCTCTCCTCCAGTCAGTGCCCCCTCCCTACTCTCCTCCAGTCAGTGCCCCCTCCCTACTCTCCTCCAGTCAGTGCCCCCTCCCTACTCTCCTCCAGTCAGTGCCCCCTCCCTACTCTCCTCCAGTCAGTGCCCCCTCCCTACTCTCCTCCAGTCAGTGCCCCCTCCCTACTCCCCTTCAGTCAGTGCCCCCTCCCTCCTCTCCTCCAGTCAGTGCCCCCTCCCTCCTCTCCTCCAGTCAGTGCCCCCTCCCTCCTCTCCTCCAGTCAGTGCCCCCTCCCTCCTCTCCTCCAGTCAGTGCCCCCTCCCTACTCTCCTCCAGTCAGTGCCCCCTCCCTACTCTCCTCCAGTCAGTGCCCCCTCCCTACTCTCCTCCAGTCAGTGCCCCCTCCCTACTCTCCTCCAGTCAGTGCCCCCTCCCTACTCCCCTCCAGTCAGTGCCCCCTCCCTACTCTCCTCCAGTCAGTGCCCCCTCCCTACTCCCCTCCAGTCAGTGCCAGTGTGTCGCCCCATCCCGGACCAACTTTTAAAAAGATATAATGTTAAAAATAATAAACAAAAAAAAAAATTGTACTATTCTCACCTTCCGACGTCCACCGATGCTGCCGCCAGCTTCCGTTCCCAAAAAAAATGCATTTTATCACTGGGAACGGGAGCTGGCGGCCGCATTGCGCGTATCAGGACAGCTTTGTTGGATGACGGAGGGTGAGTATATAACTATTTTTTTATTTTCATTTTTTTTTAACAGGAATATGGTGCCCACATTGCTATATACGTGGGCTGTGTTATATACTGCGTGGGCTTTGTTATATACTGCGTGGGCTGTGTTATATATTACGTGGGCTGTGCTATATATTACGTGGGCTGTGCTATATATTACGTGGGCTGTGCTATATATTACGTGGGCTGTGCTATATATTACGTGGGCTGTGCTATATATTACGTGGGCTGTGCTATATATTACGTGGGCTGTGCTATATATTACGTGGGCTGTGCTATATATTACGTGGGCTGTGCTATATATTACGTGGGCTGTGCTATATACTACGTGGGCAGTGTTATATACTACTGTACGTGGGCAGTGTTATATACTGCATGGGCTGTGTTATGTACTGCTTTGCTGCTATATACTACGTGGGCTGTTATATACTGCGTGGCCTATGTTATATACTATGTGGGCTGTGTTTTTTACTGCCTGGCTGCTATATACTACGTGGGCAGTGTTATATACTGCGTGGGCTGTGTTATATACTATGTGGCTGCTATATACTACGTGGCTGTGGTATATACACTACGTGGCTGTCTGTATTATATACTACGTGGCTGTGCTAAATACTACGTGGCTGTGCTAAGTGCGACGTAAAGACATATTCTAGAATACCCGATGCGTGTTATATACTGCGTGGGCTGTGCTATATATTACCTGGGCTGTGCTATATATTACCTGGGCTGTGCTATATATTACCTGGGCTGTGCTATATATTACCTGGGCTGTGCTATATATTACCTGGGCTGTGCTATATATTACCTGGGCTGTGCTATATATTACCTGGGCTGTGCTATATATTACCTGGGCTGTGCTATATATTACCTGGGCTGTCCTATATACTATGTGGCTGTGCTTTATACTATGTGGCTGTGCTTTATACTATGTGGCTGTGCTTTATACTATGTGGCTGTGCTTTATACTATGTGGCTGTGCTTTATACTATGTGGCTGTGCTTTATACTATGTGGCTGTGCTTTATACTATGTGGCTGTGCTTTATACTATGTGGCTGTGCTTTATACTATGTGGCTGTGCTTTATACTATGTGGCTGTGTTACGTGGGCTGTGCTATATAGTATGTGGTTGGTATATTTTACGTGGCTGTGCTATATACTACGTGGCTGTCTGCTATATACTACGTGGCTGTCTGCTATATACTACGTGGCTGTCTGTGCTATATACTACGTGGCTGTCTGTGCTATATACTACGTGGCTGTCTGTGCTATATACTGCGTGGCTGTGCTAAGCGAGACGTACATGCATACGTAGAATACCCGTGCGTTAGAATCGGGCCACCATCTAGTAATAATAATAATCTTTATTTTTATATAGTGCTAACATATTCCGCAGCGCTTTACAGGTTGCACACATTATCATCCCTGTCCCCATTGGAGTTCACAATTTAAATTCCCTATCAGTATGTCTTTGGAGTGTGGGAGGAAACCGGAGAACCCGGAGGAAACTCACGCAAACACAGAGAGAACAGACAAACTCTTTGCAGATGTTGTCCTTGGTGGCACTTGAACCCAGGACCCCAGCGCTGCAGTGCAAACCACTGAGCCACCGTGCTGCAAAACTCCAACCCATTGTGCATCTAAAGAAGCTGTTGAACTGTGCATTTTTGGTACTCTCCCTCTCTATAGGCTTATATAGGGAACCTGAAAAAAAATGTATGTAGAAAAAAAGGAAAGTTGCATTTTTAAGTGCAGATTCAAAGTTTTTCTGTATAAAAAAAAATACTGCTTGAAATCTCAATGCATTAAGGAAAAGGAAAATAAAAAACAACCCCTAATCAGAGAAGATCGTTATTCTGTATTATTGTGCAGACACCCATAGAAAGTATACAGATGAAAAGCAGGAGGAAAAAGCCCTGCAGCATTTAGATTGTCAACATGGCCTGAAAGGTACATGAAACTCGCTCTGTACGGCACGTGAGTGGAAAGGCAGCATTGTTGTGTCGTCTCTCTGCTTCCGGTCAGAATAAGGTCTGCATTTACTCCCTGTGCCTAAAGGCAATTGTAGCACCTATATATATATTTTTTTTTTATTGACTTCAAATGCTGACAAATATTTTGCTTTTAAGGCTAAGTTAAGGTACAGCAGCCAAAAATCTGAATTCTGTCATGATATCCGTAATTTTGCAGGATAATATTGCGCAGTAATACTGCATTATTTCTTCTGGAAAAAAATGAGGGAATCTGTGACCTTGGCCCTTACTAATCCTCCAGTGCAGGAGTGCGGAGGCTCGTTTGTTATATTCAGATTTTTCTAATTCTATTGTCTGTGTACATGGTTATGGATTGAACATCTTGCCTAAGTTGCAGTACGTTCAGAGATATACAGGTGCTTCTCACAAAATTAGACTATCATCAAAAAGTTAATTTATTTCAGTTCTTCAATACAAAAAGTGAGTCATATATTATATAGTCATTACAAACAGTGATTTATTTCAAGTGTTTATTTCTGTTAATGTTGATGATTATGGCTTACAGCTAATGAAAACCCAAAAGTCATTATCTCAGTAAATTAGAATAATTAACAAAAAAAACCTGCAAATGCTTCCTAAGCGTTTAAAAAGGTCCCTTTGTCTGTTTCAGTTGGCTCCACAATCATTGGGAAGACTGCTGACATGACATATGTCCAGAAGGCAGTCATTGACACACTCCAAAGTTGAGTGGAAGGAAAAAGTGAGGTAGAAAAAGGTGCACAAGCAACCGGGATAACCACAGCCTTGAAAGGATTGTTAAGAAAAGGCCATTCAAAAATTTGGGGAAATTTACAAGGAGTGGACTGCTGCTTGAGTCATTGTGTCAAAAGCCACCACACACAGACGTATCCAGGACATGGGCTACAAGTGTCACATTCCTTGTGTCAAGCCACTCATGACCAATAGACAACACCACAAGCGTCTTACCTGGGCCAAGGAGGAAAAGAACTGGACTGCTGCTCAGTGGTCCAATGTGGAAACAGGAACACATGGGCTACTTGCACAGTGAACAAGTCTGTATGATCATGTTCACACACCACCAAGAAACCTGAAGACTCAAAAGAGAATAGTAAAACCAAAAACACTCAGTTTGAAAAAATGTTGCAGTAATCCGCAAGTGCTAGTAAAAAACAGGGTATTTGGTTGATACGTTTTTTGCAAAAAATGTATACTAAGCTGCTCTACCAATCTTCACGGTATACCCTTATCAGAGCAGTCCTAACTAATGTATGCAATCCCTATCTGATGTATTTAAAAACCTGATCATCTGTATATAACCTGTGTGAACAGGGTTCAGAGAGGAAAAATCCATGTGTGCATACAGGGTAGAACAGCTTTTGTGCAGATAGCCCAAGAGGAGTGGTGGAACTCCCCAGTCTTGTAGACACAAGAGAACAATTATGGAAACAGGAACACATGGGCTACTTGCACAGCTGTTCTACCCTGTATGCACACATGGATTTTTCCTCTCTGAACCCTGTTCACACAGGTTATATACAGATGATCAGGTTTTTAAATACATCAGATAGGGATTGCATACATTAGTTAGGACTGCTCTGATAAGGGTATACCGTGAAGATTGGTAGAGCAGCTTAGTATACATTTTTTGCAAAAAACGTATCAACCAAATACCCTGTTTTTTACATCTTTTACTAGCACTTGCGGATTACTGCAACATTTTTTCAAACTGAGTGTTTTTGGTTTTACTATTCTCTTTTGTGTCTTCAGGTTTCTTGGTGGTGTGTGAACATGATCATACAGACTTGTTCACTGTGCAAGTAGCCCATGTGTTCCTGTTTCCATAATTGTTCTCTTGTGTCTACAAGACTGGGGAGTTCCACCACTCCTCTTGGGCTATCTGCACAAAAGCTGTTCTACCCTGTATGCACACATGGATTTTTCCTCTCTGAACCCTGTTCACACAGGTTATATACAGATGATCAGGTTTTTAAATACATCAGATAGGGATTGCATACATTAGTTAGGACTGCTCTGATAAGGGTATACCGTGAAGATTGGTAGAGCAGCTTAGTATACATTTTTTGCAAAAAACGTATCAACCAAATACCCTGTTTTTTACATCTTTTACTAGCACTTGCGGATTACTGCAACATTTTTTCAAACTGAGTGTTTTTGGTTTTACTATTCTCTTTTGTGTCTTCAGTGGTCCAATGTGTTGTTTTCAGATGAAAGTAAATTTTGAATTTAATTTGGGAATCAAGGCCCCAGAGTCTGGAGGAAGAGTGGAGAGGCCACAATCCAAGCTGCATGAGGTCTAGTGTGAAGTTTCCACAATCAGTGATGGTTTGGGGAGCCATGTCATCTGCTGGTGTTGGTCCTCTGTGTTTTATCAAGACCAAAGTCAGCGCAACCGTCTACCAGGAAATTTTAGAGCACTTCATGCTTCCCTCTGCCAACAAGCTTTTTGTACATGGTAATTTCATTCTCCAGCAGGACTTGGTACCTGTCCACACTGCCAAAAGTACCAATACCTGGTTTACAAACAACAGTATCACTGTGCTTGATTGGCCAGCAAACTCGCCCGACCTTAACCGCATAGAGAATCTATGGGGTATTGTCAAGAGGAAGATGAGACACCAGACCCAACAATGCAGACGAGCTGAAGGCTGCTATCAAAGCAACCTGGGTTTCCATAACCCCTCAGCAGTGCCACAGGCTGATCGCCTCCATACCACGCCGCATTGATGCAGTAATTGATGCAAAAGGAGCCCTGACCAAGTACTGAGTGTATTTACTGAACATACATTTCAGTAGGCCATCGTTTTTCTAGCTGGTGTTATAAAGTATTCTAATTTACTGAGATAGCGACTTTTGAGTTTTCATTGGCTGTAAGCCATAATCATCAACATTAACAGAAATAAACACCTGAAATAGATCACTCTGTAATGACTCTATATAATGAGTTTCACTTTTTATATTGAAGAACTGAAATACATTAACTTTTTGATGATATTCTAATTTTGTGAGAAGCACCTGTACTTTACAAAAGCCACTAGAAGCATTAACTTTAGAATTTGGTAAAGACCCTTTTAAGGTCTGCCGCTTGCAATGGAGCGGTCCCGGGAGCGTAGCGAGGAGGAGCGGAAAAGGCGGCGGAGGGTGAGTATAGCAGGTTTTTTTTTTTTATTATTATTTTTAACATGACATATTTTACTATTGATGCTGCATAAGCAGCATCAAGAGTAAATAGTTGGGGACACACAGTGTTAATAGCAGCGGCAACGGAGTACGTTACACCGTGGGCCGTTACCGCTGCCATTAACCCTGTGTGAGTGGAGGGGATTACGAAGCGGGCGCCGGGCAGTGAGTGCAGGGGAGTAGGAGAGGGACTAATCGGACTGTGCCCGTCGCTGATTGGTCCCGGCAGCCATGACAGGCAGCTGCCGAGACCAATCAGCGAATGAATAACCATGACAGAAGGACAGACAGACAGACAGACGGAAGTGACCCTTAGACAATTATGTATATAGATAGATGTGTTCGTGCATAAATGGTGGCATTCATTATTCTGGTCCTTTCAACCTACACAAATAGTTTATGCAATGGCAGGTATCACCTGCACCTATTCATGAGTTGGACGTTCGCATGGAGCTTCACATGGACCCAAAAATTGTGGACGTCACTGGTCTGAAAATACCAAACTTTGCGTGTACTCAGTAATGGTGACAGTCGCAATCGTTGGCAAGACAAGTCAGATTCCACACACCCGCATCCTCTGACAATGCAGTGTGCCAATTATTCCTAATAATTGGATATGCTAATAGGAATCAAACCTCCTAAGATGATAAATGTAATTATCAATTACTGTGGTATTTATTACAAACATTGGCTATGCTATTACTCACACCCCAGTATTTGCAAAATCGATTTATTGATATTTTTAAAAAAATCATCTCGCCAATTTTTTCATGTTGAACTGGACGTATAATCGTGGCTTCTGAATTTTTTTATTTTTTTTTAAGTGTTATCAGATACTTTTCACTGCAGGCGTGTACTTTTTTCTTTTGTGTGATGCTGACCAATGATAAATAGGCAGCAACACTGCAGAAAAAACAGCATAGCTTAAAGCAGGCTTCTTTGTGTGTGAGATTTAATGATAATTCTCCAACCTCCTGGTCTAACCACCTGCAGGAGTCGTTGTGGAGGGAGAGGTAGTGCAGCTGAGCTTAGCTGTGTCACATTACAAACCCTTCTTTCAGCTCTCCTAGCACTGTCAGCTCTGCTGTACTACCCCCTACACTCACACTGCCTGTCCAGAGATGTCAGCATCACATTTATGTCTATTGCGCCCCTCTTTTCCACCTTGCAGTTTTCAAAACCTGATAACTACTGACATTTACAGTAGTTTCTCAGAATATACTCTGTAGAAGGTGATGATAGTTGTTGATCTTAATGTTCATTTTTTTCTTCCTTTTTCTAGAGTCCAAAAAGTGCGGTTCAATGTGGACGTTTTCTGCTTTGAATGGGAGGTCCAAAGATTGCCATGAGGATTTGACTGATTCAGATTAGCCGTTCCATACGGGTTGCGGGAGACGATATCATGTATCAAGGTACATATATGTATATGCATGCCTTTGTATTGGGTTTGCTGTTGCCCGTGAAATCTAAAAAATGGACGAATTAGAATTAATGGTGTTGGAGCATAATTATGACATGGTGGGGATAACTGAAACATGGCTGGATGAGAGCCATGACTGGGCTGTTAACTTGCAGGGTTATAGTCTGTTCAGAAATGACCGAATGGATAGGCGAGGGGGTGGGGTGTGTCTATATGTAAAATCGTCCTTAACCCATCCTGCGTGATAATATAGGTGAACCTAATGAAAATGTAGAGTCCCTGTGGGTGGAGATAAGGGGAGGGGGAAAAAATAATACATCACTGATAGGGGTTTGTTATAAGTCTCCAAAAATAATGGAAGCAACGGAGAATATCCTCATAAAGCAAATAGATGAAGCTGCGACTCAAAGAAAAGTCATTATTATGGGGACTTCAACTACCAACTACCCTGAGATACATTGGGGAACAGAAACCTGCAGTTCCAGCAAAGGTAATCGGTTTATGACAACTATGAGAGACAATTACCTTTCACAACTGGTTCAGGACCCAACAAGAAGGGGGGCACTGCTAGACCTAATATTAACCAACAGGCCAGACCGCATATCAAATATAAGGGTTGGGGGTCATTTTGGGAATAGTGATCACAAAATAATAAGTTTTCATGTATCCTTTTAATAAGATGTGTAGTAGAGGGGTTACAAGGACACTAAACTTCAGGAGGGCAAATTTCCAACGGATGAGAGAGGATCTTGGTGCAATTAACTGGGACGATATCCTGAGACATAAAAATACACAAAGAAAATGGGAGATATTTATTAGCATCCTGGATAGGACCTGTGCACAGTATATACCGTATGGGAATAAACATACCAGAAATAGGAGGAAACCAATATGGCTAAATAGAGCTGTAAGGGGCGCAATAAGTGACAAAAAGAAAGCATTTAGAGAATAAAAGGAAGTAGGTAGTGAGGAGGCATTAAATAAATACAGAAAATTAAATAAATTCTGTAAAAAGCAAATCAAGGCAGCAAAGATTGAGACAGAGAGACTCATTGCCAGAGAGAGTAAAAATAATCCCAAAATATTCTTTAACTACGTAAATAGTAAGAAAATTAAAAATGATAGTGTTGGCCCCCTTAAAAATAGTCTGGGTGAAATGCTGGATGAGGATGAGGATAAAGCCAATATGCTAAATTACTTTTTTTTCATCAGTATTTACACAAGAAAATTCGATGGCAGACAAAATGACTAGTGATAAAAATTCCCCATTAAATGTCACCTGCTTAACCCAGCAGGAAGTACGGCGGCATCTAAAAATCACTAAAATTGACAAATCTCCGGGCCCAGAAGCGATACACCCCCGAGTACTGCAGGAATTAAGTACAGTCATTGATAGACTATTATTTTTAATCTTTGAAGGGAGGATGCCGTGATTTTAGTATTTGTATTAATAATTATTGATTATATAATCAATTATTTTTAATACAAAAGTAAATGTAGTACTTTAATACTTTTTTATTTATTCATTTTTACTTTTGCCACTGGAGGCCGCCATTTTCATTAGTGTGGGTGTAAGTGTCTGGACACGACACTTGCACACCTCACTTACGGCAGCCATGGGCATAGGAACCAACAGTCGGGCTCCGACCGCTCCTCCTGCCTCTCAGCTGTGACTTGGACACGCCCCCTGGGCTGCTACGTCACAGCTGTGAGAGGAGATCGCGGCCATTTTGTTTTTTTCCTCTGTCATCGCACACACAGCTCAGTGTGTGCGATCATAGCAGGAGCTGCCAGGGAGAAGCTGCTGCTGGGAAGAGAGGCCCGGGGTGAGTATCTGCAGCCAGGAGCTGTGATTGCAGCCTGTACTTATTATTACAGCACAGGCTGCAATCACTGCCGACCTGTTCAGAGCAGAGCAGGGAGATCGTCACACTGCTCTGCCCTGTACATGACTCAGCACTTCCTGGGAGAGGACTGAAGGTAAGTACAGAGTTTTTATTTTCTTATGCATCTACCACTGCTACCTGTCCTTATATACCACTGCTACCTGTCCCTATATACCACTGCTACCTGCCCCTATATACCACTGCTACCAGCCCCTATATACCACTGCTACCTGCCCCTATATACCACTGCTACCTGCTCCTATATACCACTGCTACCAGCCCCTATATACCACTGCTACCAGCCACTATTTACCACCGCTACCAGCCCCTATATGCCACTGCTACCTGCCCTTATATACCACTGCTACCAGCCCTTATATACCACTGCTACCTGCCCCTATATACCACTGCTACCTGCTCCTATATACCACTGCTACCTGCCCCTATATACCACTGCTACCTGCTTCTATATACCACTGCTACCTGCTTCTATATACCACTGCTACCTGCCCCTATATACCACTGCTACCTGCTCCTATATACCACTGCTACCTGCCCCTATATACCACTGCTACCTGCTCCTATATACCACTGCTACCTGCTCCTACATACCACTGCTACCAGCCCCTATATACCACTGCTACCTGCTCCTATATACCACTGCTACCAGCTCCTATATACCACTGCTACCTGCCCCTATATACCACTGCTACCTGCCCCTATATACCACTGCTACCTGCTCCTATATACCACTGCTACCTGCCCCTATATACCACTGCTACCTGCTTCTATATACCACTGCTATCAGCCCCTATATACCACTGCTACCTGCTCCTATATACCACTGCTACCTGCCCCTATATACCACTGCTACCTGCTCCTATATACCACTGCTACCTGCCCCTATATACCACTGCTACCTGCTCCTATATACCACTGCTACCTGCTCCTATATACCACTGCTACCAGCTCCTATATACCACTGCTACCTGCCCCTATATACCACTGCTACCTGCCCCTATATACCACCGCTACCTGCCTCTGTATACCACCGCTACCTGCCTCTGTATACCACCGCTACCTGCCTCTGTATACCACCGCTACCTGCCTCTGTATACCACCGCTACCTGCCTCTGTATACCACCGCTACCTGCCTCTGTATACCACCTACCACTGCTGCCTGCCTCTATATACCATCTACGACTGCTACCTGCCTCTGTATACCACCTACCACTGCTGCCTGCCTCTATATACCATCTACCACTGCTGCCTGTCTCTATATACCATCTACGACTGCTACCTGCCTCTGTATACCACCTACCACTGCTGCCTGCCTCTATATACCATCTACCACTGCTGCCTGTCTCTATATACCATCTACGACTGCTGCCTGCCTCTATATACCATCTACGACTGCTGCCTGCCTCTATATACTATCTACCACTGCTGCCTGCCTCTATATACCATCTACCACTGCTGCCTGTCTCTATATACCATCTACGACTGCTACCTGCCTCTGTATACCACCTACCACTGCTGCCTGCCTCTATATACCATCTACCACTGCTGCCTGTCTCTATATACCATCTACGACTGCTGCCTGCCTCTATATACCATCTACGACTGCTGCCTGCCTCTATATACCATCTACCACTGCTGCCTGCCTCTATATACCATCTACCACTACTACCTCTGTCCTGTGTAGCTAATCTAGTCTTGTGTAGCTAATCCTGTCCTGTGTACAGTATCACACAAGATAGGATTAGATACACGGCGCAGCACAGTATCACACAGGACAGGATTAGATACACGGCTCAGCAGTCAGTATCTAATCCTCTCCTATGCACTCCTCTCCCCCTGCGTGTCTTTCCCCATTGTGGTTTATTATTTTTGTTGTGGGAGATGAGGGAGTCGAGGATTATGCGTTCGGTATGGTATAAAAAAGATTAATAAAGGACTTTATTCTGGCCGAGTCTTTATTTACAATACATGTGAGATCTATGTGGCGGCATTATGGGTGATCTATATGGCGGTATTATGTGAGAAGCATATGGTGGTATGTGAGAACACTGGCGGTATTATGTGTGATCTATATGGCGGTATGTGAGAACACTGGCGGTATTATGTGTGATCTATATGGCGGTATGTGAGAACACTGGCGGTATTATGTGTGATCTATATGGTGGTATGTGAGAACTGTATGACAGTATTGTGTGATCTATTTGATAGTATTGTGTGTGATCTATATGGCGGTATTATGCGAGAACACTATGGCAGTATTATCTTCAGAAAGCGGACCCATTCTATGGTGGTTCTGGCTGAGCACCTGCACGCGGGTCTGGGGTAATAGAGGGGGCAGCATGACCTCCAGTTAGGTGCAGTCAGGGGAAGGCTGGTGAGGCAGCTGAAGAGAGGCTTCTCATTTTTATCGTTACGATATGGCTACATTTCCTTCCCAGCGTCACCCCGTACTTCGCCTGTCGCCTCGCTTTCACACATCGCCAGGACAGGATGGAGAAGACAGGATCTGAGGAGGGGAATGGGGGTCTGCATGCAAAGTCTGGATCAGAACAGGCCATCAATCCGCAGAAATGTTTCCTGGATTTCTGTGGAGCAGACGGTCCATCCATGTGTATAAAAGACAGCGCTCTATGTACAATCCCTGGCTGCTCCACGCACTGAACAGGGGGCCCCCATAGACCTGCACACTGCTCTCCTGAAATACTCTGTGCTGCTGTCACCCTGCTCCCTCCACCACATATCTCCCAGAATCCTTGCTGCCTGCCATCCTTGGTGACTGTCTACTTGTCAGTATAAGGCTGCCGTCACACTATCATTATTTGGTCAGTATTTTACCTCAGTATTTGTAGCCAAAACCAGGAGTGGGTGATAAATGCAGAAGTGGTGCATATGTTTCTATTATACTTTTCCTCTATTTGTTCCACTCCTGGTTTTGGCTACAAATACTGAGGTAAAATACTGACCAAATACTGCTAGTGTGACGGCAGCCACACTCTGCAGTCACCAACAAAATGGCTGCTCGCTGGGTTCCTGAATATCATCCTCTCTAATCCCTTAGCAAACACCCAGAAGGGGAGGAGAGGAGACATCACACACGTCAGCAGACTCCGCCCATAATTACTGCAGTGCAGTAATGTGAGCTAGTTGTACACTAGGTTTTTCTGAAATTTCAGCAGCTGCTCCCCCTAGTGTTGAAAAGTGGAAATTCCAAAACTTTTCAAATTATTTTTCATATTTTACTAAATTATAAACAAATGATAATATTTTTTAAGAAAATGTAATCATTAATTCTTTACATTTTTACAATTTCTGAAAAAAAAATTTTTTTGATGGCACCTTCCCTTTAACCCCTTCATGACCCAGCCTATTTTGACCTTAAAGACCTTGCCGTTTTTTGCAATTCTGACCAGTGTCCCTTTATGAGGTAATAACTCAGGAACGCTTCAACGGATCCTAGCGGTTCTGAGATTGTTTTTTCGTGACATATTGGGCTTCATGTTAGTGGTAAATTTAGGTCAATAAATTCTGCATTTATTTGTGATAAACACGGAAATTTGGCGAAAATTTTGAAAATTTCGCAATTTTCACATTTTGAATTTTTATTCTGTTAAACCAGAGAGATATGTGACACAAAATAGTTAATAAATAACATTTCCCACATGTTTACTTTACATCAGCACAATTTTGGAAACAAAATTTTTTTTTGTTAGGAAGTTATAAGGGTTAAAATTCGACCAGCGATTTGTCATTTTTACAACGAAATTTACAAAACCATTTTTTTTAGGGACCACCTCACATTTGAAGTCAGTTTGAGGGGTCTATATGGCTGAAAATACCCAAAAGTGACACCATTCTAAAAACTGCACCCCTCAAGGTACTCAAAACCACATTCAAGAAGTTTATTAACCCTTCAGGTGCTTCACAGCAGCAGAAGCAACATGGAAGGAAAAAATGAACATTTAACTTTTTAGTCACAAAAATTATCTTTTAGCAACAATTTTTTTATTTTCCCAATGGTAAAAGGAGAAACTGAACCACGAACGTTGTTGTCCAATTTGTCCTGAGTACGCTGATACCTCATATGTGGGGGTAAACCACTGTTTTGGCGCACGGCAGGGCTTGGAAGGGAAGGAGCGCCATTTGACTTTTTGAATCAAAAATTGGCTCCACTCTTTAGCGGACACCATGTCACGTTTGGAGAGCCCCCGTGTGCCTAAAAATTGGAGCTCCCCCACAAGTGACCCCATTTTGGAAACTAGACGCCCCAAGGAACTTATCTAGATGCATAGTGAGCACTTTGAACCCCCAGGTGCTTCACAAATTGATCCGTAAAAATGAAAAAGTACTTTTTTTTCACAAAAAAATTCTTTTAGCCTCAATTTTTTCATTTTCACATGGGCAACAGGATAAAATGGATCCTAAAATGTGTTGGGCAATTTCTCCTGAGTACACCAATACCTCACATGTGGAGGTAAACCACTGTTTGGGCACATGGTAAGGCTCGGAAGGGAAGGAGCGCCATTTGACTTTTTGAATGAAAAATTATTTCCATCGTTAGCGGACACCATGTCGCGTTTGGATAGCTCCTGTGTGCCTAAACATTGGCGCTCCCCCACAAGTGACCCCATTTTGGAAACTAGACCCCCCAAGGAACTAATTTAGATGCCTAGTGAGCACTTTAAACCCTCAGGTGCTTCACAAATTGATCTGTAAAAATGAAAAAGTAATTTTTTTTCACAAAAAAATTCTTTTCGCCTCAATTTTCTCATTTTCACATGGGCAGTAGGATAAAATGGATCATAAAATTTGTTGGGCAATTTCTCCCGAGTACGCCGATACCTCATATGTGGGGGTAAACCACTGTTTGGGCACTCGGCAGGGCTCGGAAGAGAAGGCGTGCCATTTGACTTTTTGAATGGAAAATTAGCTCCAATTGTTAGCGGACACCATGTCGCGTTTGGAGAGCCCCTGTGTGCCTAAACATTGGAGCTCCCCCACAAGTGACCCCATTTTGGAAACTAGACCCCCCAAGGAACTTATCTAGATGCATATTGAGCACTTTAAACCCCCAGGTGCTTCACAGAAGTTTATAACGCAGAGCCATGAAAATAAAAAATAATTTTTCTTTCCTCAAAAATGATTTTTTAGCCTGGAATTTCCTATTTTGCCAAGGATAATAGGAGAAATTGGACCCCAAATATTGTTGTCCAGTTTGTCCTGAGTACGCTGATACCCCATATGTGGGGGTAAACCACTGTTTGGGCGCACGGCAGGGCTCGGAAGGGATGGCACGCCATTTGGCTTTTTAAATGGAAAATTAGCTCCAATCATTAGCGGACACCATGTCACGTTTGGAGAGCCCCTGTGTGCCTAAACATTGGAGATCCCCCAGAAATGACACCATTTTAGAAACTAGACCCCCAAAGGAACTAATCTAGATGTGTGGTGAGGACTTTGAACCCCCAAGTGCTTCACAGAAGTTTATAACGCAGAGCCATGAAAATAAAAAAAAAAAATATTTTCTCAAAAATGATCTTTTAGCCTGCAATTTTTTATTTTCCCAAGGGTAACAGGAGAAATTTGACCCCAAAAGTTGTTGTCCAGTTTCTCCTGAGTACGCTGATACCCCATATGTGGGGGTAAACCACTGTTTGGGCACATGCCGGGGCTCGGAAGTGAAGTAGTGACGTTTTGAAATGCAGACTTTGATGGAATGCTCTGTGGGCGTCACGTTGCGTTTGCAGAGCCCCTGATGTGGCTTAACAGTAGAAACCCCCCACAAGTGACCCCATTTTGGAAACTAGACCCCCAAAGGAACTTATCTAGATGTGTGGTGAGCACTTTGAACCCCCAAGTGCTTCATAGAAGTTTATAATGCAGAGCCGTGAAAATAATAAATACGTTTTCTTTCCTCAAAAATAATTATTTAGCCCAGAATTTTTTAATTTTCCCAAGGGTAACAGGAGAAATTTGACCCCAATATTTGTTGTCCAGTTTCTCCTGAGTACGGTGATACCCCATATGTGGGGGTAAACTACTGTTTGGGCACATGCCGGGGCTTGGAATTGAAGTAGTGACGTTTTGAAATGCAGACTTTGATGGAATGCTCTGCGGGCGTCACGTTGCGTTTGCAGAGCCCCTGATGTGCCTAAACAGTAGAAACCCCCCACAAGTGACCCCATTTTGGAAACTAGACCCTGAAAGGAACTTATCTAGATGTGTGGTGAGCACTTTGAACCCCCAAGTGCTTCATAGAAGTTTATAATGCAGAGCCGTGAAAATAATAAATACGTTTTCTTTCCTCAAAAATAATTATTTAGCCCAGAATTTTTTATTTTCCCAAGGGTTACAGGAGAAATTGGACCCCAAAAGTTGTTGTCCAGTTTCTCCTGAGTACGCTGATACCCCATATGTGGGGGTAAACCACTGTTTGGGCACACGTCGGGGCTCAGAAGGGAAGTAGTGACTTTTGAAATGCAGACTTTGATGGAATGGTCTGCGGGTGTCACGTTGCGTTTGCAGAGCCCCTGGTGTGCCTAAACAGTAGAAACCCCCCACAAGTGACCCCATTTTAGAAACTAGACCCCCCAAGGAACTTATCTAGATATGTGGTGAGCACTTTGAACCCCCAAGTGCTTCACAGACGTTTACAACGCAGAGCCGTGAAAATAAAAAATCATTTTTCTTTCCTCAAAAATTATGTTTTAGCAAGCATTTTTTTAGATTCACAAGGGTAACAGGAGAAATTGGACCCCAGTAATTGTTGCGCAGTTTGTCCTGAGTATGCTGGTACCCCATATGTGGGGGTAAACCACTGTTTGGGCACACGTCAGGGCTCGGAAGTGAGGGAGCACCATTTGACTTTTTGAATACGAGATTGGCTGGAATCAATGGTGGCGCCATGTTGCGTTTGGAGACCCCTGATGTGCCTAAACAGTGGTAACCCCTCAATTCTACCTCCAACACTAACCCCAACACACCCCTAACCCTAATCCCAACTGTAGCCATAACCCTAATCACAGCCCTAACCGCAACACACCCCTAACCACAACCCTAACCCCAACACACCCCTAACCATAACCACAACCCTAATTCCAACCCTAACCCTAAGGCTATGTGCCCACGTTGCGGATTCGTGTGAGATATTTCCGCACCATTTTTGAAAAATCTGCAGGTAAAAGGCACTGTGTTTTACCTGCGGATTTTCCGCGGATTTCCAGTGTTTTTTGTGCGGATTTCACCTGCGGATTCCTATTGAGGAACAGGTGTAAAACGCTGCGGAATCCGCACAAAGAATTGACATGCTGCGGAAAATACAACGCAGCGTTCCCGCGCGGTATTTTCCGCACCATGGGCACAGCGGATTTGGTTTTTCATATGTTTACATGGTACTGTAAACCTGATGGAACACTGCTGCGAATCCGCAGCCAAATCCGCACCGTGTGCACATAGCCTAATTCTAAAGGTATGTGCACACGCTGCGGAAAACGCTGCAGATCCGCAGCAGTTTCCCATGAATTTACAGTTCAATGTAAACCTATGGGAAACAAAAATCGCTGTACACATGCTGCGGAAAAACTGCACGGAAACGCAGCGGTTTACATTCCGCAGCATGTCACTTCTTTGTGCGGATTCCGCAGCGGTTTTACAACTGCTCCAATAGAAAATCGCAATTGTAAAACCGCAGTGAAATGCGCAGAAAAAAACGTGGTAAATCCGCCATAAATCCGCAGCGGTTTAGCACTGCGGATTTATCAAATCCGCAGCGGAAAAATCCGCAGAGGACCAGAATACGTGTGCACATTCCTAACCCTAACCCTAGCCCTAGCCCTAACCCTACCCCTAACCCTACCCCTAACCCTACCCCTACCCCTAACCCTACCCCTAACCCTAACCCTACCCCTAACCCTACCCCTACCCCTAACCCTATTCTAACAGTGGAAAAAAAAAATTTCTTTATTTTTTTATTGTCCCTACCTATGGGGGTGACAAATGGGGGGGGGTCATTTATTATTTTTTTTATTTTGATCACTGAGATAGATTATATCTCAGTGATCAAAATGCACTTTGGAACGAATCTGCCGGCCGGCAGATTCGGCGGGCGCACTGCGCATGCGCCCGCCATTTTGGAAGATGGCGGCGCCCGGGAGAAGAAGGACGGGACCACGGCTGGATCGGTAAGTATGATAGGGTGGGGGGGGACCACGGGGGGGGGATCGGAGCACGGGGGGGGGAATCGGAGCGCGGGAGGGGTGGAACGGAGCGCGGGGGGCGTGGAACGGAGCACGGGGGGGCTGGAATGGAGCACGGGGGGGTGGAACGGAGCACGGGGGGGGGTGGATCGGAGTGCAGGGGGGGTGATTGGAGCACGGGGGGGTGATTGGAGCACGGGGGGAGCGGGCACGAGCACGGGGGGGGAGCGGAGCACAGGACGGAGGGGAGCCGGAGCAGTGTACCGGCCAGATCGGGGGGGTGGGGGGGGCGATCGGAGGGGTGGGGTGGGGGCACACTAGTATTTCCAGCCATGGCCGATGATATTTCAGCATCGGCCATGGCTGGATTGTAATATTTCACCCGTTATAATGGGTGAAATATTACAAATCGCTCTGATTGGCAGTTTCACTTTCAACAGCCAATCAGAGCGATCGTAGCCACGAGGGGGTGAAGCCACCCCCCCTGGGCTAAACTACCACTCCCCCTGTCCCTGCAGATCGGGTGAAATGGGAGTTAACCCTTTCACCCGATCTGCAGGGACGCGATCTTTCCATGACGCCGCATAGGCGTCATGGGTCGGAATGGCACCGACTTTCATGACGCCTACGTGGCGTCATGGGTCGGGAAGGGGTTAAAGACTCCATAATAACAGGGTCTGTACCACAGGACTGGCGTATAGCAAATGTGGTGCCAATATTCAAAAAGGGGACAAAAACTGAACTCGGAAATTATAGGCCAGTAAGCTTAACCTCTACTGTGGGTAAAATCCTGGAGGGCATTCTAAGGGATGCTATACTGGAGTATCTGAAGAGGAATAACCTCATGACCCAGTATCAGCACGGGTTTACTAGGGACCGTTCATGTCAGACTAATCTGATCAGTTTCTATGAAGAGGTAAGTTCCGGATTGGACCAAGGGAACCCAGTGGATGTAGTGTATATGGACTTTTCAAAAGCTTTTGACACGGTGCCTCACAAAAGGTTGATGCATAAAATGAGAATAATGGGGATAGGGGAAAATATGTGTAAGTGGGTTAAGAGCTGGCTCAGGGATAGGAAACAAAGGGTGGTTATTAATGGAGCACACTCGGACTGGGTCGCGGTTAGCAGTGGGGTACCACAGGGGTCAGTATTGGGCCCTCTTCTTTTTAACATATTTATTAATGACCTTGTAGGGGGCATACAGAGTGGAATTTCAATATTTGCAGATGACACTAAACTCTGCAGGGTAATCAATACAGAGGAGGACAATTACCGTATATACTCGAGTATAAGCTGACCCGAGTATAAGCCGACCCCCCTAATTTTGCCACAAAAAACTGGGTAAACTTATTGACTCGAGTATAAGCCTAGGGTAGAAAATGCAGCAGCTACCGGTGAATTTCAAAAATAAAAATAGATGCTCCATACCGTTCATTATTGCCCCATAGATGCTCCATATACAACTGTGCTATATAGAATGCTCTGCACCGTTGATTATGGCCCCATAGATGCTACTTATAATGCTGTGCCATATATAATGCTCTGCACCTTTGATTATGGCCCCATAGATGCCCCTTATAATGCTGTGCCATATATAATGCTCTGCACCGTTGATTATGGCCCCATAGATGCTCCTTATAATGCTGTGCCATATATAATGCTCTGCACCTTTGATTATGGCCCCATAGGTGCCCCTTATAATGCTGTGCCATATATGCTCTGCACCTTTGATTATGGCCCCATAGATGCCCCTTATAATGCTGCCCCTTATATGCTCTGCACCTTTGATTATGGCCCCATAGGTGCTCCTTATAATGTTGTGCCATATATGCTCTGCACCTTTGATTATGGCCCCATAGATGCTCCTTATAATGCTGTGCCATATATGCTCTGCACCTTTGATTATGGCCCCATAGGTGCTCCTTATAATGCTGTGCCATATATGCTCTGCACCTTTGATTATGGCCCCATAGATGCCCCTTATAATGCTGTGCCATATATGCTCTGCACCTTTGATTATGGCCCCATAGATGCTCCTTATAATGCTGTGCCATATATACTCTGCACCTTTGATTATGGCCCCATAGGTGCTCCTTATAATGCTGTGCCCCATATATGCTCTGCACCTTTGATTATGGCCCCATAGGTGCTCCTTATAATGCTGTGCCATATATGCTCTGCACCTTTGATTATGGCCCCATAGGTGCTCCTTATAATGCTGTGCCATATATGCTCTGCACCTTTGATTATGGCCCCATAGGTGCTCCTTATAATGCTGTGCCATATATAATGCTCTGCACCTTTGATTATGGCCCCATAGGTGCTCCTTATAATGCTGTGCCATATAGAATGCTCTGCACCTTTGATTATGGCCCCATAGGTGCTCCTTATAATGTTGTGCCATATATACTCTGCACCTTTGATTATGGCCCCATAGATGCCCCTTATAATGCTGCCCCTTATATGCTCTGCACCTTTGATTATGGCCCCATAGGTGCTCCTTATAATGTTGTGCCATATATGCTCTGCACCTTTGATTATGGCCCCATAGATGCCCCTTATAATGCTGTGCCATATATGCTCTGCACCTTTGATTATGGCCCCATAGATGCCCCTTATAATGCTGTTCCATATATGCTCTGCACCTTTGATTATGGCCCCATAGATGCTCCTTATAATGCTATGCCCCATATATGCTCTGCACCTTTGATTATGGCCCCATAGGTGCTACTTATAATGTTGTGCCATATATGCTCTGCACCTTTGATTATGGCCCCATAGATGCCCCTTATAATGCTGTGCCATATATTGCTCTGCACCGTTCATTATGGCCCCATAGATGCCCCTTATAATGTTGTGCCATATATGCTCTGCACCTTTGATTATGGCCCCATAGATGCTCCTTATAATGCTGTGCCATATAGAATGCGGCTGCAATAAAAAAAAAAATCCCATACTCACCTCTCTTCTCAGGACGCCAGCGCTTTCAATAATTACCTGCTCCTCTGCGGCTCCGTCTCCAGCACTGACGCTCAGCAGAGGGCGCGCACTGACTACGTCACAGCGCCCTCTAACCTGAGCGTCACTGCTAGAGGACGCTGCAGACGGAGCCGTACCGGAACGAGGAGCAGGTAATTATAGCGCTGCGCTCCCCTTACCTGCTGCGGCGCGGTCCCTGCAGTCCCTGGCTTCTCCGGCGCTGCGGCTTCTTCCTGTAATTGAGCGGTCACATGGCACCGATCATTTACAGCAATGAATATGCGGCTCCTCCCCTATGGGGGTGGAGCTGCCTATTAATTTCTGTAATGAGCGGTGCCATGTGACCGCTCAGTACAGGAAGAATCTGAAGCGCCAGGGAAGCAGGGACTGCAGGGACCGCGCTGGGAGCAGGTAAGTATGACTACACAGCCCCCGCTCTCCCTCCCCTGCTGACACCCGGGTATATGACTCGAGTATAAGCCGAGAGGGGGACTTTCAGCCCAAAAAAGTGGGCTGAAAATCTCGGCTTATACTCGAGTATATACGGTATATATTACAGGATGATTTATGTAAACTAGAAGCTTGGGCTGATAAATGGCAAATGAGCTTTAATGGGGATAAATGTAAGGTCATGCACTTGGGTAGAAGTAATAAGATGTATAATTATGCGCTTAATTCTAAAACTCTGGGCAAAACCGTCAATGAAAAAGACCTGGGTGTATGGGTGGATGACAAACTCATATTCAGTGGCCAGTGTCAGGCAGCTGCTACAAAGGCAAATAAAATAATGGGATGCATTAAAAGAGGCATAGATGCTCATGAGGAGAACATAATTTTACCTCTATACAAGTCACTAGTTCGGCCACACTTAGAATACTGTGCACAGTTCTGGTCTCCGGTGTATAAGAAAGACATAGCTGAACTGGAGCGGGTGCAGAGAAGAGCGACCAAGGTTATTAGAGGACTGGGGGGTCTGCAATACCAAGATAGGTTATTACACTTGGGACTATTTAGTTTGGAAAAACGAAGACTAAGAGGTGATCTTATTTTAATGTATAAATATATGAGGGGACAGTACAAAGACCTTTCTGATGATCTTTTTAATCATAGACCTGAAACAGGGACAAGGGGGCATCCTCTACGTCTGGAGGAAAGAAGGTTTAAGCATAATAACAGACGCGGATTCTTTACTGTAAGAGCAGTGAGACTATGGAACTCTCTGCCGTATGAGTTGTAATGAGTGATTCATTGCTTAAATTTAAGAGGGGACTGGATGCCTTTCTGGAAAAGTATAATGTTACAGAGTATATACACTAGATTCCTTGATAGGGCGTTGATCCAGGGAAATAGTCTGATTGCCGTATGTGGAGTCGGGAAGGAATTTTTTCCCCAATGTGGAGCTTACTATTTGCCACATGGGTTTTTTTTTTGCCTTCCTCTGGATCAACATGTTAGGGCATGTTAGGTTAGGCTATGGGTTGACCTAGATGGACTTAAAGTCTTCCTTCAACCTTAGTAACTATGTTACTAATGATCAGAATAGATGGGAAAAAAATTATAGTTCAATAAATGTGAAATCTACGAAAAAAGGTGATTTGCAATGTTCTTATGCAAGATGTGCCTCCCTATCATTTCTTATGCTATAAAGTTGCATTTCTTAAGGTACCTTCAGACTTGAGCGACTTTAGAACGATAACGATCCGTGACGTTGCAGCGTCCTGGATAGCGATATCGTTGTGTTTGACAGGCAGCAGCAATCAGGCCCCTGCTGTGACATCGCTGGTCGGAGCTAGAAGGCCAGAACTTTATTTCGTCGCTGGATCACCCGCTGACATCGCTGAATTGGCGTGTGTGACGCCGATTCAGCGATGTCTTCACTTGTAACCAGGGTAAACATCGGGTTACTAAGCGCAGGGCCGCGCTTAGTAACCCGGTCTTTACCCTAATTACCATTGTAAATGTAAAAAAAAAAAAACACTACATACTTACATTCCGGTGTCTGTCGCGTCCCCTTGCCGTCAGCTTCCCGCACTTGTTTTTTTTTTACATTTACAATGGTAACCAGGGTAAACACAACGACGAAACAGCGACGCTGCAGCGATCGGCATCGTTGCCTATATCGCTGCAGCGTCGCTTAATGTGACGGTACCTTTGGGAAGTGACATTACCAGCTGCTTCTTTATTCGAGGTTTAGGGTCACTTTTTTTACTTTAGGGCTTTGGGAAAAACAGGGTGGGTGTGGGCGGAAGAGCATACCCTGCGTCATCCACAGGAGATGTCGATGTTACATAGCAGACGTCCGCGTGTAACTGCAGCGATTGGCGCGTGCTCTGATTGCCATCTTTTAACGACTTAAAGGGATCCAGTCCCAAAACTTTATTAACCTGCATATCAACTTTATATCTGTAGGTTAATGGCGTTGGGGACATGACAGGTTCCCTATAAATACCGCTGTAAATTTCATCATTTAAATTGTGTTTTCTGGTGTGCGTGTTCGAGTTTCCGCCAGCCCACATGACGTCGTTAGGGGAACTTATGGTCAACCATGCCCATCGAAGGCCATGCTGAAGACCCCTGGACCTGCCATCTTAGTCGTCCTGTGAAGCTCAGCCACAGACACGCACGCACACACACACACCCCTACACCTTACAAAATGTGTGGCTTTTAATGTAAAGCTGCTTGAAAATGTCCATGATGAAAGGGGATGTCTATCCGCAGTATAGGTGAATACGTACTGACTGGTGGCGGTCTGACCTCTGGGACCGGCACCTATCGGTGCTTAACACAGGATTTTAATCCCTAAATTACACTTTTATCCCTGTTTAAAAATGGCATGCAGGTTAGAGGCTGTAAACAGTTTGGCAACCCCAAAAGGAAGGAATATAGTGGCTGTCGGGCACGCACAGTGCAGCTCCTTCCTCTAAGGGCTGGTTTCCATTTGCGAGAAACACGTCCGTGTCTCGCATGTGGAAACGAAGCTCTGGTGCCGGCACTCCGGAGCGAAGCGTGCGGCTGCATGTGTTGCTATGCGGCCGCACGCTCCGCTCCGGAGTGCCGGCACCAGAGCTTCGTTTTTCCACATGCGAGACACGGACGTGTTCCTCGCAAGTGAAAACAAACCCTAAAGGTGATAAAGTGCCTGGTTCTTGTCGGACCCCCACTATTTATATCAGTTTTCACCTGTGCTGTGGATGGGGGATAACTTACTGCTCGGTGTCAATGTTTATGGTGTGTACAAATATTATTAGTATCTGGGTATAGTATGATTTTTTTTTTTAATTGACAATAGTGCAAAATTGTCCTCCAGCAGAAGGGCTGACATTAGCGCCTTGTAATACTTGTTGAAATATTATGGAAGCTAATATTTTTTTATTTTCTTGGCCTTTGAAAGCAAAGCCCAAGCTTTTATGTGGACCTGTATTTTGCCACTTGTTATTGACCCCTCCGAGCGATTTTTTTTTTTTGACGTTTTACTTTTTTGATTTTTCCTTCCCTTGCTTCCAAGTGTCATAACTTTTTTATTTGTCCAACCACATAGCCGTATGAGGGCTTTTTTTTCTCATTCACTCACTCACTCACTCACTCATTCATTCATTCATTCATTCATTCTGCCACATAGTGCACTGGAAACCAAGTGTGGTGAAATTGCAAAAAAGTGCAATTCCACAATTTTTTTTTTTAATTATTTACTATGTTCAATATATGGTAAAATTGACCATGCAATATTCCCCAGGTCAGTATGAGTACACAGATACAAAACATGTGTATATATTTTTTTTATTATTTTTTTAATCTAATTGAAGAAGAAAAATTCAGAATTTTGTAAAAAAAAAAAAATAAATACATTTGCTTTTGTTCTCATTATGCGAGACCCGTAAAGTTCTAATTTTTCGTAATATGGGGCTATTATTATTTTTTGCGCCCTGAGCTGACGTTTTTACTGATACCATTTTGAGATACCGTATATACTCAAGTATAAGCCGACCTAAGTATAAGCCGAGACCCCTAATTTTGCCACAAAAAACTGGGAAAACTTAATGACTCGAGTATAAGCCTAGGGTGGAAAATGCGGCAGCTACTGGTAAATGTCAAAAATAAAAATAGATACCAATAAAAGTAAAATTAATTGAGATATCAGTAGGTTAAGTGTTTTTGAATATCCATATTAAATCAGGAGTCCCATATAATGCTCCATACAGTTCATGATGGGCCCCATAAGATGCTCCATACAGTCATTTGCCCCATGTAATACTCCATAAATGCTGATTATAGTCCCATAAGATGCTCCATACAGTCATTTGCCCCATGTAATGCTCTATAAATGCTGATTATGGCCCCATAAGATGCTCCATACATTCATTTGCCCCATGTAATGCTCCATAAATGCTGATTATGGCCCCATGTAATACTCCATAAATGCTGATTATGGCCCCATAAGATGCTCCATACAGTCATTTGCTCCATGTAATGCTCCATAAATGCTGATTATGGCCCCATAAGATGCTCCATACAGTCATTTGCCCCATGTAATGCTCCATAAATGCTGATTATGGCCCCATAAGATGCTCCATACAGATATTTGCCCCATTTGCTGTTGCTGCGATTAAAAGAAAAATCACATACTCACCTGTCCTCGCTCAGGCCCCTGCACTTTCTATATTCACCTGCTCTGCGTTCCACCGCCGCCAGCCGCCGCTACGTTCCCCGTCCACTGCACTGACTGCTCAGGCAGAGGGCGGCGCGCACTAATCGCGTCACCGCGCCCTCTGACCTGAGTGTCACTGCAGAAGACGCAGCGGCGGCTGGCGATGGTGGAACGGGGAGCAGGTGAATATAGCGCACTGCTTATACTCACCTGCTCCTGGCGCTGTCCCTGCTTCCCCGATGCCGGCAGGTTCTTCCTGTATTGAGCGGTCACATGGTACCGCTCATTACATTAATGAATATGCGGCTCAACGGATCCATAAAAAAACGGATCCAGTGCATCAGTTTATTAAATTTGCACAGGATCCGTATTTTCAACACTTGGACGGATTGTGACTGATTCTAAAAAACTGATGTGTGAAAGAGGCCTTAGCCTCGCTCTTCCCACTTGTCCTGTAGCAGTGGCAAGCGGGGTTCATATTTGTGAGGTTGATGTCACCTTTGTATAGTCAGGTGGCATCAAGCCCACAGGTTAGTAATGGAGAGGTGTCTATATTGTATAAAAACGCACACCCAGAATAAAGTCCTTTATTTGTAATGATGACACAGACACCTTTAATGAATCTAAATGAAACTATACTTACAAAACGCCTAATCTACAGACGCCAGCGTCTTCTGCAACAAAAATAAAATAATAAACCACAATATTCCTCACCTGTCCGCAGAGAAGAAAATCCATAATGTCCCACGACGATCCTGATGTCTTTGAGAACAGTCACTGACAGCTGGCCACACAGGACAGGAGGTAATCGCATGGTAAAGTTCTCACACAGCGGTGCCGTAAGTGAGGGCATCACAGCTGATCAGCTGATGAACTCCAGTGAACTCTCACGGCAGCTCAGTGATGCACTGACAGCTAGTAATCGCTCATGCAGTGTAGCGCTGGCAGCCGGGTAGACCGGTCACATCTTCCGTTGTGATTGTTCTAAACGTGAGATCGTGTGGGACACTCGAGGTTACGTGGACTATGGTGGACAGGTGAGTATATGGTAGTTTCTTATTTTACATTATTTAGGAGACAATGGTATCGGGGATTTGGTGCACCTGCTATCACTGTTATCAGACAAAGCTTTTTACTTCTGGTCACAATTGTGGGGTCACGCTGACATCTGACGGTGTGACCCGCATCGCTCTGACCAACAGCTGTACCAGCGGTGTCGATACCGCGGGTCACAGTCACAGCTGCGGGGTCTCGCTGATGGCATGACCCCGCAGCATTCTGACCAGTGGTCTTACCGGGGATAGCGTTATTGCCGATTAGAACCTCCACATGCCAGTGTTTCCCACGCTGTCACACTGATGACAGCGTTGGAGACACAATAGGAAGCTGGTAAAAACGCAAACAAAACCTCAGAAAATCCAAACTTTTTTTTGCTGCGGATTTGACTGACTTGGTTGAAATCAATGGGTGAAAAACACTGCACAAAGAATTGACATTCTGCAGAAAAAAACACACTGCAAATACTCAAAGGAAATTTACTGACCATGTGCACAACACTTCAGGATTGTCATTGAATTAGCTTGCGCAAGGATTCCATAGCGGTTTTTGCACATTTTCGCGCAGAGAAAAGGCATAAAAAAACGAACCGTGTGCACATAGCCTTAATTAATAGATCTTCCAATAATAATTTCCACAATAGGATGGCTGTGTCTGACCGTACAGGGGCCAATGTACTACATATAGGGAGCTGTGGGGGCCATCTCAATGTAAATAGGGAGCTGTGGGGCATGATACTGTGTGCTGTGGCCACTCTGGACTCATTGTACTGTGCTTGAACTCACTGTGGGGGTATCACACTGTATGTGGGGAGGGGTGCATCATACTCAAAGGGAGCCTTGAAATCGGTATCTACCAGAATGGAAAGAATCGCGTTAGGTGGGCTGCACTTCAAGTAATTAGGAGCCTGGGAGCGTCAGATAAGGTTTTTGTTGTTTCAGCCCCACACCTCCGCCTTTCACAAGGATAAAAACACAAATGTCCAACAGGTGTTTTGCCGTCACACCACAGTCATGCCCTCAGTGGTGTGCTTTTTAAATGTTACTGCCCCGATCTAAGGTTCTTGAAATAGGTGTCATAACAGGTGAAAACACTAATTGGTTCTAGGGGCAAATTATTTTGATGACTGATCCTTTGGATAGATCATTGATATGCTATCAGTAGGGATCTGACACCTAACACCCCTGCAGAGCGGTTGTAATAGTCTATGACAGTGGCCAGATGTCAACTTTTATATTATTATTATTATTATGCATTTTTATAGCGCCATTTATTCCATGGCGCTTTACATGTGAATACGGGGCAGATATAGACAAATACATTAAACATGAGCAGATAACAAGGCACACGAGTACATAAGGAGGGAGGACCCTGCCCGCGAGGGCTCACAGTCTGCAGGGGGTGACTACACTTCACACCCCTCTCCAATGTGTCATTGAAAATTGTCAGTGAAGGGTTTTCGAGGCCTGGACTGATCTGTGTCCTGCCAAATCCTAAAGGTACCGTCACACTAGACGATATCGCTAGCGATCCGTGACGTTGCAGCGTCCTGGCTAGCGATATCGTCCAGTGTGACACGCAGCAGCGATCAGGCCCCTGCTGTGATATCGCTGGTCGGGGAAGAAAGTCCAGAACTTTGTTTCGTCGCTGGACTCCCGCTGACATCGCTGAATCGGTGTGTGTGACACCGATTCAGCGATGTCTTCGCTGGTAACCAGGGTAAACATCGGGTTACTAAGCGCAGGGCCGCGCTTAGTAATCTGATGTTTACCCTGGTTACCATCGTTAAAGTAAAAAAACAACCATTACATACTTACCTACCGCTGTCTGTCCTCGGCGCTCTGCTTCTCTGGTCTGTGAGCACCGTGCAGCCGGAAAGCACAGCGGTGACGTCACCTCTCTGCTTTCCGGCCGCTGTGCTCACAGCCAGAGCAGAGAAGCAGAGCGCCGAGGGACAGACAGCGGTAGGTAAGTATGTAGTGTTTGTTTTTTTACTTTAACGATGGTAACCAGGGTAAACATCGGGTTACTAAGCGCGGCCCTGCGCTTAGTAACCCGATGTTTACCCTGGTTACCGGCATCGTTGGTCGCTGGAGAGCGGTCTGTGTGACAGCTCTCCAGCGACCAAACAGCGACGCTGCAGCGATCCGGATCGTTGTCGGTATCGCTGCAGCGTCGCTTAGTGTGACGGTACCTTTACAGTCTGTATTCTACTCACTGTTAGGATCCGCTCCGCTTGCTGTTTGATCAGTCTTCATACAATTATGTATATGCGGTTTGCATACTTGTAGTCATATGTGATTCACTTCTCTCAATGCTTTGACATGGAAGTGGGAAGATTAGCTCGTTGGCATGTGACTACAAATATGCAAACCGCGTATGAGCGATCACATGATGACCCATCAAACCGGCAAAAAGAGCTGAATCCTAGATTGTGTATGTTTTGAAAATAACGTAAAATTAGCCCTCGTATTTAAAACAAAAAAACAAAACTCTTTAATGATTCATTTGTTTTGTATGAATAATAGGCAGGTCGTCAGAATCCTCTGGTGTTCCCCAGACAGACCAAGGATATGCTGTAATTTTATTATTTATGGGGGTTCTGGCTTCTGACATCTTTTGTGGATAGGTGTTCGTTTGGATTATGGGAAAACACTTTTAAAATTGCATTAGCCAAACCATATAACGGGCCAAATTGCTTTTTGTTTTGCATTTTATGGAAGTGAAACATCCTGTTTCCTCAGTTCATGAAACCATTGTCAGCAGTGTGCCACTAGGTAAGGCTCTATTCACATTTTATCCTTCTGCCGGAGGAAACATTGGGAGTGTTACCTAATATATGGCTCTGATCGGCGCCAGTGTAGAGCATGTGTCTGCTATTGACTATACATTTTGGCACGCCAATCTATACTGCATTCTTTCCTCATTGACAGAAACATAACTAAGCACAAAAAAGAATAAGAAAATCCATTAACCCTCCACAATTTTCATTTCGGTTTTCTGGCCATATTTTTCAAGCAGAGAAAAAGCCTGAGGCTATGTGCACACGTACAGGTTTTTTCGTGTTTTTTTTTTCCGCGCTAAAAACGCTATAAAAACTCATTAAAAACGCATACATTATGCATTCTATCATTTAGAATGCATTCTGCATGTTTTGTGCACATGGATGCGTTTTTTTTCCACGAAAAAAACGCATCGCGGTAAAAAAAAATGAGCATGTTCATTATTTTTGCGGATTTTCAGCGTTTTTCCCGCAATTCTATGCATTTGGGAAAAAACGCACCAAAAATGCGTCAAAATCGCGGTAAAAACGCATGCGGATTTCTGGCAGAAATGTCCGTTTTTGTCAGGAAAATTTCTGCAAGAAATCCTGACGTGTGCACATACCCTAACAATTGCTACTTGTGAACCTATTGTTACAGGATCAGCAGGATTGCAGTAAGTGGTGTGTACTGTCCTCCCCCGGAGTGGGAGAAAGTGTCATTACTGAGTGTGCTAATCCTATTATTACTTGTTTCTTTGTCATTGAGGGCTGAGTTATGGTAATTTTATTACTGATGTCCTTTTTTTCCTTGTTGTATAACATTCCCAGTTCCTTTTTGTGTTCCTCCTCTTTTCACCGTGAATTGCACTTGCACTTGTTTGTCTGAAAGTTACCAGCTCTCTGGACCCACATAAGATCAGAATCTGAAAAGTGAGAGAGTGACCATGACCAGTTTAGTTGAAACCACATTGTGATGAACACTTGAAAGGTAATGAGCGCAATAGAGTGTTATCCGGGTTAGAAAGGAAAAGTAAAGCAAAAATTATGCTCACCTTCAAGGGTTGTGAACGGCACAGTCCTGTAATCGCTGGAGAGTTTGGCTGCTGCAGACGAATAGAAGGAAATGACATGTGCAACTGGAGACAGTGGGTATAAACCAACGCTGTCAATAGGAAAGGATTCAGTGGAAAAAACGTGAAATCGACAATGCGGTTTCTATTTGTTTGTCAATGTCAACGCATTTCATAGCACACTTGCTTCTCCATCAGGACAACCAGGTGGTTTTGAAGCACACTTGCTTCTCCGTCAGGACAACCATGTGGTTTCGAAGCACACTTGCTTCTTCATCAGGACAACCACGTGGTTTCAAAGCACACTTGCTTCTCCATCAGGACAACCAGGTGGTTTCGAAGCACACTTGCTTCTCCATCAGGACAACCAGGTGGTTTCGAAGCACACTTGCTTCTCCATCAGGACAACCACGTGGTTTCGAAGCACACTTGCTTCTCCATCAGGACAACCAGGTGGTTTCGAAGCACACTTGCTTCTTCATCAGGACAAACCAGGTGGTTTTGAAGCACACTTGCTTCTTCATCAGGACAAACCAGGTGGTTTCGAAGCACACTTGCTTCTTCATCAGGACAAACCAGGTGGTTTCGAAGCACACTTGCTTCTTCATCAGGACAAACCAGGTGGTTTCGAAGCACACTTGTTTCTTCTTCAGGACAAACCACGTGGTTTGGAAGCGCACTTGCTTCTCCATCAGGACAACCAGGTGGTTTCGAAGCACACTTGCTTCTCCATCAGGACAACCAGGTGGTTTCGAAGCACACTTGCTTCTTCATCAGGACAAACCACGTGGTTTGGAAGCGCACTTTCTTCTCCATCAGGACAACTAGGTGGTTTTGAAGCACACTTGCTTCTCCATCAGGACAAACCACGTGGTTTCGAACCACACTTTTTTTCTTCATCAGGACAAACCAGGTGGTTTCGAAGCTCACTTGCTTCTCCATCAGGACAAACCACGTGGAAGCAAATGTGCTCCGTAAACTCGTTGCCAGACAAAAATTGCATTGTCACCTTTACGGTTTTTCCACTGCATCTTTTGCAGTTGGCAGCGTGGTGTTACCTCCACTTTCTCCAGTACATGATCAGTTTAATGACTCCTAGGGATGAAAAGTGGCTAGTAGCTCTAGAAGAATCTGTGCCAATACATTTATTCTGTTTATGGGGAAATTGTTACATTAGTAACAGTTGCTATGGACCCACTATGGGATGCAATGCTCCAGTTGTTTTCTCTGTGAAACAGGAGAGCAGTTTTATATCTCTGGTTTACTGCTATCTAGACTCCTTTATGTTCTCTGTACCCCAGTCGCTCAGATATTGAGCAATAGGTAACACTCTCTATAGCTCAAAGCAACAATCCTGCCCTACAATGGTTCTGTCATAATTCAGAAATGAGGTTTATTTGCCAATAGTTAAAACAGTTTGCAACAACTCTTGGCACAGAAATAAATCGTGCACAAACTTGGCGTAACGGTATTTTCCCTTCCTGTTCAAGATTTGTTAAAAACAAGTCATGTCATGCATTCTAAAAGATAGGATGCATAATGTATGCGTTTTTAATGAGTTTTTATCGCGAAAAAAATGCGAAAAAACCTGAACGTGTGCACATGGCCTCAATGTATTGTTTTTTACTGCTAAAGGTACCGTTACACTAAACGACATACCAACGATCACGACCAGCGACACGACCTGGCCGTGATCGTTGGTAAGTCGTTGTGTGGTCACTGGAAAGCTGTCACACAGACAGCGCTCTCCAGCGACCAACGATCAGGGGAACGACTTCGGCATCGTTGAAACTGTCTTCAACGATGCCGAAGTCCCCGGGTAACCAGGGTAAACATTGGGTTACTAAGCGCAGGGCTGCGCTTAGTAACCCGATATTTAGCCTGGTTACCATTGTAAAAGTAAAAAAAAAAAAAAAACAACACTACATACTCACATTCCGATGTCTGTCACGTCCCCCGCCGTCAGCTTCCTGCACTGACTGTGTCAGCGCCGGCCGTAAAGCAGAGCACAGCGGTGAACACATCGCTGGATCGGCATCACACACGCCGATCCAGCGATGACAGCGGGTGATCAGCGACCAATAAAAGGTCCTGATCATTCCCCAGCGACCAACGATCTCCCAGCAGGGGCCTGATCGTTGGTCGCTGTCACACATAACGAGATCGTTAGCGGGATCGTTGCTACGTCACAAAAAGCGTGACGTTGCAACGATATCATTAACAAAATCGTTATGTGTGAAGATACCTTAAGAGTGCAGGTTCCGCAGAAAAAAATGCTGCATGTGAACATAGCTTGAGGGTGCACATAGCTGAGAAGCCATTGATATTTTATCAATGCTGAGTAACTCCTTTCTATTTTTACATTAACTCCTTTCTATTTTTACATTGTTACCAAATGCCGCCCATTTGTTCAAGGTGATTTTATTATTTGGAGACTGCGAAATGTTTCAGCAGCTTGTGGTGTATTCACACCATGTTCTTCATTACTGCAAAACTGCAGCAAAATGAAGTTTTCTTTTTTTCTTTTTCTAATCTCATCAATAATTAAGGCTTCATTCAAACGTGTTTTTTTTAATTTATTTATTTTTTTTTTGCGTATGTGAAAAACTGACTGGTGTCTGTTTTTGCCTTCAGAATGTCGCCTGTTTTTCTTGTATCCCCAGAGATGGGTAGGGGACATTTTCTGTCTTTAAAAACTACAGAACACTTACGGTACTTAAAAAATGAATGAATGAGGCCTTATGGTGGTGAGGGCATGCACCAATCTTTAGAGTAGGGACTCATTTTAAAGAGTAAGTGGGCTTATACAGTTTGGTCAAAACGTGTGCTGAGTACCTCCTGTTAGTTTCTGAAAATTCTGCTCAGTGCGCAGAGGGTTATTATAGATCAATGTTTCCCAAACTTCAGTCCTCAGGGGCCCATAATACATCAGGATTTCCTTAGTTTTGCGCAGGTGATGGAATTTTTTATTAAGGGATCAGAAATGGCCACAGGGACTTTCTCCTGTGCAATACTAAGGAAATCCTGAAAACGTGATGTGTTGGGGGCCATGAGGACTGGAGTTTAGGATACATTGATCTAGATCACTAGATTTGTGATCAATAACCCCTTTTTTTCTTTATTTACTGGTTAAAGGTGTTCGGAACCCTAATCAGTTCCAAAAGGTCAACAATTAGATGGTGGTGATACCATGTATTCCTGCTGGCTAGCTGACATCTCGCATGTATATATATGTATGTGTATATGTTAAGAATCTAAAAAAAGCAGCACTGTAAAAATGTGGATGCATACCTGTGAGCTCCAAACCTGCTTTCTCCGGCAAAGCAGTGCTAAAATAAGCTGTCTCCAAGTGATGACTGCGCAAAAATAGTGGTTACCTGTATTATTGAGCCACATCTGTGTGACATTTTGGCTTCAAGGGCTCATTCTCATCTGCGTTTAAAACGCAAAAGCAGACAGCTGGGGGCTAATGTTTATATTCTGGGAAGGGGGTAATAAACATGGAGCTTCTCAGGCTAATAATATCTGCTCACAGCTATCAACTTGGCCTTTAATGGTTATTAATAAGGGGTGGGGTCCCCACTATATTTAATAACCAGCAAAGGCTAGGCAGATAGCTGCAGGGTAATATTAGTAGCCTAGGAAGGGGCCATGGATATTGACCCCCTCCCAGACCCAGATTTTGGAGCTGTAGGTGTTAAATTAAAGAATGAAATCACAGAAAAAAAACTTGCCTCCCACTCTATTTTCTCCACCAGAGAGGGAAAGCCAGTGACTTAATAGCCTAGAGAGGGACCATGATTATTCCCCCCCAAAAGACCCCAGAAATAAATTAGATACGCCAATTCTACCACTTAGTCACCGCTCTTCCCACTTGACCTGGGGCGTTGACGAGTGGCAAAATAGTACTGGAGTTGATGTCAGCTTTGTAATGTCAGCTGACCTCAAGCCCAGGGGTTAGAAATGGAGGCGCATATGTAATACACCCCCATTACTAACCCCGTAGTCAAATGTAGTATAAAGACAGAGTAAAGTTCTTTATTTGAAACTAGATTGTGGCCCGATTCTAACGCATCGGGTATTCTAGAATATGCATGTCCCCGTAGTATATGGACAATGATGATTCCAGAATTCGCGGCAGACTGTGCCCGTCGCTGATTGGTCGAGGCAACCTTTATGACATCATCGTCGCCATGGCAACCATTATGACATCTACGTCGATACTGTGCCCATCGCTGAATCAGAAACGTGGGATTTCTACGTCCTTTATGACATCATCGTCGCTGTGCCCGTTGCTGATTGGTCGAGGCCTGGCGGCCTCGGCCAATCAGACGCGGGATGTCTACGTCCTTTATGACATCATCTTCGCTGTGCCCGTCGCTGATTGGTCGAGGCCTGGCGGCCTCGACCAATCAGACACGCGGGATTTCTACGTCGATGCTGTGCCCGTCGCTGATTGGTCGAGGCCTGGCGGCCTCGACCAATCAGAGAGGTGGGATTTCCAAGACAGAAAGACAGACAGACAGAAAGACAGACAGACAGACGGAAAAACCCTTAGACAATTATATATATAGATAACAACTCCCTGACTCTTTTAACCATTTATTACTGTAAAAATGAAAAATTGTGAAACACCGTATTCCTCCCCTGTCCACAGATAATCCCTATGTGATGCTATCTCATGAAGAACTACAGCTCAGATGGTTTGTTGAGAGGTGGAGTGATGTGACCGCTCAGCCAGCCAGATGGACCACGCTGGGGCAGGAGCGTGATTACACTCCTGCGGTCTGTAGCGCTGACTTGGGTAAGGTCCCCGGAGTTCATAGCTGATGAACCCCAGTCACCTTACTGAGGTCACCGCTCGCATGCTGCTTCAGATCTGCATGGGAAATCGCATCAAAACACTGCAGCAAAAACATGATATTCAGAGAGAATTCTAATTGCTAATTTTGGTGTGGACACTTTCAGAAAACATAAAATAATGCAGCTTTTATGTTACTTGTAAAAACGGACTAAGAATTACCCAAGCCATGTCAAGAGCCACCTTGATTTATTTCCGTGGCTTGTTATTTGAAATTGTTAGTGATTGAGGCTGAACGATCCGTACCGATCAAATATCACCAATTTCATCTTTTATTAATTTATTAAATGATTGTTTGTCATCGGCACATCTCATCATGTAAATGGGGGATATGCTGCTGAAAATAATGAAACCATATTGGAGGAGGGGGGGAAACTTCTGATCGGCTCAATGATCAAAAGTATGAAAGCCATCAAAATTTTAGAAACCTACAAATGCAAGGAAACCCGTGCCTGCTACTTATCAAACTGCTTTTTCCTTTCCCCTCTTTTAGGCTGTGCGCACACGTTGCAGATTTTTCACGTTTTTTTTCGCTATAAAAACACGAAAAAAACGCATACATTATGCGTCCCACCATTTAGAATGCATTCCGCAATTTTTGTGCACATGATGCGTTTTTTTCTAAAAAAAATGCAGCATGTTCATTAATTTTGCGGATTTCCCACTATATTATTGCACTGGGAACCTCCGGAAAAATCTGCAAAAAAAAAACCGCACCAAAAACGCGGTAAAAACGCGAGAAAAACGCATGCGGATTTCTTGTCCTGTTTTGCTCGGGAAATTTCTGCAAGAAATCCTGGACGTGTGCACATAGCCTTAAAGGACAACTATCAAAGCGTGTAGAAGGACCCTGTGCAGTTTTTATGTGCTGTTTTCTAAAACTTAAATCTTTGCATATTTCCCAAAAACCCAAAACACATTATGTGGATGAGATTGAAGGCAGCATTAGATGCAGAGGAAAAAAAAAAGAAGCTGAAAATGATTTATAGATTTGTTGGAGAAATGTAAGTATTGTATTTTATTTGTTAAAACCATCAGTGCCTCTATCCATATGGGTCCAGTGTGCGGTCCTACTAGTGACTGACATTCTTCCCTGTATGATTGCACATACATAGATAGCTGTCAATCACTAGTAGGACCGCCCACTGGACTCCTCCATGAACGCCAGGAATTTTAAGCAGTAAAATGTTCATTTTACATAAACCTTTTTAACAAGCATGCATTAATGTGATCGGCTCCTCCTGCCTTATAACATCCTGCCTGCAGCTCCGATGCCATTTTCAGCCTGACAGGTTCCCTATTAAGTTAAACCTTGTCCCCTTTGCTGGTAATGTAGCATACTGCGGATTTTATGTGCCGAAAATTGTCACCAAATGCTCCATGTGTGAATCCATTGGGAGACGTCTGCCATCTGATTTGTGGAAGTTTTTGTCCTGACCTTTTCTATTCTGATATATTGTATAGATTATTCCAGTTTTCCACGTGATTGCATATCGGTGGAAATCAGTGAGGCATGTTGTTACTACGGCTGTTTGCACATAAGTATATGACGGTACGCTCGAATATCCGCAGCGGCTGTAGTACAGGGATTATCTCAGCTGCTGCAGAACTACATAGCCGGGATGCATTCAGCCGCTGTCGCTAGGACTGATACTTTGCACAGTGTGCGGGTCATCGCTCGGCAGGTCGGCTCCGGTGTAGCAGAACCTTCCTGACATGGAGCCCATGTACAGTATGTAGAAGAATGGTGAGGTGAGTGACCAGCGACTGCGGCCTTCTCAGAACAACACACACTCCTGTGTACAGAGGATGTGACAGAACTGGAACCTCCTGGGCCTGGCTGGATTGTGGCTCTTTAGTAAACTGGTCCCATAATTGATAGACACCACAGACCCGCCCGGATGTGTCTGACCGCGCCGTCTTCCCTTCTCCCCATTGAGAACGTTCACATGGAGCCATTTATAAGGCAAGAAATCCCACTTATTAAACCTGACAGGGCACACCTGTGAAGTGAAGACCATTCCTGGTGATTACCTCTTGAAGCTCATCAAGAGAATGCCAAGAGTGTGCAAAGCAGTCATCAAAGCAAAAGGTGGCTACTTTGAAGAACCTAGAATATAAGACATAATTTCAGTTGTTTCACACTTTTTTGTAAAGTATATAATTCCACATGTGTTAATTCATAGTTTTGATGCCTTCAGTGTGAATGTACAATTTTCATAGTCATGAAAATACAGAAAAATCTTTAAATGAGAAGGTGTGTCCAAACTTTTGGTCTGTACTGTATATCAGGGGTGTCAAACTGCATTCCTCGAGGGCTGCAAACAGGTCATGTTTTCAGGATTTCCTTGCATTGCAGAGGTGATAATTTAATCACCTACACACATAATGATTACAGCACCTTGTGCAATGCTAAGGAAATCTTGAAAACACGCATGGTTTGAGGCCCTCGAGGAATGCAGTTTGACACCCCTGCTGTATATACTGTGTGTGTATATGTGGTGTGTGTGTGTATATACGGTGTGCGTTTGTGTGTATATACTGTGTGTGTGTATATATGCGGTGCGTGTATATACGGTGTGCGTTTGTGTGTATACGGTATGTGTGTGTGTGTGTGTATATATATATATATATATATATATATATATGTATATATATATATATATATATACACGGTGTGTGTGTGTGTGTGTATGTGTGTATATATATATATATATATATATATATATATATATATATATATATATATATATATATATATATATATATATATATATATATATATATATGTATATACTCGAGTATAAGCCGAGATTTTCAGCCCAAATTTTTGGGCTGAAAGTGCCCCTCTCGGCTTATACTCGAGTCAATGTGGGTGGCAGGGTCGGCGGGTGAGGGCGCTGAGGTATACTTACCTAGTCCCAGCGATCCTCGCGCTGTCCCTGCCGTCCCACGGGCTTCTGTGCTGCAGCTTCTTCCCCTCTTCAGCGGTCACGTGGGACCGCTCATTAGAGATATGAATAAGCGGCTCCACCTCCCATAGGGGCGGAGCCGCCTATTCATTCCTCTAATCAGCGGTGCCGGTGACCGCTGACAGGAAGAGCTGCGGCACCGAAGACCAGGCAGAGGGACAGCGCGAGGATCGCCAGGACTAGGTAAGTATAGCATATTCACCTGTCCTCGTTCCAGCCGCCGGGCGCCGCTCCATCTTCCCGGCCGGCGCCTCCATCTTCCCGGCGTCTGCGCTCTGACTGTTCAGGCAGGGGGCGCGATGACGCATACAGTGTGCGCGGCGCCCTCTGCCTGATCAGTCAGAGCAGAGACGCCGGGAAGATGGAGGCGCCGGAACGAGACGCCGGGAGCTGCAATCAAGGGAGGTGAGTATGTGGTTTTTTGTTTTTTTTATTGCAGCAGCGGCGGCAGAGATTTCTATGGGGCACAATGAACGGTGCAGAGCACCGTATATGGCACAGCAATGGGGCACAATGAACGGTGCAAAGCACCGTATATGGCACAGCAATAGGGCACAATGAACGGTGCAGAGCACCGTATATGGCACAGCAATGGGGCACAATGAACGGTGCAAAGCACCGTATATGGCATAGCTAGGGGGCACAATGAACGGTGCAGAGCACCGTATATGGCACAGCAATGGGGCACAATGAACGGTGCAGAGCACCGTATATGGCACAGCAATGGGGCACAATGAACGGTGCAGAGCACCGTATATGGGCACAGATATGGGGCACAATGAACGGTGCAGAGCACCGTATATGGCACAGCAATGGGGCACAATGAACGGTGCAGAGCACCGTATATGGCACAGCAATGGGGCACAATGAACGGTGCAGAGCACCGTATATGGGCACAGATATGGGGCACAATGAACGGTGCAGAGCACCGTATATGGCACAGCAATGGGGCACAATGAACGGTGCAAAGCACCGTATATGGCACAGCAATGGGGCACAATGAACGGTGCAGAGCACCGTATATGGCACAGCAATGGGGCACAATGAACGGTGCAGAGCACCGTATATGGGCACAGCAATGGGGCACAATGAACGGTGCAGAGCACCGTATATGGCACAGCAATGGGGCACAATGAACGGTGCAGAGCACCGTATATGGGCACAGATATGGGGCACAATGAACGGTGCAGAGCACCGTATATGGCACAGCAATGGGGCACAATGAACGGAGCAGAGCACCGTATATGGGCACAGATATGGGGCACAATGAACGGTGCAGAGCACTGTATATGGCACAGCAATGGGGCACAATGAACGGTGCAGAGCACCGTATATGGGCACAGATATGGGGCACAATGAACGGTGCAGAGCACTGTATATGGCACAGCAATGGGGCACAATGAACGGAGCAGAGCACCGTATATGGCACAGATATGGGGCACAATGAACGGTGCAGAGCACCGTATATGGGCACAGATATGGGGCACAATGAACGGTGCAGAGCACCGTATATGGGCAAAGCAATGGGGCACAATGAACGGTGCAGAGCACCGTATATGGCACAGCAATGGGGCACAATGAACGGTGCAGAGCACCGTATATGGCACAGCAATGGGGCACAATGAACGGTGCAGAGCACCGTATATGGCACATCTATGGGGCACAGTGAACGGTGCAGAGCACCGTATATGGCACAGCAATGGGGCACAATGAACGGTGCAGAGCACTATATGGGGCACAGCTATGGGGAAATAATGAACGGTGTAGAGCACTATATGGCACAGCTATGGGGAAATAATGATCTATTTTTATTTTTGAAATTCACCGGTAAATGCTGCATTTCCACCCTAGGCTTATACTCGAGTCAATAAGTTTTCCCAGTTTTTTGTGGCAAAATTAGGGGGGTCGGCTTATACTCTGGTCGGCTTATACTCGAGTATATACGGTGTATATATATATATATATATATATATATATATATATATATATATATACAGTGGGACAAAAAAGTATTTAGTCAGTCAGCAATAGTGCAAGTTCCACCACTTAAAAAGATGAGAGGCGTCTGTAATTTACATCATAGGTAGACCTCAACTATGGGAGACAAACTGAGAAAAAAAAATCCAGAAACTCACATTGTCTGTTTTTTTAACATTTTATTTGCATATTATGGTGGAAAATAAGTATTTGGTCAGAAACAAACAATCAAGATTTCTGGCTCTCACAGACTTGTAACTTCTTCTTTAAGAGTCTCCTCTTTCCTCCACTCATTACCTGTAGTAATGGCACCTGTTTAAACTTGTTATCAGTATAAAAAGACACCTGTGCACACCCTCAAACAGTCTGACTCCAAACTCCACTATTGTGAAGACCAAAGAGCTGTCAAAGGACACCAGAAACAAAATTGTAGCCCTGCACCAGGCTGGGAAGACTGAATCTGCAATAGCCAACCAGCTTGGAGTGAAGAAATCAACAGTGGGAGCAATAATTAGAAAATGGAAGACATACAAGACCACTGATAATCTCCCTCGATCTGGGGCTCCACGCAAAATTCCACCCTGTGGGGTCAGAATGATCACAAGAACGGTGAGCAAAAATCCCAGAACCACGCGGGGGGACCTAGTGAATGAACTGCAGAGAGCTGGGACCAATGTAACAAGGCCTACCATAAGTAACACACTACGCCACCATGGACTCAGATCCTGCAGTGCCAGACGTGTCCCACTGCTTAAGCCAGTACATGTCCGGGCCCATCTGAAGTTTGCTAGAGAGCATTTGGATGATCCAGAGGAGTTTTGGGAGAATGTCCTATGGTCTGATGAAACCAAACTGGAACTGTTTGGTAGAAACACAACTTATCGTGTTTGGAGGAAAAAGAATACTTAGTTGCATCCATCAAACACCATACCTACTGTAAAGCATGGTGGTGGAAACATCATGCTTTGGGGCTGTTTCTCTGGAAAGGGGCCAGGATGACTGATCCGGGTACATGAAAGAATGAATGGGGCCATGTATCATGAGATTTTGAGTGCAAACCTCCTTCCATCAGCAAGGGCATTGAAGATGAAACGTGGCTGGGTCTTTCAACATGACAATGATCCAAAGCACACCACCAGGGCAACGAAGGAGTGGCTTCGTAAGAAGCATTTCAAGGTCCTGGAGTGGCCTAGCCAGTCTCCAGATCTCAACCCTATAGAAAACCTTTGGAGGGAGTTGAAAGTCTGTTGCCAAGCGAAAAGCCAAAAACATCACTGCTCTAGAGGAGATCTGCATGGAGGAATGGGCCAACATAGCAACAACAGTGTGTGGCAACCTTGTGAAGACTTACAGAAAATGTTTGACCTCTGTCATTGCCAACAAAGGATATATTACAAAGTATTGAGATGAAATTTTGTTTCTGACCAAATACTTATTTTCCACCATAATATGCAAATAAATTGTTAAAAAAACAGACAATGTGATTTTCTGGATTTTTTTTTTCTCAGTTTGTCTCCCATAGTTGAGGTCTACCTATGATGTAAATTACAGACGCCTCTCATCTTTTTAAGTGGTGGAACTTGCACTATTGCTGACTGACTAAATACTTTTTTGCCCCACTGTATATATATATATATATATATATATATATATATATATATATATATACGGTATATATATATATATATATATATATATATATATATATATATATATATATATATATATATATATACATACATACATACATACATACATACATACATACATACATACATACATACCGTACATGTCCAGTAGATAATGCACTACTGTACAGCACAAGGTGAGCATTGAGCAAGGTCGCTGCACGGTATCAGAGTCCAGATGTACCGAAGATGTAAAACACACACACCGTATATATACACAAGCGTACACCGTATATATATTATATATATGTGTGTGTATATATATATATATATATACGGTGTGTGTATATATACGGTGTGTGTGTGTGTATATATACGGTATGTGTGTTTTACATCTTCGGTACGTCCGGACTCTGATACCGTGCAGCGACCTTGCTGAATGCTCACCCTGTGCAGTACAGTAGTGCGTTATCTGCTGGACATGTACGGTGTGTGTGTATATACGGTGTGTGTGTGTGTATATACGGTGTGTGTGTGTGTATATACGGTATGTGTGTGTATGTATACGGTATGTGTGTTTTACATCTTCGGTACGTCCGGACTCTGATACCGTGCAGCGACCTTGCTGAATGCTCACCCTGTGCAGTACAGTAGTGCGTTATCTGCTGGACATGTACGGTGTGTGGTGTGTTTTACATCTTCGGTACATCCGGACTCTGCCCGGCCTCAGACATACTGCCTGCTTTATGTTTGCTCACTCAGGCATTGTAAGTGGTGTCAGAAAGTGCAGGAGAATCTCAGAAGCATCATTGTATAGAATAAGAAAGTAACAGAAAAAAAGCAACTGCACTAAACTGGAAATAAGCACAGTCCTGTAATCGGGAGAACAAAGCTGCTCTTCAGTAGATATTAACTCCTTGAGGACCCAGCCAAGTTTGGTATAAAGAGGACCTGTCACCACATCAAAAGTACAGTAACCCATTTTTACCCTTATTTTAACCCCACTCTTCCCCTTAGTTTGCTGATTTTATACTGTTCCAGAGATCTGGGCCTTTTTTCCCTCTTTGAAGGTAATTTCTTATGGTCTCTACGAAGGGATCATTGCTCATAAAGTAATAATGCAGGAGCAGCCTAAAAGGTGATGAGTGAGCGTGCTTTGGTGCTGAGTGCCTTCGGTGTGCTCGAATAATAGGTTTGTGTCCCCGCGGCTTGTTGACATGTGCAACACATGCAAGGATTGCCTGTTTGTTAAATAATCCCTGCATATGTGCCAGATATCGTACAACCATGACACATGCTGGTTCGGGGACGTGAACATATTATTCGAGCATGCCAAAGACACTGTTAGCACTCGAGCATGCTCAGATGACACTTTATCCAGGCACATTCACTCATCACTAGTAATGCCCATAAAGGTAGGACTGAATATAATGGACCATATATCTGTGACCGTGGTGGATTTAGATAAAAGAAAAAAACCACAGGTGAGCAGCAGGAATTAAATAAGATCAAACATTTCATACCTTTGATCCGGCAGACACAATAAAAGACTAATTAGGAGGCTTTTTGCATCACTTTTTCTTGTCTTGTGTTTTTCTTGCCACGTTTTCACCAGATGTTCCATATCATTAAAAATTTTACGAAGACCCCTTTCACACATCAGTTTTTTGCCACCAGTCGTAATCCGTCGAATTTTGAAAAAAAACGGATCCAGCGTCTGCTTCCGCCGGATCCGTTTTTTTCCTCATAGACTTGTATTAGCGACAGATTGCCATGAATGGCCTCACGTTTCATCCGTCATTCGCCGGATCCGTTGAAAATTGTCCGTCCGGTGGCCGGAGACAACAGACAAAGTAATGTTTTTTTGTCTCCGTCGAAAAAACATATAGCGACAGATCTGTTTTCATCCGTCATTTGTTAGAATGGAAGCCTATGGGTGCCGGATCCATCAAATGATGGAATCCAGCAACGGATTCCGTTTTTTTTTTTTAACTGAGCATGCTCCGATTATTTTTTTTTTTTAAAGATCCTTTAGCCAGCCCCCCTAGTCGGATCCGTCGAAAAAAAACACGGGTCCGTCGCATCAGTTCTTCACAATCTGCAACGGATCCGTTTTTGTTTTCAAAATACGACGGATTGCGACTGATGGCAAAAAACTGATGTGTGAAAGCAGCCTGAGGCATAGGGGCCAGAATGAATGCACCTGAACGCCCGGCACAAAACGTGCATGTTACATACTTTATTTGCCGTTTTATTGCATTGTAGCTATTTATTTTAGTTGCTATAAGAAGGGCGGCCATATTGATTGACTTCCTGGAGCTAGCGGTGTACCCATCAGCCTTAATCATAGTAGCTTTGTAAAAAGGAAAAAAAAAAGAGCATGAACCGCACATCCCAAAATCATACGTTGATCTTAAGCCGCTAGGCAAAAATTTATATACTGAACATGAGGTTTTCAGTTTAACATTCTGATCAGACTGTATGAAGCCCACTGCCACTTCACGGCAAACCTCGTAGTGGGTCCTATCGCCCTAACGGAGCGGAGCCGTGCGGCGACCACCGCCACAGCGGCCACGCACCAGCAAGGCGGACGGCCTGTTGCCCCACAGCACCCATGCTGATCAGAATGTTAAACTGAAAACCTCATGTTCAGTATATAAATTTTTGCCTAGCGGCTTTAGATCAAAGTATGAATTTGGGATGTGCGGTTCATGCTCTTTTTTTTCCTTTTTGCAAAGCATGTTCTAGTCTTCTTCTTGGACCAGCACTCCTCCCATTTGGCACAGGTGATTTTAATTAGCAGGAGACTGCAAAGTAAGGGGTCTAGCCCATTTTGGCTCTCACTGAAGAGCTGGAGGAAGGTGAGTTTCAATGCTCCTTTCATTTTGGTGCTGGTGCTGTGTGGCGGCCATTGTTGCTGTGGCTTTGTGCTGGTGGGGCGGCGCGGTCTGGAGTCATGGGGGCTCAGTCTCGCAGCATGGGTGCTGTGGGGCAACAGGCCGTCCGCCCTGCTGGTTCGTGGCCGCTGTGGCGGTGGTTGCCGCACGGCTCCGCTCCGTTAGGGCGATAGGACCCACTACGAGGTTTGCCGTGAAGTGGCAGTGGGCTTCATACAGTCTGATCAGAATGTTAAACTGAAAACCTCATGTTCAGTATATAAATTTTTGCCTAGCGGCTTTAGATCAAAGTATGAATTTGGGATGTGCGGTTCATGCTCTTTTTTTTCCTTTAATCATAGTAGCAGCAGTCCACAGCAGGCAAGAACCGCGATCTTCTGATCACAGCTCTTTTATGGGGGTTTATAGGAGACGTGAGGAGGACAGTGCGCAGGAAATCAGCACTGATTCAATTCAGTGAAAAGTAAAATGTTGTGATTGCTGTGGGAAACCCTGGGGCTTCCCGTGGCACCAGTTATTATTGTACTGCTATTCTGACTATCGCACATCCATAGCACCGCTGTTGTATGCTGAGTGGAGGTAAAGCAGGAGACAGCGGACAGTGTGCACGCAGATGTGGAAAACGTTGGCCTGATACTTACCATCTGACATGCCATTGAAAATGCCCCATTATTCTCCCATAGGAGATGTACCATTTTGTCCTTTACTCCATATGTATGGCCTGTTCTCACTTATGTCCCGTATGACTAGTGTGGCGTAAAAATATCACTCCTCTTGCACCTGTCCTCCGTTTACACAGTGACCGGGCACCATTTTGCTGGCCGAGTCATGGGCAGGTCAACCGTGCGGCATAGAATAACTCCTGATCACCCCAGCCATTATGTCTATTGTAAGTATGGACCTCGTGGTCTCCGACTCAGCAAGTCATGGACAGCTGGGGAGAAAGAATCGAGCCAAACTTACAGAAGGGACGATGTGCGGAGAACTTCACGCTGCAGTTCGGAGCGAGGTATTTCACATTACAGAAACTTGCTTTTGCTAAAACTCCTTTTTGCTTGTGTGTCCCGTGTCACTGAGCGTGCTACAGCTGAGTACGGGCTACAGCCGGGTATCCTGTGTGGTTAGGTCAGATCTAGGAGGTTGTAGTCGCCTCTAAGAAAACCTACGTCTCACAATTCTGCTGTGCATCGTGCAGTACATTATCTGAGGACGTACAGTTACGGTAAATAAATCCACCTAAATTCGTATACAGAGATGTAAGTGTGGACGACATGACAGTAATGTTTAGTTATGCTTATGTCAGATGTCAGTAACTATCCACCACGATCTTGTGATGTCTTGTCTGCACAGACTGTTAAAAAAAAAAAAAATCATTGTATGCCACATAGTATAGGGTTTTCTTTTATTTTGCAGAATGTTTGACTACAGCTTTCTGACAGTGAGGTCTCATTCAGACGTCTGTGTTTTTCTTGAACGTGAAAAAATCACATGGATTTTATCAGTATTTGGTCACATGGATTTTATCAGTATTTGGTCACATGGATTTTATCAGTATTTGGTCAGAATGCGAGGCTTCTCCTACCCTTTGGAATGGTAAAAATACAAATTTCACACTGATGGAATCCATGTGCTATACGTGATTTTCATGAACCCAGAAACTTATATTGGTGATTTTGATTCTTGACACTTGATTAAAAATTAGCCATATCTCCATTACACACTGTCCTCAAAAATAGCACAGAAGTGTGAACAGCCTTATAGACTATAATGGGTATGTAAGTGAAATATGCAAACCGTAGGGGATGAATGATCGCTTTAAAGGGGATGTACACTACTTGGATAACCCCTTCTGAATCCCGACCCCCCCCCACCCAGTAAAATAATACTTGTACTGACTTCAGGCGCAATGCCAGCAGTGGCAGCACTGGCTCTCCCGGGAATCGCCTGACATTGTCATGCGATCCCTGTGGCCAAGAAGCGCTGGCTTCACTCTCTATTCCTTTGTACAAATGAAGACATCTGGAGGAAATGAGAGGAGCCGCAGCTTTCGCTTCCACCAGATGTCAATAAGAGAGTGAAGCCAGCGCTGATTGGCCGCAGGGATTGCGTGACATTAAGCACCGTGACAGCCGATGATGCTGACACCCCTGGAATGGCACTGGAGGGGAGTATAGGAATCATTTTACTGGGGGTTCAGAAGAGGTAGTCTGAGTAGTGGACAACCCCTTTTGATAATCGGGTCGTTCCCGTAGAGTTTGTATCACCATCAGCCTGTGTCAAAGGGCTTTACACGAACGCCGACTAACTCTCTGTATGCCCATGTAAATCTTCCTCAGACTCAAACAAGTCACCCAGCCTCTATTAATTCTTCACATGTTGTGAAGCCCCCCTTACACATTAGGCTAATGTCAGCCAAACCTGGCAATATCACTGGGTTGGGTCGTCACTCTAATGTGTATGTAAATTTATTGTCGGGGGAAATATATCGATCGGCATCTCACATTTCTGAACGCTGCTCGTATTGTCTGCCGGGGGTAGTCCGCCATCAGTCATGGAGAACACCGGATCTCCCTGCTGAACTAGCCCTCCTATGTATGGTAAAGATCGGTGAGATGGCTGACAGCCATCCAATGTGTATGGCGGCTTTAGAGCTCAATTGCTTCTACAATATTAATAGTTCTAAAATGCAATGTGTGTGTAGCCTGCAAATTCACTGTACACCCTGACATCTGAGCCAAACTTCAAACAAAGGCCACAATGGGTCACCCGGAGTGATCCCAGGTTATACAAGAAGATAAACATTTTTGTGCATTTCTATTGTACTTTTTGGTTACCTTTCACATTGTTTGCGGCTTTCAGGATAATACCTAGTGATTTGTTTGTGTCTGTGTACTAGAACTTTAGAAATGTGATCTCTGATAGACAAAGCGGATAAATCCCATTAGCCAGGCGGCTCTGGTGCCTAAAGGTACCGTCACATTTAGTAACCCGATGTTTACCCTGGTTACCAGTGTAAATGTAAAAAAAAAAAAAAAAAAAAAACACTACATACTTACATTCTGGTGTCTGTCCCCCGGCGTTCTGCTTCCTGCACTGACTGTGAGCGCCGGCCGTAAAGCAGAGTGGTGACGTCACCGCTGTGCTTTACGGCCGGCCGGCGCTGACAGTGCAGGAAGCTGAGCGCTGGGGGACAGACACCGGAATGTAAGTATGTAGTGTTTTTTTTTTTTTTTACATTTACACTGGTAACCAGGGTAACCATCGGGTTACTAAGCGCGGCCCTGCGCTTAGTAACCCGATGTTTACCCTGGTTACCAGTGAAGAAGACATTGCTGAATCGGCGTCACACACGCCGATTCAGCGATGTCAGCGGGTGATCCAGCGACGAAATAAAGTTCTGGACTTTCTGCTCCGACCAACGATGTCACAGCAGGATGCAGATCGCTGCTGCCTGTCACACTGAACGATATCGCTAGCCAGGACGCTGCAACGTCACAGATCGCTAGCGATATTGTTGTTAAATTGTTCAGTGTGAAGGTACCTTAAAATGTGCCGATCTACAGGGGGCAATGTCTGCAGTTCCATTGATAATTAGATAAGATGTTATTGGTGGACATAGTGATATGGATCCTGGAAGGACCTAAACATAGAGAGATTTATGAAGATTGGCATTCATACTGTGCAATGCATGAAGTGTACATGATAAATGAAGGTCATGTTGGGCCCTCCATGTGCCTGATATTGAAATCCAGTTCTGAGTTGTCCCATCTAATTGTATTCCTATTGCCTCAGTAAAGTACATATGTACAGCGTGCGTTTCGTCTTCTCCATGGGGACACATGACAAGTTTTGGATTGAAACCAAACAAAACCGTTGACATATGACAAGCATGTGCTAACTTGTAAAAGGTTTATCTGCTTTACGGCTTGTGTAAATGACAAGAGCTGTGTCTATTGTGGGACATCGTAAAAATGTAACTGCTGAGAAAAAACATAATACCGTAAATCTTTATCGATATGTCAGGGAAAGATTTCTTTGTCATTTTTATGGTGACCATGTCCTTGACTTTGACTTTTATCCAAGGTTCAGAAGCTAATCTGTCAACGGTATTTTGCCACCTATACTGAAATCGGCATGAAGGACAGAAGCCTTGATTCCAGTGATGTGTCACTTATTGGGCTGCCTCTTGTAGTTCTGATAAAATCATTGTGTTATCACTATAGGACTAGTAAACCTGCTGCCACATAGTCCTCCATATTTGAGTTCTGTTTAAACCCTCCCTCATCACTGATAACTTTCTGCCTATGCACAGTGTACACAGAAGCTGCCAATCTGTGGTGTAGGGGGTTATACAGAGCTCCGCATTCAGAGAACTGGAAGGTCAATCACAGTTAATACTTCTGGCCATATTCAGATTAGACTTGTCCGACCTCGCTCAGTACACTTGCATTGAATGAGGCCGCGCACGTCTAGTCGATACGTGACAGCATGTCCGCAAATTAAATACTTGTGGTCATGTTACCTGCCCGCGATTTCAGGATTCGCAAGTCTGGAGTTGCATAAAGTTTAATAATTTTTAACACCTGATGAGGCCAGTGTCCTTACTTTTAAAATGACTGTCTAATCCATTAATGTTTCCTCCCCGATGCTAAAATGAACATTTGATGAGTCCTCGCTTTACCCATAAAATGCTCATTTTTAATTTGAGAATTATAAAAATCATTCTTAAAATGACTTCAGAGCAAGTACATCAGCCTCATCGGGTCTAAGAGATCTTTTTCATTTCATATGTAATTTCTATTGTAATATCTTTTGACAGATTCTGCATGAAGTGTTTCTGACTGTTTCTCGAGAGGAATAATAAGGCTTGCAGGAAGGGTCTTTATTTTTGGTTACGTACTGTCGTACTGGCCACGTTATTTTCTTTGAGAAACACTTTCCTCTTTATTCCTCAGCGGGATGGAGGTTTACTACCATATTAGCAGCAGCTGCTTGCACCTATGTCTGTTCTGTGTCCCGTGTCTGCAGCCGCTGCACAAAGACAAACTATTTAGGTGGAATCTGATTTATTCACTGTATATCAAACCATATCTGTGTTTTGCTTTTTTTTTCTTTGCTTTTTTTTTTTTTTTTTTTTTTAATTAAATGCATCTTGGCACCAAGTTATTGTGTAGTGGTTACATATAAAGAAACCTTGGCAATGCAGTGCACACTCGGCTGTTTGCCCCCCATACACAGTCGATGAAAGTCAGGCCAACCGGAGGACCATATGATGGGTATAGGGAACTCCTGGATCTGACCATATCGCACTGTCCCTTATATATTATAAAAACTTGATTCCAGCTCACCCAGTTGCTCTATGCTCATCCACCTGAGGCCTCACCATGGCCTCACGTCAAGGAAAATAGAAAAAAATTGGAGTCCGGCTCAACAGGACTGGATTTTCCTTTTCTTTTTCCAAGGAAAATATAGTGCATACAAAAGAAAAATTTAAAAATGTCGACCATGTAAATTTTTCTTTTGTATGAACTTAATTTTCTTTTGAAAAATAAAAAGAAAAGGAAAATCCAGTCCTGTTGAGCCGGACTCCAATTTTTTTCTATGTCCTTTATATATGGGCGTATTAGAGCAGGGCACTCTATGTAATGCCCGGAACCCCCGACCTCCCGTGTAGTGATTGAGGGTGTGTACCCCCACGCGGTCTTGCATCCTGTAGATGAGTGATAAATGTCTCTGTAGAAAATAAAAGGTTAATGGCCTCTTTTGTTTGTATCTTTGGCATCCAGATGAATAACATTGCTCATCTCTTGATACTCAAATGTTTTCTTTGTTTCCACGGGTCAGGTTTACACAAGGAACCCATGCTTGATTTATCTACATCCCGTCAATTGACTCATTGTTCTTCAGAAATAAGGTGGCAAACGTGCGGCCACAGTGCCCTTCACGGCACATCTCTAGGCTTCCTTCCAGCACGCGAACGTTCACCATCTCGTAACACAGGACTGTGGAGATCTAAGCAGTGGGGTTCTGTACATGATGTGTGGTGTCTCTTTTGGGAGTGCACGCTAAGGATCTAGTCCCCTACCAACATGCTGATTGTTGTCTTGGCCCCTGATTTCGGAGTGTGACTTCCCTGTTCTAACAATCTCTTGTTTCCTTTTGTTTTAGGTTTTTTAGTCATGAGAAAGTTCCTCTTTGTTGGAATAGTATTTGCAGCTTTGCTCCATTTCATGCTCCATATATTTGTCCAAAAGAAAACCATCGCGACGTAAGTGTTAATTTTTTCCCCCCTTTATATTTTATAAAGTGTATATTTTATTTTTTTTCCCCTTTTCTTTCACCCAGTGCAACTCTATGTCTTAAACTGGATATGTGTTTTAGGCAACTTTTCTTCACAAAAGGTCATGTCAAGGAGGGTGGTCCCCTGACACTGCCAAATATTGGCACAATTTACTGAAGAGTATACCAACTAAAATGGGGTATAAACCGTAGACTAAGAGGAGCTGCTTGTCATGGAAAAACTGGCAACGAATGCTCATATCATAAATTGTTTAGACGCAGTATCCTACAATGAAGAGTCTTCCACAACAATATAAGGCACAAATACTTTTTTTTCCTCCTACTTCCATTGCGTTATGTTATATTGTAATCCACTTTCACACATCAGTATATTGGTCAGTATTTGAACGTGGAAAACCAGGAGTGGAAGCTGCGGAGCAGAAAGGATGGAAACATCTCTGCTAGTGATGAGCGAACGTGCTCAGATAAGGCGTTTTTTTCCGAGCATGCTCGTCTGCTAGTGTCTTTGGCGTGCTCGAAAAATATGTCCAAGTGCTTGCGCTTGCATATCTTGAGGTTTGACATCTGCAACACTTGCAGGGATTACCTGTTTTAGGCATTCCCTGCATGTGTTGCAGATGTCGAACCTCAAGATATGCAAGCGCAAGGACTCGGACATATTTTTCGAGCACGCCAAAGACACTAGCAGACGAGCATGCTCGGAAAACGCCTTGTCTGAGCATGTTCGCTCATCTCTAACCTCCACCTGTTCTGTATGTTGGGCCCACTCCTGATCTAGACTTGCTGGACAACATATGGATGTGTGATGGTGGTCCTACAGTCAACGCTTTTGAGTACGACCACTAATACTCAGGGCTCAGTAAGTTTCATGCTTCGTTCATTTTTTTTTCTCTTCTGTTTAGGATTATAGGACAGACCCCATAGTTAGGTTAACCAAGCGTCCCGAAAATTGCATAGCAACCGGAGTGACTTCTGTTTTTGATTTTGCTGGTGTCTGCATTTGGTTTCTACCTGCTCTGGTATCATACACAAACCTTATGTACACCAAAATGAATGGGAACGCGGCCAGTATGAGTAGGCGTAGGCAAGTTTCACTTTGCAGAAGCATATTACTTCTCAAATAATTGTCAGCATAAATAGATTTTCACTTTTAATATTTCTCTTTTTTTTTTTTTTTTTTTGGTAAAATATGTTTTTGCTGTTTTTGCTGCATAACTTTTACACTCACTTACAGAGAAATAAAATTGCTTTTAAAGAGATACAAGGTCACTTAAAATGAAGTACTATGTTTTATGCTTGGTGCTATCCTGACCTTTTACAAAAGCTCCGGTATTTCTTGCAATGCAAGTTTTCCCTACTGTACCTTTTACTCATTTTTTATCAGAAAGTCCTCCTTTAGTCAGCAGATCGGAGTTGGAGTTGGTTGACAGGCAGTCCCGTGCAATGGCCATTTCTCGGGTCAAATGTTTGGACCCCAAATATTTAAAAAGTTATCCCCCGTCCTGTGAATATGCGATAACTTCCAATGTTGGAATAAGCCCTTGAAGAGATTTTCCTAAATGAAAACATTGATATTTCCTTTCTTTTCATTTTTTGTTTTGGGTTGTCAAAGTGTCCCCAAATCGTCAGAATTAAGGAGCTGCTGCTCTCTAATTATTGCTGTGTCCCTTTTTTTTTTTATTGAGGATCATTGACTTGTCAGCTAAGCTTTGTATAGACCCCCTGTAGGTTCTTCAACATAATTAAAGGCTATGGACACCTTCCAAACGGAAAAAAATGTGTTTACTTTTAAGTTAACAATATTGTGCTAATTCTGCAATCTCCATGTCTTCATTCAGTTTCAGATCCTATGACATACAATTAGCAGCTTGGTCCAGGTGTCAGACTTTGTGCTAGTTTATGTCACACAGACTGGATGTCAGGTCTGCTTATGTTCAGGGCGCGGCTCTGTGTCAGCACAGCTCCAGTACTGCTCTTTTTTCCACTACATTTACTTATTTACAGCATGTGCTCTCTGCTCTCACTGAGACTGTACATACTTTTCCCCTTTCCACTGCAGGCCTCTATAAAACCTCCTCTCTACTGTTCTCTCTAACACTGAGAATATTTTTGCAGAACACTCAGGTAGATAAAGGACAGACAGACGGACCGCAGCTGCATAATTGGTAGAAAAATTGTTAATGAAGACTATTTAGAAGTAAAAAGTGATGCAAATAAACAATACAAATCCTGTGCCAAAGTGTACATAGCCTTTAAGTGTAGAAAAGCAAGGTAAAATGAAATGCTGCTAACATCCAACACCTGACAAGTGACCTGTGCGTGCCTCGGACGGGGTGCACATGCCTCTGCCTCACTCATGTATCTGTAAAAATGATTTGTGAGCACGAATTACAAAACTGTTTTTTTTCCTTTGTCTCAATCCTGTCACTTATGAAATTATGAGCAGGTCCATTGTGTCTCTACAAGAACCTTTCACCACACTCAAATCATCGACTGCAGAATCTGTGAGATATTCAATAAGGTATATTCACCGAGACCCTTTCATCAAAATACTCTTATAATCAAAAAAACCTTTCTCTTCCTATTATTTTGAATTACCTGCGGATGAATGCTTTACTTGCGTGTTTATTTGCTTTTCTTCCGTAGGTATGCAGAAGCTTACTTTTCTTTCTTTCCAGTTGGTTAATGTTCTTCGGTTCGCTCTTTTTTTATACATGCTTTCTTCTTCATGCTTGCATATTTTGGAAACCGCTTGCTTCAGTATTTGTAAGCCAAAATCAGGAATAAAACCTATAGAGAGAAAGAACGATTGCAAAATGCTAACCAAAATATGCAATATTATTTTATCAGGACCTCGAAGGGGTATTCTCACCTTAAGGTACCGTCACACTGAACGATATCGCTAGCGATCCGTGACGTTGCAGCGTCCTGGCTAGCGATATCGCTGTGTTTGACACGCAGCAGCGATCAGAATCCTGCTGTGATGTCGTTGGTCGCTGCAGAAAGTCCAGCACTTTATTTCGTCGCTGGACTCCCTGCTGACATCACACACGCCGATTCAACGATGTCTTCACTGGTAACCAGGGTAAACATCGGGTTACTAAGCGCAGGGCCGCACTTAGTAACCCGATGTTTACCCTGGTTACCAGCGTAAAAGTAAAAAAAACCAAACACTACATACTTACCTTCCGCTGTCTGTCCCCCGGCGCTCTGCTTTTCTGCACTGGCTGTGAGTGCCGGCCAGCCGGAAAGCAGAGCGGTGACGTCACCACTCTGCTTTCCAGCCGCTGTGCTCACAGTCCGTGCAGGAAAGCACAGCGCCGGGGACAGACAGCGGAATGTAAGTATGTAGTGTTTTTTTTTTAACTTTTACGATGGTAACCAGGGTAAACATCGGGTTACTTAGCGCGGCCCTGCGCTTAGTAACCCGATGTTTACCCTGGTTACCGGCATCGTTGTTCGCTGGAGAGCGGTCTGTGTGACAGCTCTCCAGCGACCAAACAGCGACGCTGCAGCGATTGACATCGTTGTCGGTATCGCTGCAGCGTCGCTTAGTGTGACGGTACCTTTAGACATGCACGGCGTGGCCAATTGGCCAACTAGTCTTGATTAAACATCGACATTATTGTGCAAATCTCTTGTGCAGACACATGCTTTCATGGTTAGTCCTACAGTCGTACCCCCTCCTGTGTATTCCTCACTTTTCGTTAATGTAAATTCAGGACATAATGTGCATTTTGGCTCATTTTTTGCGGGAGCGCTAACAACGAGCTTTGGACAATAAACGGTAAAATAATTTTAATCAAGACTATCTGCGGTTGGAGCAATGAAAATAAGAAAAACTGCCGTGATTGTTTTATACATAACCATGTCCACAATCATAATGCCTAAACTGACATTTTCATTGCAATTTCTGATTTACTAACATGCACTTGATTAGGACAGGGCAACACAACCACACCGGTCACACAACAGTCTCAGACCAGCAATGTGCACGACTTGTGAGACAAATCTACAGAAGAAATTTGGCCGTAGAAATTAACTGATGTCTTTGTGGGGGGGGATAGTCATGTGTGTCCTGCAAGAGAGAATCCTAGTTTTTTTTTGTTTTTTTTTTTAACAACAGTCTCTTCGAGGTTGACTGCAGTTGCAACTTAAAGAAGTCTTGCCGTAAAGATTTTTGTTTTCTTTTACTTAAATACATGTATTTGTGTGACTGTATTAATATATTCCTGTACCGCCGCCTTCACCGGAATCCATCGCCGTTCTGCTCCGTTTCTCTAAGACAACACCGCTCTGCAGACACTCCGGGTCATGCTGCGCTCTGCATAACCTAGAAGTAGCTTTTATAGTGTAAACCTATTGAGCGTCAGAACAAGACTCCATAGACTTAAATTGTAAAAGAGACTTCCTGCCAGGGCTGTGGAGTCAGTAAGCCAAATCTCTGACCTCTCAATTTCCTTGACTCTGACTCCATGACTCCGATCCCACAGCACTGGTGACTACTGAGCATGTACATAAAGTGCAGCCCAGATTCATCTCAGCTACAACCCCACAGCGCTGGTCACTACTGAGCATGTACATAAAGTGCAACACAGATTAATCTCAACTATGACCCCACAGCACTGGTGACTACTGAGCATGTACATAAAGTGCAACACAGATTCATCTCAACTATGACCCCACAGCACTGGTCACTACTGAGCATGTACATAAAGTGCAACACAGATTCATCTCAACTATGACCCCACAGCACTGGTCACTACTGAGCATGTACATAAAGTGCAACACAGATTCATCTCAACTATGACCCCACAGCACTGGTCACTACTGAGCATGTGCATAAAGTGCAACAGAGATTCATCTCAGCTACAACCCCACAGCACTGGTCACTACTGAGCATGTGCATAAAGTGCAGCACAGATTCATCTCAGCTACAACCCCACAGCACTGGTCATTACTATGCATGCACATAAAGTGCAGCACAGATTCATCTTATCTATGACTCCACAGCACTGGTCACTACTGAGCATCTGCATAAAGTGCAGCACAGATTCATCTCAACTATGACCCCACAGCATTGGTCACTACTGAGCATGTACATAAAGTGCAGCACAGATTCATCCCAACTAAAAGCCCGGATCTCTACAGTAGATCAGGACCAGAACAGACATTTATAGGACATTTCATAACTTTCCCAAAATCTTATGAAAACATTTGCAGCACATTCTGCACTGAACTACTGCACCCAATGTATTATATATTTTAGTAGTCGGGAGTTGCTTAATTTTTTACCAACTCCACCAAAATGGACACAGACTCTGACTCCACAGCCCTACTTCCCGCTCACACATAGTGATCTGTAGTGCCTGAAGAGCAGCGACGTTACTGAGAAGAGGAGAAGGTGGTAGATGAGCATATTAATACACTTACACGCAATACATGCACAGATACATAGACTTATTATTATTATTATTATTATTATTACTACTACTACTAATAATAAAAAACTTCATGGGAATGCTTCTTTGACCTCATTGATCACCATTAGATGTGATGTTGCAGTGTGACGCCATGATCTTTCTGATGTGCGACCCGTGTCGGTGTGCAGCCCTAGCCTGTATGTGAAATCCTCTAACATGCTGACCAGTCTTGTTCTGTAAGTTTTCTATTTCACAATTTCAAGCTTCCTTTGCTGATCTGCAGATAAGAAAACGACAAATCTACCGATTCTCTTTGATTTATCACATTTATTAATCTAATGAAAATGTCAGTGATTATTTGTTTTGATGGCTTTGTCTCCTTAAATAAAGATTAGAATGTCAAATGTTGGCATTGGTCCAGCGCTGATAATAAAAAGATCAATCCAGCTGCGCTACTGACGGATACTGATAAGAATAAGCAGTCACGGAAACGCAATCATTTACAGTCAGAAATCCATTTGTAGTTAACAAAATCAGTGGGCAAAAAATATGTTTATATGTAATCTATATGTAATCTATTTGATTGTATTCAATTTAAAGACCTTTTGTGATGGCTCCCGTGTTCCTGATCACTCATCATAAGACTGATTTCACAGGTCGGTGAAACACGGACCGCGCTCAGATCGCAATCCGTGGCCCAGTCGCTGTGTCTCCTGATCGGAACCCAAGAATGGTCCGTGTTTCATCGACCCAGTAGATCGGAATAATAATTTCTGCAATCTCACTTGATGTTGGTATAAAGTCTCAACAAGACGACCCCGTTCTGGCTGGACTTATTTTGGGCATCAGTACCACCTCTCTGCCATCTATTAGCCAGATCGGAGGGATATTAGCCTAGCGTAGCCCTAATCTGTTCTGTCCATGTATTCATTTGACAGGCTGGCATGTGGGTAAACTACGTTTTCCCTGTGGCGTAAATGTACGGATTGCTTCAGCTTAGCGCTGCAATAACATCTGATGATGCAGGGGGTTATGAAGCTGGACCCACGGCATTCAGTTGATCAGCGGACTAACCTCACCCGGAACACAGGTTGTCTTGATGGGACTAGATACTTTTTTTTTCCCTTTTTTTTTTTTCTCTTTTCAAAAGTTTAAAAACTTTCCTGGTTCATGTGATAATACATATTGAAACCTATTGAGAGCATAGTCTAATTACTGTACTGTTTTATGAACTTTCTTTTTATTTTATGCAGGTGTTATGTATTTATGATTGTGTATGATTTGTATATGATTGATCTAAAATTTAATTAAATACTGAATCTGTCACCAGGTTTTTGCACCTTATCTGAGAGCAGCATGATGAAGGGACAAAAACCTTGATACCAGGGATGTGTCACTTACTGGGCTGCTTGTTGTGGTGTTGATAAAATCTTTTGTTTTATCAGCAGGAGATTATCACTTGTAAACCTGTTGTGCTGCCAAGTAGTCCTCCATATTCATGTGCGTCATATAACCCCGCCCCCAGCACTGATTGGCTTGCAGCTTTCTGCCAATGTAAAGAAGAGACAAATCTACCAATCAGTGGTGTGGGCGGGGTTACACAGCGCTTAGCAGTCAGAGAACTGCTAGATTTGAAGCAGATAAAACAGGGATTTTATCAAAACTACAGCAATCAGGGTAGTAAGTGACTCATCGCTGAAATCTGGGTCTCTTCCCTTATATTATACTGCTCTCAGACAGGGTGGCGAAAACCTGCTGACAAATTCCCCTTAAAGAGGTTGTCAGCACCTTTAACAAACAAATGTGGAAGAAGGAATAAAATATAACACTCGGCCTTTCAATATATATGGCGTAGTTACAGGCACAATGTAATATTATTTATCAGTGTCATAGACATAGCCAGGGTCGGACTGAGGCGATTTGGGCCCACAAGTGGAATTTACACCAGGGGCCCAACCTACTGTGCATGTTCATATTTAAGCCCTACATTATTGCATCCACAAAAATTAAATAGTAAAAATCTATGAACAGGTCTACATTTTCTTAGTAATGTTCTATAAAAGAGTTATACAATTACCAGATAATGTACTATATATAGTGTTACTGACCCACACCCACCATACCAAGACCAATATACCAATAACACTATTATACTTTGCAAAATAATGCCGCCACACCATGACCATATATTATCATCACATAAAACCTGCATATAAGGCTGAGTCTCACTACCGTAGAATACGGCCGAGTGCTATGTGAGAAAGCATAGCATAGCACTTGGCCCAATGTTAATCTACGGGGCAGCTCACATCAGCGTTTTTTTTTTTTCTTTCCTCAAGCGTATTGGACGTGCGTGTAACATCGCAGCAGGCTGCAATTGGCACAGAGACTTTTTTAGGGTCACCCATTGTAATAGCCAGTAAAGGTTAAGTATACAGTTGTGAGCTGATATTAATAGCCTAGGAAGCTCCATGGGTATAACCCCCTTCCCAAGCTATAAACATATGCCACCAGCCATCAACTTTCCCTCTGTTGGTTAAGAAAATTACACGGGAGCCCACGCAATTTTTCTTTTCCTGAAAAATAATCTTTTATTAAATACATGTACAGTGAGCGGCACACACTGTACTAATTTTATATGTCACTGACATCAGTATTCTATGTGTATTTACTCTATGTAATTTATCCTATGCTGTCGGCTCCTGCTGTGATTATACTGTATGTGGCAGCTAAATTGCCGGCTTTTCTTCATATTACACATATATGTGTGTGTGTGTGTGTGTCACTGACATCTATATATCTATTCTATGTGTATATACAGGTTCTTCTCACAAAATTAGAATATCATCAAAAAGTTTTTCAGTTCTTCAATACAAAAAGTGAAACTCATATATTATATAGTCATTACAAACAGTGATCTATTTCAAGTGTTTATTTCTGTTAATGTTGATGATTATGGCTTACAGCCAATGAGACCTCAAGTCATTATCTCAGTAAATTATAATAATTAGCAAAATGTTCCTGCAAAGGCTTCCTAAGCGTTTAAAAAGGTCCTTTAGTCTGTTTCAGTAGGCTCCACAATCATGGGGAAGACTGCTGACTTGACAGATATACAGAAGGCAGTAACTGACATGCTCCATAATGAAAGTACATTTTGCATTTCATTTGAAAATCAAGGTCCCAAAGTCTGGAGGAAGAGTGGAGAGACCACAATCCAAGCTGCTTGAGGTCTAATGTGAAGTTTCCACAATCAGTGATGGTTTGGGGAACCATGTCATCTGCTGGTGTATGTCCACTGTGTTTTATCAAGACCAAAGTCAATGCAGCCGTCTACCAGGAAATTTTAAGTACTACAAGCTTTTTAAAGATGGAAATTTCATTCTCCAGCAGGACTTGGCACCTGTCCACACCGCCAAAAGTACCAATACCTGGTTTACAAACAACAGTATCACTGTGCTTGATTTGCCAGCAAACTCACCTGACCTTAACCCCATAGAGAATCTGTGGGGTATTGTGAAGAGGAAGATGAGACACCAGACCTAACAATGTAGACGAGCTGATCACCTCCATACCACGCGGCATTGTTGCAGTAATTGATACAAAAGGAGCCCTGACCAAGTACTGAGTGCATTTACTGAACATACATTTCAGTAGGCCAACATTTTGGATTTTAAAATCATTTTCAAGCTGGTAACTAAAGTATTCTAATTTACTGAAATAATGACTTTTGGGTTTTCATTTGCTGTAAGCCATAATCATTAACATTAACAGAAATAAACACTTGAAATACATCACTCTGTTTGTAATGAGACTATGTAATATGAGTTTCACTTTTTGTATTGAAGAACTGAAATAAATGACTTTTTTGATGATATTCTAATTTTATCTATTCTATCCTTTTCTAACCTGTCACTCTGTGATTTTACTGTACGTGGCAAATTAATTACTTTTATTCTATCTATCTATCATATATACCGTATATACTCGAGTATAAGCCGAGATTTTCAGCCCAAATTTTTGGGCTGAAAGTGCCCCTCTCGGCTTATACTCGAGTCAAGGTGGGCGGCAGGGTCGGCGGGTGAGGGGGTGAGGGCGCTGAGGTATACTCACCTAGTCCTGGCGATCCTGGCGCTCCCCGCTGACGTCCCACGGTCTTCTGTGCTGCAGCTTCTTCCCCTCTTCAGCGGTCACGTGGGACCGCTCATTAGAAAAATGAATAAGCGGCTCCACCTCCCATAGGGGTGGAGCCGCCTATTCATTTCTCTAATCAGCGGTGCCGGTGACCGCTGAAGAGGGGAAGAAGCTGCAGCACAGAAGACCGTGGGACAGGCAGAGGGAGCCGGACGTCGGGACCAGGTAAGTATGTCATATTTACCTGTCCCCGTTCCAGCCGCCGGGCGCCGCTCCGTCTTCCCGGCGTCGCTCCGCTCCGCTCTGACTGTTCAGGTCAGAGGGCGCGATGACGCATATAGTGTGCGCGGCGCCCTCTGCCTGATCAGTCAGAGCAGAGACGCCGGGACCGGACGCCGGAACGAGACGCCGGGAGCTGCAATCAAGAGAGGTGAGTATGGCTTTTTTTTTTTTTTTATTGCAGCAGCGGCAGATTTATGTGGAGCATGTATGGGGGCAGTATGAACGGTGCAGAGCATGTATGGGGGCAGTATGAACGGTGCAGAGCATGTATGGGGGCAGTATGAACGGTGCAGAGCATCTATGGGGGCAGTATGAACGGTGCAGAGCATCTATGGGGGCAGTATGAACGGTGCAGAGCATCTATGGGGGCAGTATGAACGGTGCAGAGCATCTATGGGGGCAGTATGAACGGTGCAGAGCATCTATGGGGGCAGTATGAACGGTGCAGAGCATCTATGGGGCAGTATGAACGGTGCAGAGCATCTATGGGGGCAGTATGAACGGTGCAGAGCATCTATGGGGGCAGTATGAACGGTGCAGAGCATCTATGGGGCAGTATGAACGGTGCAGAGCATCTATGGGGGCAGTATGAACGGTGCAGAGCATCTATGGGGGCAGTATGAACGGTGCAGAGCATCTATGGGGGCAGTATGAACGGTGCAGAGCATCTATGGGGGCAGTATGAACGGTGCAGAGCATCTATGGGGGCAGTATGAACGGTGCAGAGCATCTATGGGGGCAGTATGAACGGTGCAGAGCATCTATGGGGGCAGTATGAACGGTGCAGAGCATCTATGGGGGCAGTATGAACGGTGCAGAGCATCTATGGGGGCAGTATGAACGGTGCAGAGCACTGTATGGGGCACAGATATGGGGGCAGTATGAACGGTGCAGAGCATCTATGGGGGCATTATGAACGGTGCAGAGCATATATGGGGCAGTATGAACGGTGCAGAGCACTATATGGGGCACAGATATGGGGGCAGTATGAACGGTGCAGAGCATACAGGGCACAGATATGGGGCAATATGAACGGTGCAGAGCACTATATGGCAGAGCTATGGGGAAATAATGAATGGTGCAGAGCACTATATGGCACAGCTATGGGGAAATAATGATCTATTTTTATTTTTGAAATTCACCGGTAAATGCTGCATTTCCACCCTAGGCTTATACTCGAGTCAATAGGTTTTCCCAGTTTTTTGTGGCAAAATTAGGGGGGTCGGCTTATACTCGGGTCGGCTTATACTCGAGTATATACGGTATGTGTTTTGAAGAATATTACCTTTTGAAAACTGTGTAAATGACATAGAGAATTGCTCTATGTAAAAGCTCATGTTAAAATCGTACTGCATTTGGATGTAAATCCGATGCTAGGTGTAAAAAAATCGAATTGTACTCGCATGACACTCCATGACACTCGTGCTACTCTCAGCAGTGAGAATTGGATCATTTTTTTTCTCCTTCGCCTCATTGGGGGACACAGGACTGTGGGTGTATGCTACTGCCGCCAGGCTACTGCCTCCTCTGTTGTATACACCCTGACACTGGCCGAAGGTGAACCCAGTTCATGCTTAGTGTCTGAAGGAGGCACAGGTCTGGTTTCCAGACCTCCCATATTTTTCCTCTTCAACTTGGAAGCGAAACAGGGGCGATGGACCCTTTTGAAGGGGTCCGATCTCCCCAAACCATCAACGGGCGAGCACGTGGAGTGTCGTCTCCACGTATCCTTTCCCGGATCATTTGCCGGACTTAGCCCTGACCACCCTAAGGTAACGAAACCCTAGGCTGTACAGGTGCATATGTGCAGTCCGTGTAGCCCCCTCTGCATCACCAATGCTGGGACAGCGGTAATGGAAGGAGGCGGACGGTCCCCCTCCTCATCCCCTGAAGGGAAGATGCAGTTAGGGTGCCTGCACCCTCCTTTATACAGCCCCCCTCTAACCTTAAGATCCTCGCGTGGGGGGGGGGGAGGAAGGGGGGCTCCTGTGGCAGTGCGCATCATAGAGGGCGTCTGGAGCGCAGCAGGCGCCGTGGTCCTTTCTTTTGCTGGTGGCGCCGCATTCTTTCTGCTGTCTGCGGCACCGCAGTCTTTTTCGGCTGCTTGCGGCGCTATGTCGGATATCCCGCCATCAATTTCCGGTTCGCACAGGAGCCAGCTAATCTAGTCCCTGGCTTCTGACAGGCTAGGCCGCGGGTGGAAGCTCCGCCCCTTCCGGCCGCATCATCTTCCGGCGGGTCCGCCCCTCATCCTCGCCAAACAATGGGGAAGAAAATTTAGGCCCTGGCTTCGACCTCCTATAGGCCGCAACGCCGTCATTACCGGCGGTACCGCCCACCAATAGAGCGCTCTTTATAAAAAGATCAGCGCTCACACATCGCCCTGTAAAGGTACAGATGATTGGCCTCGGGGAGACCAAAACATCCAACACCGCGGAGACACCATCACGTGTTTCTCAATGCAGTGATTCCAGAACACTGCCCCCATCCCTTATGGGAAATATGCGGATGCATGTACAGAAGCCGCGGAGACACCATCACGTGTTTCTCGACACAAGCAGTGAATAGCCAGGCCTTTCCCCGGGAAGGAACAACCACGGGAAGGGCAGCATCCTATGAAGGAAAGCCACCTATGCCAAGCATGGTATCCATCCACAGACAGCTGTTTCGGGGTTTTTGCCCCTCATCAGTGTGGAGTAGGAATCTGGCACACATCGCCCTGTGACAGGATCCACGGGTCGGACAGGGACACAGGACTGGGGTAAGTGCTACTCTCCCCAGCCTGACAGCCGCAACATCTGTTTTTTTCTGCATCTATTAGCTCTGATTATAGCATTTGCGGGGCACCATGTCTAGAAGAACCAAACCATACGGTTTTATACACCGCATGTGTAGCCTGTCGGTCCACTTTTCCGCATGCCCAGAGTAATCGTCTCTGTGAGGCCTGCGATTCCGGACGCGCTCAGGAGCCCCCCCCCCCCCCTCATCCCTGCAACTCAGGCAGAGACTGTAGTTTCTCCCCCGGAATGGGTCACGTCCTTGTCGCAATCTATGGCATCCCTAACAAAAGCGTTTGAGTCCCTTCAGATCCCGGCGGGGGCCAGGGACAGCGGTTCATCTGCTTTAGAGAGGTCTTCCGACTCGCAGGAACCTTCGGTCTGCAGGGGCCACGCTCGCTCTAGGCAGACGCGGGGGAAACGAACCCACACAGCGTCTTCCAATCCATCAGGTGCTTCTGCATCCTGGAGTTCCGCCTCTCGCTCACCCTTTCCAGTGGAGAGTAGTGAACACGGTTCGGACTACGATTCCGAAGGGTCCCTCAATTTAGAGGCACCTGATTACCAGGAGTCAGTAGACAGTCTAATTGAGGCCGTCAACCAAACCCTGGTAGTAGAGGATGAATCCGCCTTGGCCTCGGGTCATCGGGTATCGTTTAAGAGGGTCAAGTAGCCTCATAGGGTGTTCTCCACTCATCCGGAGTTTGAGGACTTGGTCCAACGTCACAGGGAGTGTCCGGACAAGCGTTTCTCTGGACAAAAAGCCCTAAATGCCAGATACCCGTTCGCCCCTGAGTTGCGTAAGAAGTGGGCAGAATCCCCTTCGGTAGATCCACCGGTTTCTCGTTTGGCCTCTAACACGCTGTTATCCCTTCCCAACGGTTCCTCTGTTAGGGACCCAACTGATCGGCTCATAGAAAGTTTGGCTCGTTCAGTTTTTGAGGCTTCAGGTTCAGCCCTCTCGCCCTGTTTTGTGGCGACTTGGGTAGCTAAGGCCATGATTTCTTGGTCAGAATCTTTGACAAAGGTTCTACAGGAGAGGGATCTACCAGCAGATTTGACAGAAATGTCAAATTAGATAGCTCTTGCTGGGAGCTACCTGATCAATGCGTCTTTAGATGCTGCGAACTGTGCAGCATTGGCGGCCGCAAACGCAATTGCCATTAGAAGGGCCCTTTGGATGAGAACATGGCGGGCGGATTCTACCTTGAAAAAATCTCTTACAACTCTCCTATATCAGGGGGGTCGATTATTTGGAGAAAAATTGGATTAGCTCATTTCTGATACCACAGGAGGGAAAAGCAATTTTCTGCCACAACAAAAGATTAAACGGCCTTTTCGTCGCCAATTCCAGGCTCGATTTTGTAATACCAGGTGGACCCCAACGTCAAATCCAGTTGGCCCAGGTCGACCTAATCAGGACAGAGATCATCAGGTGTCATACAGGGCCAACCCATTGGGAAGAATGTGGTCCCAGCTGCCAAGATCAAGGGGATCTAGGTCCCATAGGTTTTCAGCCAAATGACTGGAGGCAGTCTCTGATCGTCACCGACAGAGTAGGCGGCCGTCTACTCTTGTTTCATCAGTCTTGGCTCACGGTGGTTCATGACAGATGGGTAAGAGAACTAGTGTCCTCAGGGTACAAGATAGAGTTTGTCAGTCCCCCACGATGCCGGTTCTTTCCCTCCTGTCTTCCCAGTTCAGAATCCCGAGTTCAAGCCCTGTTCGAAATTGTAGATTCCCTTTGACTCCGCTGGGTAATCACTCCAGTTCCAAAGGAAGAGAGACTTCAGGGGTTCTATTCCAACCTGTTCATAGTTCCCAAAAACTGTAAGGCCCATTTTGGACTTGAAATGTTTAAACCAGTTCGTCAATATTCGTCACTTCCGAATGGAATCTCTCCGGTCGGTCATTGCGGCAATGGAGAAGGGAGAATTCTTAGCTTCAATAGATATTCAAGATGCCTATCTTCACATTCCCATATTTCCTTCGCATCAAAAATTTCTACGTTTTGCCGTACGCAGCCTACATTTCCAATTCCAGACACCTCACAAGCGTTGACAATCCTGCCTCGGGACAAGGTCCTGACCCTCCGGCAGGAGGTGAAGGTCCTTCGCCGACCGAGCCACCATACAATCCGGTTTTGCATGAGGGTCTTGGGAAGGATGGTAGCGGCAATAGAAGCAGTGCCATTTGCGCAACTCCATCTTCGTCCTCTCCAACATGCACTGTTGGCAGTATGGGACAAAAATCCGTGCTTTCTCAACGTCAAGTGCCGTCTGTCTCCCCAGGTCAGGCAGGCTCTCACATGGTGGTCAACGAGCCCTTCTCTACGACAGAGGTAGGCGTTTCCCCCAACACATTGGCTGGTAGTCACGACAGACGCCAGTCTTCTCGACTGGGGAGCAGTGTTTTGCCACCACACAGGCCAGGGACGCTGGTCCTCGCAGGAAGCAATCCTCCCGATCAATCTTTTAAAGATTCGGGCGGTTCGGCTGGCGCCACAGCATTTTCATCAGCTTCTGGCAGGCCGCCCTGTCCGGATTCAATCGGACAATGCCACAGCGGTGACATACATAAATTCCCAAGGGGGTACCCGCAGCAGGGCGGCCATGCACGAGGTAAAACAGGTCCTCTACTGGGCCGAGAAGAATCACTCTGTGGTTACAGTTTGTTTACAGTGTGCAGAACAAAAGAATCGGCATTCCAAAATCAGACATGCTGGATTCCTTCCTCCCCAACATTATTTGTCAAGGGAGAGTTAGGAGATCTCCATTCACCTTAGACTGTGTGCCGAACTCGCTGTTATCGGCAGGTTCTGCTGACCTTTGTCTGTGTATGGAGGCATTATGGGGCCTACGTTTATTTGGACAGGGCTTTCACCTGCTTGATCTTTCACTACTGTGTGCACATTCCCTAAACACCGCTGGAGAGCACTGACCTTATTATTACGGGTCACCTCTTCAGGAGCCGCTCGACTTCTCTTTATATTTCCTTTGCATTCTGCATTGTGACAACAGATTCGCCGGGGCTGCATGTCTTTTTAGAAAACTTCCACCAAGGAAAATCTATTTGCGATGAAGGGAAGATCTAGCCTGTGTTAGGCATTGCAGCTCATCCACTTCTACTTTCAGGCCATTTTTTTCTAATTCCTGAAAAATATTTCAAGATATTTTAGGCTATGTGCACACGTTCGGGATTTTTCGCGTTTTTTTTTCGCTATAAAAACACATAAAAAACGCAGACATATGCATCCTATCATTTAGAATGCATTCTTCAATTTTTGTGCACATGATGCGTTTTTTTCTGCACAAAAACGCATCGCAGTAAAAAAAAATCAGCCTGTTCATTAATTTTGCGTTTTTATTGCGTTTTTCCCTATGCTATTTAATGCATTGGGAAAAGCTCCGGGGAAAAAACGTGAAAAAAATGCATGCGGATTTCTGGCAGAAATGTCCGGTTTTTGTCAGGAAATTACTGCAAGAAATTCTGAACGTGTGCACGTACCCTTAGAGTAGAAATGTAAAGGATTATGGCCCAAATTCAACAATCAGGTTTTGCCAGAATTATGGTATAAAACTATTTTGAAATATTGCATACATTTGGCGCAAATTGTATTCGTTGCAAAAACTTTGCTACTTTTGGCCCTATCATTCCAGCTTGACCAACTAAACTGGGGTTGGTCTAAGTGGTTTAGGCCAGGGAGGACATTGATGAGTACCACTGACAAATGAAGCTGTACCAACTGGCACATACCACTTAATGTTGGTGCATCTTGATCCAGCGCACCCTTCTTTAAGGCTGGGTTCACACGTTGCGGCTTTTACCGCGGATCCGCGGCGTTTTTGACGCTGGGGATCTGCAGCAGTTTACCATGCAGTCTACAGTACCATGTAAACCTATGGAAAACCAAATCCGCTGTGCACATGCTGCGGAAAAAAACGCGCGGAAACGCAGCGTTGTTTTTTTCCGCAGCATGTCAATTCTTAGTGCGGATCTGTAGCGTTTCTGCACCCATTGACTTGTACTGAGTCGGGCACTTCCGCAGCAAAACCGCACATATAAAAAAAATCTGTGCGGGCCTGCCGGGGGGTCTGTGCGGGCCTGCCGGGGGGTCTGTGCGGGCCTGCCCGGGGGTCTGTGCGGGCCTGTCGGGTGTGCGGGCCTGCCGGGGGGTCTGTGAGGGCCTGCCGGGGGTCTGTGTGAGCCTGCCGGGGGGGGGGGGGGGCGGGATCTGTGCAGGCCTCTCGGGGGTCTTTGTGTATGTGTGCAGGCATCGTCCGATGGGACTGCAAGTCCCATTGGGCTATGCCTGCTACAATGACAGTGATTGACACATTAGCCAATGATGGGACAGTAGTAGTCTCATCATCTGGCTAATGTGTTGAATGTAAAAAAAAAACACAAACATGCATACTACATGCAGCATACTACATGCATACAGCATACATGCATACATTACATACAATACAGACATACAGTACATATAACAGATCTATACAAAAACCAACAGACTTGTCACAAATTAATGGCTGGGAGCACACAAATGTCGCTCCCCACTATCATTAACCACACCACAATGGAAATCCCAAAACGCATGTTCAAAGACATATAAACTTTATTAGCAATAAACGACAATACAATAAAATATATCAATTGCTATAATAGCACATATAGAGCAGGAGAAATTCTAAGTGGAAAACCCGTAGGTATGCCAGCGGTGCAAAAGGGTCCAATTGCCCCAAAATGGGCATGTGCAAGTATCATATATCAAATTCTGGGAATATGTGGGGAAACAGAACCCCATAGTAAGAAACAGATAGTAACGTGTTGTGAATTCTGTGGCAGAGTTCACTCCTGTGGTCACAAGTGGTACATCGGCTGATTCTCTCTGGGAGCTTCCGTTTGTGGAGGAAAGTGGTACTGCAGCTTCTGAGTTTCCTCCCTCAGGTGATCTGGTGAGGTCGTTAGCTGCTTCTCTACTTAACTCCACCTGATGCTTTGATCCATGCTTCCTGTCAATGTTCCAGTGTTGGACTTGTGTTTCTCTGGATCATTCCTTTGGCCTGCTGCTCTGCATAGCTAAGTGCTTCTTTGCTATTTGTTGCTATTTTTTCTGTCCAGCTTGTCTATTTGTTTTACTGGAAGCTCTGGGACGCAAAGGGTGTACCTCCGTGCCGTTAGTTCGGTACGGAGGGTCTTTTTGCCCCCTTTGCGTGGTTTTCTTTAGGGTTTTGTGTAGACCACAAAGTTATCTTTCCTATCCTCGTTCTGTCTAGAATATCGGGCCTCACTTTGCTGAATCTATTTCATCCCTACGTTTGTCTTTTCATCTTACTCACAGTCATTATATGTGGGGGGCTGCCTTTTCCTTTGGGGTATTTCTCTGAGGCAAGGTAGGCTTATTTTTCTATCTTCAGGCTAGTTAGTTTCTCAGGCTGTGCCGAGTTGCATAGGGAGCGTTAGGCGCAATCCACAGCTGCCTCTAGTTGTGTTTGGAGAGGATCAGGAATTGCGGTCTACAGAGTTTCCACGTCTCAGAGCTCGTTCTATTATTTTGGGTTATTGTCAGATCACTGTATGTGCTCTGATCGCTATGTACATTGTGTTACTGAATTGCCTATCATAACAGTACAGGAAGCCAAAAGTACTAATGATTCTCAATAGAGGGAAAAAAGAAGTTCTGAGACCATTTTTTTTCCTTTGCACTGTGATTTGTCTTTTTTTTTCCCCTAGACATTTGGGTGGTTCAGGACACAGGTGTTACAATGGACATTAAAGGTCTGTCTTCATGTGTAGATCAGCTCACGGCAAGAGTTCAAGATATTCAAAATTTTGTGGTTCAGAATTCTTTGTTAGAACCGAGAATTCCTATTCCAGATTTGTTTTTTGGAGATAGAACTAAATTTCTGAGTTTCAAGAATAATTGTAAACTGTTTCTGGCTTTGAAACCTCGCTCCTCTGGTGACCCAGCGCAACAGGTTAGGATCGTCATTTCTTTTTTGCGTGGCGACCCTCAGGACTGGGCATTTTCTCTTGCGTCAGGAGATCCTGCATTGAGTGATATCGATGCGTTTTTCCTGGCGCTTGGATTGCTGTACGATGAGCCTAATTCAGTAGATCAGGCAGAAAAAAATTTGCTGGCTCTTTGTCAGGCTCAGGATGAGATAGAGCTATATTGCCAGAAATTTAGAAAATGGTCCGTGCTCACTCAATGGAATGAATCTGCGCTTGCAGCCATTTTCAGAAAGGGTCTCTCTGAAGCCATTAAGGATGTCATGGTGGGATTTCCTATGCCCGCTGGTTTGAATGAGTCTATGTCTTTGGCCATTCAGATCGGTCGACGCTTGCGTGAGCGTAAATCTGTGTACCATTTGGCGGTATTACCTGAGATTAAACCTGAGCCTATGCAGTGCGATAGGACTATGACCAGAGTTGAACGGCAAGAACACAGACGTCTGAATGGGCTGTGTTTCTACTGTGGTGATTCCACTCATGCTATCTCTGATTGTCCTAAGCGCACTAAGCGGTTCGCTAGGTCTGCCGCCATTGGTACTGTACAGTCAAAATTTCTTCTGTCCGTTACCTTGATATGCTCCTTGTCGTCGTATTCTGTCATGGCGTTTGTGGATTCAGGCGCTGCCCTGAATTTGATGGACTTGGATTATGCTAAACGTTGTGGGTTTTTATTGGAGCCCTTGCAGTGTCCTATTCCATTGAGAGGAATTGATGCTACACCTTTGGCCAAGAATAAGCCTCAATACTGGACCCAGCTGACCATGTGCATGGCTCCTGCACATCAGGAGGTTATTCGCTTTCTGGTGTTGCATAATCTGCATGATGTGGTCGTGTTGGGGTTGCCATGGCTACAAGCCCATAATCCAGTATTGGATTGGAATTCCATGTTGGTGTCCAGCTGGGGTTGTCGGGGGTACATGGTGATGTTCCATTTCTGTCAATTTCGTCATCCACCCCTTCTGAGGTTCCAGAGTTCTTGTCTGATTACCGGGATGTATTTGAAGAGCCCAAGTCCGATGCCCTGCCTCCGCATAGGGATTGTGATTGTGCTATCAATTTGATTCCTGGTAGTAAATTCCCAAAAGGTCGACTGTTTAATTTATCCGTGCCTGAGCACACCGCTATGCGCAGTTATGTGAAGGAATCCCTGGAGAAGGGGCATATTCGCCCGTCATCGTCGCCATTAGGAGCAGGGTTCTTTTTTGTAGCCAAGAAGGATGGTTCGCTGAGACCGTGTATAGATTACCGCCTTCTTAATAAGATCACTGTTAAATTTCAGTACCCCTTGCCATTGTTATCTGATTTGTTTGCTCGGATTTAGGGGGCTAGTTGGTTCACTAAGATAGATCTTCGTGGTTCGTATAATCTGGTGAGAATCAGGCAAGGCGATTAATGGAAAACTGCATTTAATACGCCCGAGGGTCATTTTGAGTATCTAGTGATGCCGTTCGGACTTGCCAATGCTCCATCAGTGTTTCAATCCTTTATGCATGACATCTTCCGTGAGTACCTGGATAAATTCCTGATTGTGTACTTGGATGACATTTTGATCTTCTCGGATGATTGGGAGTCTCATGTGAAGCAGGTCAGAACGGTTTTTCAGGTCCTGCTTGCTAATTCTTTGTTTGTGAAGGGATCAAAGTGTCTCTTTGGTGTGCAGAAGGTTTCATTTTTGGGGTTCATCTTTACCCCTTCTACTATCGAGATGGATCCGGTTAAGGTCCAAGCCATCCATGATTGGACTCAGCTGACATCTCTGAAAAGTCTGCAAAAGTTCCTGGGCTTTGCTAATTTTTATCGTCGCTTCATCTGCAATTTTTCTAGTGTTGCCAAACCATTGACCGATTTGACCAAGAAGGGTGCTGATTTGGTCAATTGGTCTTCTGCTGCTGTGGAAGCTTTTCAAGAGTTGAAGCGTCGTTTTTCTTCTGCCCCTGTGTTGTGTCAACCAGATGTTTCTCTTCCGTTCCAGGTCGAGGTTGATGCTTCTGAGATTGGAGCAGGGGCTGTTTTGTCACAGAGAGGTTCTGGTTGCTCAGTGATGAAACCATGCGCTTTCTTTTCCAGGAAGTTTTTGCCTGCTGAGCGAAATTATGATGTGGGCAACCGAGAGTTGCTGGCCATGAAGTGGGCATTCGAGGAGTGGCGTCATTGGCTTGAAGGAGCTAAGCATCGCGTGGTGGTATTCACTGATCATAAGAACTTGACTTATCTCGAGTCTGCCAAGCGCTTTTATCCTAGACAAGCTCATTGGTCGTTGTTTTTTGCCCGTTTTGACTTTGTGATTTCGTACCTTCCGGGCTCTAAAAATGTGAAGGCGGATGCTCTGTCTAGGAGTTTTGTGCCCGACTCTCCTTGTTTATCTGAGCCGGCGGGTATCCTCAAGGAAGGAGTAATTGTGTCTGCCATCTCCCCTGATTTGCGGCGGGTGCTGCAAAAATTTCAGGCTATTTCAGGCGATTTCTCCTGATCGTTGCCCAGCGGAGAAACTGTTTGTCCCTGATAGGTGGACGAATAGAGTTATCTCTGAACTTCATTGTTCGGTGTTGGCTGGTCATCCTGGAATCTTTGGTACCAGAGAGTTAGTGGCTAGATCCTTTTGGTGGCCCTCTCTGTCGCGGGATGTGCGTACTTTTGTGCAGTCCTGTGGGATTTGTGCTCGGGCTAAGCCTTGCTGTTCTCGTGCCAGTGGGTTGCTTTTGCCCTTGCCGGTCCCGAAGAGGCCTTGGACACATATCTCTATGGATTTTATTTCTGACCTTCCCGTTTCTCAAAAGATGTCAGTCATTTGGGTGGTCTGTGATCGCTTTTCTAAGATGGTCCATCTGGTACCCTTGTCTAAATTGCCTTCCTCCTCTGATTTGGTGCCTTTGTTCTTCCAGCATGTGGTTCGTTTGCATGGCATTCCAGAGAATATTGTTTCTGACAGAGGTTCCCAGTTTGTTTCGAGGTTTTGGCGAGCCTTTTGTGGTAGGATGGGCATTGACTTGTCTTTTTCCTCGGCTTTCCATCCTCAGACTAATGGCCAGACCGAACGAACCAATCAGACCTTGGAAACATATCTGAGATGCTTTGTTTCTGCTGATCAGGATGACTGGGTGTCCTTTTTGCCTTTGGCTGAGTTCGCCCTTAATAATCGGGCCAGCTCGGCTACCTTGGTTTCGCCGTTTTTCTGCAATTCTGGGTTCCATCCTCGTTTCTCTTCAGGACAGGTTGAGTCTTCGGACTGTCCTGGTGTGGATACTGTGGTGGACAGGTTGCAGCAGATTTGGACTCAGGTAGTGGATAATTTGACCTTGTCCCAGGAGAAAGCACAACTTTTCGCTAATCGCAGACGCCGTGTGGGTCCCCGACTTCGTGTTGGGGATCTGGTTTGGTTATCTTCTCGTCATATTCCTATGAAGGTTTCCTCTCCTAAGTTTAAACCTCGTTTTATTGGTCCGTATAGGATTTCTGAGGTTCTTAATCCTGTGTCTTTTCGTCTGACCCTTCCAGATTCTTTTTCCATACATAACGTATTCCATAGGTCATTGTTGTGGAGATACGTGGCACCTATGGTCCCATCTGTTGAGCCTCCTGCCCCAGTTTTGGTGGAGGGGGAATTGGAGTATATTGTGGAGAAGATTTTGGATTCTCGTGTTTCAAGACGGAAACTCCAGTATCTGGTTAAATGGAAGGGTTATGCTCAGGAAGATAATTCCTGGGTTTTTGCCTCTGATGTCCATGCTCCCGATCTTGTTCGTGCCTTTCATGTGGCTCATCCTGGTCGGCCTGGGGGCTCTGGTGAGGGTTCGGTGACCCCTCCTCAAGGGGGGGGGTACTGTTGTGAATTCTGTGGCAGAGTTCACTCCTGTGGTCACAAGTGGTACTTCGGCTGATTCTCTCTGGGAGCTTCCGTTTGTGGAGCAAAGTGGTACTGCAGCTTCTGAGTTTCCTCCCTCAGGTGATCTGGTGAGGTCGTTAGCTGCTTCTCTACTTAACTCCACCTGATGCTTTGATCCATGCTTCCTGTCAATGTTCCAGTGTTGGACTTGTGTTTCTCTGGATCATTCCTTTGGCCTGCTGCTCTGCATAGCTAAGTGCTTCTTTGCTATTTGTTGCTATTTTTTCTGTCCAGCTTGTCTATTTGTTTTGCTGGAAGCTCTGGGACGCAAAGGGTGTACCTCCGTGCCGTTAGTTCGGTACGGAGGGTCTTTTTGCCCCCTTTGCGTGGTTTTCTTTAGGGTTTTGTGTAGACCGCAAAGTTATCTTTCCTATCCTCGTTCTGTCTAGAATATCGGGCCTCACTTTGCTGAATCTATTTCATCCCTACGTTTGTCTTTTCATCTTACTCACAGTCATTATATGTTGGGGGCTGCCTTTTCCTTTGGGGTATTTCTCTGAGACAAGGTAGGCTTATTTTTCTATCTTCAGGCTAGTTAGTTTCTCAGGCTGTGCCGAGTTGCATAGGGAGCGTTAGGCGCAATCCACAGCTGCCTCTAGTTGTGTTTGGAGAGGATCAGGAATTGCGGTCTACAGAGTTTCCACGTCTCAGAGCTCGTTCTATTATTTTGGGTTATTGTCAGTCACTGTATGTGCTCTGATCGCTATGTACATTGTGTTACTGAATTGCCTATCATAACAGTAACGCACATAATTGTGCAAAGATATGCTTGTAGTGTGTTTATTTAACCCCTTCCCGACCTGTGACACAGCGTATGCGTCATGAAAGTCGGTGCCAATCCGACCTGTGACGCATATGCTGTGTCACAGAAAGATCGCGTCCCTGCAGGCCGGGTGAAAGGGTTAACTCCCATTTCACCCGATCTGCAGGGACAGGGGGAGTGGTAGTTTAGCCCAGGGGGGGTGGCTTCACCCCCTCGTGGCTACGATCGCTCTGATTGGCTGTTGAAAGTGAAACTGCCAATCAGAGCGATTTGTAATATTTCACCTAAAAAAATGGTGAAATATTACAATCCAGCCATGGCCGATGCTGCAATATCATCGGCCATGGCTGGAAACACTGATGTGCCCCCACCCCACCCCTCCGATCGCCCCCCCAGCCCCCCGATCTGTGGCCCGCTCCCCTCCGTCCTGTGCTCCGCTCCGCCGTCCTCCTGCCCGCTCCCCCCGTGCTCCAATCACACCCCCCCGTGCTCCAATCAAACCCCCCCGCACTCCGATCCCCCCCCGTGCTCCGAACCACCCCCCCTGCACACCGATCCACCCCCCCTGCACACCGATCCACCCGCCCGCACACCGATCACTCTCCCCCATGCTCCGATCCCTCCCCCCCCGTGCTCCGACGCCCCCCCGTGCCCTGATCTCCCCCCCCTGTGCCCTGATCTCCCCCCCTTATACTTACCGATCCTGGCGGGGTCCCGTCCGTCTTCTTCCCCGAGCGCCGCCATGTTCCAAAATGGCGGGCGCATGCGCAGTGCGCCCGCCGAATCTGCCGGCCGGCAGATTCGTTCCAATGTGAATTTTGATCACTGTGATATAATCTATCACAGTGGTCAAAATAAAAAAACAGTAAATGACCCCCCCCATTTGTCCCCCATAGATAGGGACAATAATAAAATAAAGAATTTTTTTTTTTTTTCACTAAGGTTGGAGTTAGAACTAGGGTTAGGGTTAGGGGTAGGGTTAGGGGTAGGGGTAGGGTTAGGGGTAGGGTTAGGGGTAGGGTTAGGGGTAGGGTTAGGGGTAGGGGTAGGGGTAGGGTTAGGGGTAGGGTTAGGGTTTCGGTATGTGCACACGTATTCTGGTCCTCTGCGGATTTTTCCGCAGCGGATTTGATAAATCCGCAGTGCTAAACCGCTGCGGATTTATGGCAGATTTACCGCGGTTTTTCTGCGCATTTCACTGCGGTTTTACAACTGCGATTTTCTATTGGAGCAGTTGTAAAACCGCTGTGGAATCCGCAGAAAGAAGCGACATGCTGCGGAATGTAAACCGCTGCGTTTCCGTGTAGTTTTTCCGCAGCATGTGTACAGCGATTTTTGTTTCCCATAGGTTTACATTGAAATGTAAACTCATGGGAAACTGCTGCGGATCCGCAGCGTGTGCACATACCTTTAGAATTAGGCTATGTGCACACGGTGCGGATTTGGCTGCGGATCCGCAGCGGATTGGCCGCTGCGGATCCGCAGCAGTGTTCCATCAGGTTTACAGTACCATGTAAACCTATGGAAAACCAAATCCGCTGTGCCCATGGTGCGGAAAATACCGCACGGAAACGCTGCGTTGTATTTTCCGCAGCATGTCAATTCTTTGTGCGGATTCCGCAGCGTTTTACACCTATTCCTCAATAGGAATCCGCAGGTGAAATCCGCAGTAAATCCGCAGGTAAAACGCAGTGCCTTTTACCCGCGGATTTTTCAAAAATGGTGCGGAAAAATCTCACACGAATCCGCAACGTGGGTACATAGCCTTAGGGTTAGGGTTGGGTTGGAATTAGGGTTGTGGTTAGGGTTAGGGGTGTGTTGGGGTTAGGGTTGTGGTTAGGGGTGTGTTGCGGTTAGGGTTGTGGTTAGGGTTACGGCTACAGTTGGGATAAGGGTTAGGGGTGTGTTGGCGTTAGAATTGAGGGGTTTCCACTGTTTAGGCACATCAGGGGTCTCCAAACGCAACATGGCGCCACCATTGATTCCAGCCAATCTTTCATTCAAAAAGTCAAATGGTGCTCCTTCCCTTCCGAGCCCCGACGTGTGCCCAAACAGTGGTTTACCCCCACATATGGGGTATCAGTGTACTCAGGACAAACTGGGCAACAATTACTGGGGTCCAATTTCTCCTGTTACCCTTGAGAAAATAAAAAATTGCTTGCTAAAACATCATTTTTGAGGAAAGTAAAATGATTTTTTATTTTCACGGCTCTGCGTTGTAAACGTCTGTGAAGCACTTGGGGGTTCAAAGTGCTCACCACATATCTAGATAAGTTCCTTGGGGGGTCTAGTTTCCAAAATGGGGTCACTTGTGGGGGGTTTCTACTGTTTAGGCACACCAGGGGCTCTGCAAACGCAACGTGACGCCCGCAGACCATTCCATCAAAGTCTGCATTTCAAAACGTCACTACTTGACTTCCGAGCCCCGACATGTGCCCAAACAGTGGTTTACCCCCACATATGGGGTATCAGCGTACTCAGGACAAACTGGGCAACAATTACTGGGGTCCAATTTCTCCTGTTACCCTTGAGAAAATAAAAAATTGCTTGCTAAAACATCATTTTTGAGGAAAGAAAAATGATTTTTTATTTTCACGGCTCTGCGTTGTAAACGTCTGTGAAGCACTTGGGGGTTCAAAGTGCTCACCACATATCTAGATAAGTTCCTTGGGGGGTCTAGTTTCCAAAATGGGGTCACTTGTGGGGGGTTTCTACTGTTTAGGCACACCAGGGGCTCTGCAAACGCAACGTGACGCCCGCAGACCATTCCATCAAAGTCTGCATTTCAAAACGTCACTACTTGACTTCCGAGCCCCGACATGTGCCCAAACAGTGGTTTACCCCCACATATGGGGTATCAGCGTACTCAGGACAAACTGGGCAACAATTACTGGGGTCCAATTTCTCCTGTTACCCTTGAGAAAATAAAAAATTGCTTGCTAAAACATCATTTTTGAGGAAAGAAAAATGATTTTTTATTTTCACGGCTCTGCGTTGTAAACGTCTGTGAAGCACTTGGGGGTTCAAAGTGCTCACCACATATCTAGATAAGTTCCTTGGGGGGTCTAGTTTCCAAAATGGGGTCACTTGTGGGGGGTTTCTACTGTTTAGGCACACCAGGGGCTCTGCAAACGCAACGTGACGCCCGCAGACCATTCCATCAAAGTCTGCATTTCAAAACGTCACTACTTGACTTCCGAGCCCCGACATGTGCCCAAACAGTGGTTTACCCCCACATATGGGGTATCAGCGTACTCAGGACAAACTGGGCAACAATTACTGGGGTCCAATTTCTCCTGTTACCCTTGAGAAAATAAAAAATTGCTTGCTAAAACATCATTTTTGAGGAAAGAAAAATGATTTTTTATTTTCACGGCTCTGCGTTGTAAACGTCTGTGAAGCACTTGGGGGTTCAAAGTGCTCACCACATATCTAGATAAGTTCCTTGGGGGGTCTAGTTTCCAAAATGGGGTCACTTGTGGGGGGTTTCTACTGTTTAGGCACACCAGGGGCTCTGCAAACGCAACGTGACGCCCGCAGACCATTCCATCAAAGTCTGCATTTCAAAAGTCACTACTTCCCTTCTGAGCCCCGACGTGTGCCCAAACAGTGGTTTACCCCCACATATGGGGTATCAGCGTACTCAGGAGAAACTGGACAACAACTTTTGGGGTCCAATTTCTCCTGTAACCCTTGGGAAAATAAAAAATTCTGGGCTAAAAAATTATTTTTGAGGAAAGAAAACGTATTTATTATTTTCACTGCTCTGTGTTATAAACTTCTGTGAAGCACTTGGGGGTTCAAAGTGCTCACCTCACATCTAGATAAGTTCCTTTCGGGGTCTAGTTTCTAAAATGGGGTCACTTGTGGGGGGTTTCTACTGTTTAGCCACATCAGGGGCTCTGCAAACGCAACGTAACGCCCGCAGAGCATTCCATCAAAGTCTGCATTTCAAAATGTCACTACTTGACTTCCGAGCCCCGACATGTGCCCAAACTGTGGTTTACCCCCACATATGGGGTATCAGCGTACTCAGGAGAAACTGTACAACAACTTTTGGGGTCAAATTTCTCCTTTTACCCTTGGGAAAATAATAAATTGCAGGCTAAAAAATCATTTTAGAGAAAATAAAATTTTTATTTTATTTTCATGGCTCTGCGTTATAAACTTCTGTGAAGCACTTGGAAGTTCAAAGTCCTCACCACACATCTAGATTAGTTCCTTTAGGGGTCTAGTTTCCAAAATGGGGTCATATGTGGGGGATCTCCAATGTTTAGGCACACAGGGGCTCTCCAAACGTGACATGGTGTCCGCTAATGATTGGAGCTAATTTTCCATTTAAAAAGCCAATTGGCGTGCCTTCCCTTCCGAGCCCTGCCGTGCGCCCAAACAGTGGTTTACCCCCACATATGGGGTATCAGCGTACTCAGGACAAACTGGACAACAACATTTGCGGTCCAATTTCTCCTATTACCCTTGGCAAAATAGGAAATTCCAGGCTAAAAATCATTTTTGAGGAAAGAAAAATTATTTTTTATTTTCATGGCTCTGCATTATAAACTTCTGTGAAGCACCTGGGGGTTTAAAGTGCTCAATATGCATCTAGATAAGTTCCTTGGGGGGTCTAGTTTCCAAAATGGGGTCACTTGTGGGGGAGCTCCAATGCATAGGCACACAGGGGCTCTCTAAACGCGACATGGTGTCCGCTAACAATTGGAGCTAATTTTCCATTCAAAAAGTCAAATGGCGCGCCTTCCCTTCCGAGCCCTGCCGTGTGCCCAAACAGTGGTTTACCCCCACATATGAGGTATCGGCGTACTCGGGAGAAATTGCCCAACAAATTTTAGGATTCATTTTATCCTATTGCCCATGTGAAAATGAAAAACTGAGGCGAAAAGAATTTTTTTGTGAAAAAAAAGTACTTTTTCATTTTTACAGATCAATTTGTGAAGCACCTGAGGGTTTAAAGTGCTCAATATGCATCTAGATAAGTTCCTTGGGGGGTCTAGTTTCCAAAATGGGGTCATTTGTGGGGGAGCTCCAATGTTTAGGCACACGGGGGCTCTCCAAACACGACATGGTGTCCGCTAACGATGGAGATAATTTTTCATTCAAAAAGTCAAATGGCGCTCCTTCCCTTCCGAACCTTACCATGTGCCCAAACAGTGGTTTACCCCCACATGTGAGGTATCGGCGTACTCATGAGAAATTGCCCAACAAATTTTAGGATCCATTTTATCCTGTTACCCATGTGCAAATGAAAAAAATTGAGGCTAAAAGAATTTTTTTGTGAAAAAAAAGTACTTTTTCATTTTTACGGATCAATTTGTGAAGCCCCCGGGGGTTCAAAGTTCTCACTATGCATCTAGATAAGTTCCTTGGGGCGTCTAGTTTCCAAAATGGGGTCACGTGTGGGGGAGCTCCAATTTTTAGGCACACGGGGGCTCTCCAAACGTGACATGGTGTCCGCTAAAGAGTGGAGCCAATTTTTCATTCAAAAAGTCAAATGGCGCTCCTTCCCTTCCAAGCCCTGCCGTGCGCCCAAACAGTGGTTTACCACCACATATGAGGTATCAGCGTACTCAGGACAAATTGGACAAGAACTTTCGTGGTTCAGTTTCTCCTTGTACCATTGGGAAAATAAAAAAAATGTTGCTAAAAGATAATTTTTGTGACTAAAAAGTTAAATGTTCATTTTTTCCTTCCATGTTGCTTCTGCTGCTGTGAAGCACCTGAAGGGTTAAAAAACTTCTTGAATGTGGTTTTGTGCACCTTGAGGGGTGCATTTTTTAGAATGGTGTCACTTTTGGGTATTTTCAGCCATATAGACCCCTCAAACTGACTTCAAATGTGAGGTGGTCCCTAAAAAAAATGGTTTTGTAAATTTCGTTGTAAAAATGAGAAATCGCTGGTCAAATTTTAACTCTTATAACTTCCTAGCAAAAAAAAATTTTGTTTCCAAAATTGTGCTGGTGTAAAGTAGACATGTGGGAAATGTTATTTATTAACTATTTTGTGTCACATAACTCTCTGGTTTAACAGAATAAAAATTCAAAATGTGAAAATTGCGAAATTTTCAAAATTTTCGCCAAATTTCCGTTTTTATCACAAATAAACGCAGAATTTATTGACCTAAATTTACCACTAACATGAAGCCCAATATGTCACGAAAAAACAATCTCAGAACCGCTAGGATCCGTTGAAGCGTTCCTGAGTTATTACCTCATAAAGGGACACTGGTCAGAATTGCAAAAAACGGCCAGGTCATTAAGGTCAAAATAGGCTGGGTCATGAAGGGGTTAAACACACTACGAGCAGTCAATGTTTAACCCTCTTTGATAAACCGCGAAACGCGCGTCAGGGGGCTGCCAGTGGAGTGGAGAGAGTCCTCTTGCCTCATATATGGGTAAGTTACGATACCTCAGAACTTGACTGTGGTTTTATGTGCTGGCATACCTACGGGTTTTCCACTTAGAATTTCTCCTGCTCTATATGTGCTATTATAGCAATTGATATATTTTATTGTATTGTCGTTTATTGTTAATAAAGTTTATATGTCTTTGAACATGCGCTTTGGGATTTCCTTACTCCGGTTCTTTGTGGTATACATATAACTTAGAGTACATACTCACCATCACTTGTCACTTTGATCCCCGAAGCCAGTGTCACCTGTAAAAAAATATTAAAATAATAAACAACCAATATACTCCCTAATCCGCAGAAATCCAATAAAAACGAGTGTCCCACGACAATCTCCCGTGGAGAGCAGCAGCATCAGCTGATGCAACTGCTCTCCAGGGGCTCCAGGAATACAATGACGGAAGGTATCATGCCGCACTGTATTCCTCCGCCACTGTAGAAAATAGTCCCTAGTCTCACTTGTCACACTACTATGTGAGAAAGTTCCCACGCAGTAATGCCATAAAGTGAGACCAGTGAACTATAGTAACCTCAGTGATGCACTGCAGGAGCCATTGTCTCCTGTCAGTGTGTCACTGTGGGTCCTATAGAGCAGTGACATCACCCGATGTCACTGTTCTATAGGGGAGATCGTCGTGGGACACTCGTTATTAATTGGACTGCGTCGGACAGGGAGTATATGGTTTATTTTACGTTTTTTTTGCAGGCGATCAAGTATGGTAAGTATGGTTAAATTAAGAATAATAAAATACTTTTTTCTGGCTGTTTCTTTATTTTTATTTTTAACTCTTTCCCTACTCTAGTATTAATAATGGATAGGCGTCTTATTGACGGGAGCCCACGCCATTTTTTTCCGTTTTTTTAATTTATTTTAAATTAAAAGCTCTCTAAGAAATATCGGCCTTTCTATTATATATCTATGGCTATATCGATCTATAGATATATTTATAGATAGATATATCTATAGATACATAGATGTATCTATCCATATATCCGGCTACCTTCACATATCAGGTTTTTTGCCGTCAGGCACAATCCGGCGAGTTTTGAAAAAAACAGATCCATTTTTTTCCGCCGGATCCTTTTTTTTGTTGTATTAGTTGTTAGTTGTTGTATTCGTGCTGGATTGCACCTGATGGCCACATGTTTCATCCGTTTTTTTGCCGGATTCTTCAGAAAAGCTGTTTCCGGCGGACGGAGAAAACGTACAGAAGAACGTTTTTTTTTTGTCTGGCGAAAAAACGAACAGCGAGTGATCCGGCGAAAAATGTATGAAACTGAGATGTGAAATGAAGAATCCGGCCTCCGAATCTGGTTTTTCATGCATTTTTTCCATTGAAATCATGCACATCTTTCATTCTCTCTAAAAACAAAAACAAAAAAAACGGATCAGTTGCATCAGTTTTTCACTATTAGCAACGGATCCGTTTTTTCAAAAATTCGCCGTATCCTGCCTGATGGATAGATGTAGATAGATATATGGATAGTTAAGCTACTTTCACACAAGTTTTTTTCCGTCAGTCAGGATCCGGTGAATTTGTGGAAAAACGGATCCGTTGCAAATAGTGAAAAACTGATGCAACTGATCCTTTTTTAGAGAGAGAGAACGGAAAATGTGCATGATTTCAATGGAAAAAATTCATGAAAAACCGGATTCGGAGGCCGGAGTCATCATTTCACATCTGTTTCTTAAATTTTTTGCTGCATCCGTCTCTGGGCGTTTTTTCACCGGACAGAAAAAACTTTCCTCTGTACGTTCTCTCCGTCCGGCAGAAACAGTTTTGTTTTTTACGGATCCGGCAAAAAGTGGATGAAACATGTGGTCATCAGGCGCTATCCAGTCGCTAATACAACTCTGAACAAAAATCGGATCCGGTGGGAAAAAAAAACGGATCCGGTTTTTTTTTTTTCAAAACGCGCCGGATTGAGCCTGATGGCAAAAACCTGATGTGCAAAAGTATCCTAACTATCCTTATATATCTATCTACATCTTTCTATCTCATTCCTTCCGTCTATCTATGTATCTATTGTGATGCAGTGACCCCTGTAACAGCTAGGGGGCGCTGTGAGTGCTCTTTGGGATGTGCATGGAGGCATATTTATTGTGATAATCGTGGTGAAACAGTGACTGGCTGTGTTGTGAATGGCCGATATGTGTCGCAGAGGGAGTCTGCGTAGTAAGTCTGATGCAATGTTGTTGTTCTGGGACCTGTAGTCCCTCAAGTGTGTATATGTATGGTGTAGCTGTAAGGGAGACTTAATAAGCTAGTTGTGTGAAATGGGTGGGACAAACTAGCCACACATCCACACTCCCATCCAGGGGAGTGGTTAAGGGTATATAATGTGACCAGGGTGGGTCACATGTTCCTGTGTATGGTCGCTGTGAGTGACCTGTGTGTTCCTGTGTGGTTCCAGTGGAAGGTCCTGGAGAGCCTGTGTGTTGGGAGGTCCTGGGAGTAGGACCGGATCCCTGAATAGCACACTGAACACCCTGTGTGGAATTTCCAGGGAGAAGGAGTTCTGAATAGCACATGGTGGGACTTTGGACTTGCTGGTGGCCTGGGGTGTTGGTCTGACGTCCTGAATAGCACCTGTCCAGGCCACATGTGCGGTTCATGTGGGGAAGTTACCATCCTTCGGTGGGTCTGGACTGACTAAGATATGCCGCCAGTTGGTGATCCCTGTGAGGCAGCTTTCGCGGAGGAATGGAATGGCGAGGAGTCAGCAGGTGGAGCAGGAGCTCCCGTCAAGTACCTATACAGACTGTTGGTGCTTGTAATGTTCTATGAACTGTGTGGTCTCCCATGATGACTGAACGGAGTGAGGTTCGGCGTGTTTAGAGACCGCGACCCAGTGTCATATGCGCTGTATGTGACTTGGGACATTGGTGAAGTTTACGGCGTACAGACACCCATGGTAACTGGGCGAAGTGAGAGGCCCAGCATGTTTTAGTGTCTGTGAGACAAAGCCGTAAACGTGAGTTAAAACCGTAGTGTCGTAAGTTGGTGCCTGTTGTGCTCAATGGACATTGGTGAAGTGTACGGCGTACGGACACCCATGGGAACTGGACGAAGTGAGAGGTCCAGCATGTTTAGTGTCCGTGAGTCAAAGCCGTAAATGAAGTGTTAAGACAAAGCTGCAAGTTAACATCACCAGTTGGTGCCTATTTTGTTCTATGGAATGTATAACATGAACTGTGCATAACCCGGTTTATGACAATTTAATAAACCGTATGGACTGTTTGTTTGGAAAAATCGTGCCTGACTATGTTAATCCTGTGCCAAGCGAGTGTCCCCCAATACACTTAGTGAGAGCAATCTTACACTATCTGTCTGTCTGTCTATTTATGTGTGTAATGGAGTGTGGGTTGGACAAATGTTAAAGAGGAGGTTGGACAAGACATGACATCACAAATCTTTTTTTTTTTTTTGTTCAATAATACATCTTTATTTAGCTTTCAAAAACGCATTCAAAACCACGCAAAAAACGCATAGAAAATGCACCTGCGTTTTCTGCCTAGACCTGCGGATTTAGTGCAGAAAAATCCGCAGGCAAATCTGCAACATGTACACATACCCTAAGCCTGTTGGACAGAATGTCTGTCTTGATGAATCGCCGCCTATGCATCTATAATAGTCAGATAATGTCTAGGAAGCATGTTCGGGGCGGCCTGTGGTCAGGTCTTTCCAAGGTTTCTCTGGGTTAGAGCAGGAAGATAAGACTCTGCCTACAGTCCTGCATTGGAGCATATTGTTAGCTGCAAACTTCTAACGCTGATTACACAAGAACCACAAGTCCATCTCTTCACATTAAGGTACCGTTACACTAAACGACTTACCAACGATCACGATCAGCGATACGACCTGGCCGTGATCGTTGGTAAGTCGTTGTGTGGTCACTGGGGAGCTGTCACACAGACAGCTCTCTCCAGCGACCAACGATCAGGGGAACGACTTTGGCATCATTGAAACTGTCTTCAATGATGCCGAAGTCCCCGGGTAACCAGGGTAAACATCGGGTTACTAAGTGCAGGGTCGCGCTTAGTACCCCGATATTTACCCTGGTTACCATTGTAAAAGTAAAAAAAAAAAACACTACATGCTCACAATCTGATGTCTGTCACGTCCCCCGTCGTCAGATTCCCGCACTGACTGTGTCAGCGCCGGCCGTAAAGCAGAGCACAGCGGTGACGTCACCGCTGTGCTCTGCTTTACGGCCGGCGCTTATAGTCAGTGCAGGGAAGCTGACGGCGGGGGACGTGACCGACATCGGAATGTGAGTATGTAGTGTTTTTTTTTTTTTTTTTTTTTTTAAATTTTACAATGGTAACCAGGGTAAATATCGGGTTACAAAGCGCGGCCCTGCGCTTAGTAACCCGATATTTACCCTGGTTACAAGTGAACACATCGCTGGATCCAGCGATGACAGCGGGTGATCAGCGACCAAAAAAAGGTCCTGATCATTCCCCAACGACCAACGATCTACCAGCAGGGGCCTGATCGTTGGTCGCTGTCACACATAACGAGATCGTTAGCGGGATCGTTGCTACGTCCCAAAAAGCGTGATGTTGCAACGATATCGTTAACGATATCGTTATGTGTGAAGGTACCTTTAGGCATCATTTTAATCAGTTTAACACTGCCAGCCTGACACTGCCTGTAGTTTAACAAAATCCTGATGACAGATTCGCGTGAAGCCTCTTCCCCTTATCCTTTTCAATGATGTCATTACAGGAGAGTGGCCAAAAACTCATTTCAATAGCTAAACCAGCCCCTTAATGTGCCAATGTATAAACAGTGAGGGGGATTGGCTTAGCTATTGAACGTAGCCTTCAGCCAGCCCCCTTCAAGCATGTCACTGACTGGTCTTGGGGGAAAAGAAGCTCTCTTCTGTGCCAAAGCCCAATTAAAATTGAAGAGCCAGAATGGAAGGACATTAGGAAATTTAAGTTAAGAGTTAAAGTATGTTACATTTAATTCCTAATAGAAAACATTTGATTTGCTGGACAACCCCTTTAAAAAGTGTAAAATTCGGGTGATGGTATTTAATTGGTGTTCACAATCATTCTGAGATAATTGGTAATACATATAGCAGTCAGAACATATAAGAAGGGAGGGCGCACACAGAACTATAGGGTACAAAAAAGATTCTTTTTTGTACCCTTTCTTTGTAAAAGACACAAAGTAAGGCTACTTTCACACTAGCGTTTTTTGTAAATCCGTCACAATGCGTCGTTTTGCAGAAAAAACGCATCCTGCAAAAGTGCTTGCAGGATGCGTTTTTTCCCCATAGACTTCTATTGGCGACGCATTTGCGACGGATTTGCACACTTCGCATCCGTCTTGCGACGGATACGTCGTGCTTTGGCGGACCGTCGGGAAAAAAAAACCCTACATGTAACGTTTTTTTCTCCCGACGGACCGCTTTTTCCGACCGCGCATGCGCGGCCGGAACTCCGCCCCCACCTCCCCGCACCTTACAATGGGGCAGCGGATGCGCCGGAAAAATGCATCCGCTGCACCAATTGTGCAAAGCGTTAAACGCTAGCGTCGGAATCTCTCCCCGACGCATTGCGACGGGGAGATTCCGACGCTAGTGTGAAAGAAGCCTAAGACCAAAACGGTAAATGGTGAGCCAAAAATTATTGTGGCACCACAGCTGAACAGGGACAAATGGTATTGTAGCAGCATAAAATATTGTGCATAAATAAGTATATTTGCACAGATACACTGAGACATGGTGACCAACAATAGGCCGGATTAAACCTAATTACTTGAAAGTGCATCGTTCATAAGGCTTCTGCGGTGGACAGGAAAAACCAAGGTATTAACATATAGTGCCGCAAAAAAAAAATATATATATATATATATATATATACAGTATATATAATGATGGTTTACCTGTATGTAAGCAACTATGGTGCCACAACCCATACGCGCGTTTCGGCAGCGTGCCTTCGTCAGGGAGAGTGCGTTATAGTCTTACTTTGTGTCTTTTAAAGTGTTTTTATCATTGCTGTATTTTGATCCAATTAAGAATCTTTTTTGTACCCTATAGTTCTGTGTGCGCCCTCCCTTCTTATATGTTGTGATCCTTTTGGCGCTGAACACCAGTATATCAGTTCTATATGATGTCAATGTATATGATACCTGATTTATATGATTTAGTTTTGGTGGCATAGTTTGTCTGGGGATTTATTTTCATGTTAATCAAGTAATATGGACAAATATTAGTAATTGTTTTAGGTACATTTTTACATTTGTCGTTATGTGCAGACGTGGATTTAGATTTATTCATGTGTTAAAACATGTCTCTCTTTTCGCAGGTTACCCGCAGACCCAATCAAACAATTAAAGTCGTGTTACAATGAGAAGTTTCACATCCTCTTGAAGTAAGTGATCATTGTATAGATCCGTCGTCATTTTGTGTGTCACCACCTACATAAATCCTGTATCCTCCAAGACTGGATGTCGTAAATCTGTGTCTCTCTTGCAGTTGCTCTATTAGAAGTCCCAGTATGGTTTGCCCGTCTGTAACCGGACCATGATTTTGTTAGGCTCTGCTTATTCTAGTCTTGGCTTACATAGGTTACTTGTTATCGGCTAGGCCTTTTCTGTACATTGTAGGGAACACATGATAACCGTTAATATTAATAGACACATTTAATGGGAACCTGTCAGCAGGATTGTGCACAGTAACCTACACACAGTGTCAGGTCAGAGCCGTTATACTGATTACAATGATACCTGATGATGAAATCCGTCTTGTGGTTCTTGTTTAATCTTTATTTTCAGTTTTGAGTTAATGATATGCTCGTGCTTCGGGGCTGGACGGGGGTCTTCATGTGGCGCTCTGATTACATATTCCTAATGCAGACTGCTGATAGGTCACTGATCCCTCACTGACCCGCCCCCTAGTTTACATAATGAATATCTGTACATACTTAAAAACAAAACAAAAAACCTTCTGCAGCCAAGTGCCAGCTGTGCCACCTGCTCGAAAGCATAATCAGCTGTATTATGTGCCAATAATACATTTAATTCACATTATTCAGCTAGGGAAAAAATAAATCAATTTGAAAATGGCGCCTGCACAGTGGCTGCTATTCGGTGTCTATAACTGTGATCCGATAGCTGCTACCGCACATGTGCCGGCGGCGCCATCTTACTGGAGAAGAAAAAAAAATCCTCCAAGATGATGCCTCCTGCACAGTAGCAGCTCTCTGCTGTACCTGAGCTGCTACTGCGCAGACCGCACCGTCTTGGAGGAGGATTTTTTTTTTTTTTTTAAATTTCCACTGGATTCCCGCAATGCGGCTTTTGTTTTATTTTTTAAATTTTTTTTTTGTCTTTGTTTTGCAGAATTCACTTACGGTGTGCATGATTACTATGGTTTTACAAGTCATTGCCTTTCTTTACGCGGTGATTTCAATGTTACCTTATTTTGTTCAATTCCTGGTAATCTGTGTTTTGTAGGAAATGGAAACTGGAATAATTGATTCAGCATTTTAGTGATGAACCGTCGATGAATGATTAAAGGGTCTGTTTACCACAAAACCAATTTTTGCAATTTCACTGCACTTGGAATTTTTTTCCTGTTTTCCAGTACACGATATGTTAAAACCAATTATGTCGTTCAAAAGTATAACTCATCCCGCAAAAGTCAACCCCTAATGTGGCCATATTAACCAAACAATAAAAGTTAAGGGTCTGGGAAGAAGGGGAGCAAAAAACGAAAATACTTCCTGGGGTTAAAATGTGGAGTCCAAAACTGTATCCCTTATTCTAAATGTGGCCTCACCAGTGATTTATAAAGTGGTAATAATACGTTGGGATCGCGGGATTTTATCGCTCTTTTTATACATCCTAAAATTGTCTTTGCTTTTGCAGCTGCTGCCTGACATTGAGTACTGCTGCTCAGCTTACTTGTAACCAGAATACCCAGGTCCTTCTCCTGTTCTGTAGTCCCGAGTATGGTCCCATTTAATATATATGAAGCAATAGGGTTACTCTGTCCTAGGTGCATTACTTTACATTTATCTACATTAAATCTCATTTGGCAAGTGTTTGCCCATTCGGTCGTCTTATTCAGGTCGTTTTGCAATATTGTAATGTCAAGGTCAGATGATTTTAATATCCTACATAGTTTGGTGTCGTCAACAAAGACTGACACTTTACTCTCAATCCCATCCACAAGGTCATTAATAAAGAGGCTGAAAAGAATCGGTCCTAGCACAGATCCCTGCGGTCCCCACTGCTCACTATATACCATTTAGAGAAGTTACCATTTATGACAACTTTGTTTCCTGTAATTTAGCCAATTCCTTACCCATCTGCATATAGTTTCCCCCAGCCCTCGATTCTGTAGCTTCAGTATGTTATCTGGAACTGTATCAAATGCCTTTGCCAAGTCCAGATAACTCACATCAGCCGCATTACCTACATCCAGATTTGCACTTACCTCCTCATAGAAACTCAACATGTTAGGTAGACATGACTTATTCTTCATGAATCCATGCTGGGTGTCCGTTATTATATTATCTACAATCTATTTCTGCAGGTCATCTCTTATGATGCCCTCAAAAATTTTACACACTTCTGATGTCAAGCTTACTGGATGGTAGTTGCCTGGATCCACCTCCTTATCTTTCTTAAATATCGGTACCACGTGATCCTCCAATCCTGTGGCACCACCTCTGTTACAAGAGTGTCTAAGGCCGGCGTCACACTCAGTGTATAAAAATACGGTCCGTAATTTACGGCTGTAATACGCAGAAAAGTCCCCAAAATAGTGGTCCGTATCTCATCCGTAGGCAGGGTGTGTCAGCGTACTTTGCGCATGGCATCCTCCGTATGTAATCCGTATGGCATCCGTACTGCGAGATTTTCTCGCAGGCTTGCAAAACCGACATACGGACATACCATGGATCCATGTTCTCAAAAAAACACAAAAACATATGTACTGTATATATGTACTGTATATATATATGTAGAAAATCGCAGCATGTCCATGCCAATTTTTTCGCCATTTAACCCTTTAATTTAATAGCTAGACAGCCCAAATTTTGCACATACACACTACTAACATTAGTAGTGTGGATTATGCAAAAAAATGGGGATATGAGATGGTTTACTGTATGTAAACTATGTCTCATATCATGTCGGGTTTAGGAAGGAGATAGCAAAACCCGGCAATTGAATTACCGGCTTTTAAGCTATCTCGCGCTGGATTATATATATATATATATATATATATATATATATATATATATATATATATATATATATATATATATATATATATATATATATATATATATATATATATATATATCCAGACCAGAAAAATAAAAAAAGTAAGCGGCACAGCTCGACTTTGCAGAGATTATAAACTCAATGTGGAGAGTTTCCCAACAAAAGGTAGTCCGATCAGGTGAAAGGCGGTGCTTGCGTGAAACAAAGTGTCCATGTAAATAAAAAAATAGAAAAAACGCAATAGCACTCACCAATCAGTGGAAATTCAAACATCCTTTATTAGAACATGCAGCAAATCATCTTCACGGTTCAAGGGAGGGAGTGCGTTTTTTCTATTTTTTTATTTATATATATAATCCAGCGCGAGATAGCTTAAAAGCTGGTAATTCAATTGCCGGCTTTTGCTATCTCCTTCCTAAACCCGACATGATATGAGACATGGTTTACATACAGTAAACCATCTCATATCCCCATTTTTTTGCATAATCCACACTACTAATGTTAGTAGTGTGTATGTGCAAAATTTGGGCTGTCTAGCTATTAAATTAAAGGGTTAAATGGCGTAAAAAATTGGCATGGACATGCTGCGATTTTCTACGGCCGTAGAAGACCGTATAATACGGATCAGTAAAATACGGCTGATAGGAGCCGGGGCATAGAGAAGCATTGTACCGTATGCAATCTGTATTTTCAGCACCTCTCTTATGTCCGTAAAACACGGTAGTGTGACGCCGACCTAAGAATGAGATACAGTAGTCTGTCAATTATTGAGCTCAATTCCCTCAGTATCCGTGGATGTATGCCATCTGAGCTAATCTATACAATTAAGCTCTTTCCTTAAAGGGAACCTGTCACCCCGTTTTTTCAAGAAGAGCTAAAAATAGCGTTAAATAGGGGCAGAGCTGTGCTTTACATTAGTGTATTTTGGAGCCTTTATTCCCCACCTATGCTGCCGAAATACCTTTGTAAAGTCGCCGTTTTGGGCTGTCACTCACGCTGGTCAGGTCATATGGGCGTGGTGACAGTGCTGTTTCTCCTCCAGATCTCCGTTGGTGGCGTAGTGGTGTGCCCATGTCCAAGTGGCGAATCCACTGCGCAGCTTCAAGGAAAATAGCGCGATCTGCGCTATTCAGCCGTCTATCGTGGGTGCAGCCATCTTTGTGAGGCCGCGCGTGCGCAGATGGTTCTTCTCGGCTTCCCGGGGCTTCAGGAAAATGGCTGCGGGATGCCGTGCGTGCGCAGATGGCGATCTCGACGGCCATTTTCCTGAAGCCGAGTTCGCATCTCGGCTGCAGGAAAATGGCCGGCCGCGATCTCCATCTGCGCACGCGCGGCATCCCGCGGACGTTTTCCTGAAGCCCCGGGAAGCCGAGAAGAACCATCTGCGCACGTGCGGCCTCACAAAGATGGCCGCGCCCACCGATAAACGGCTGAATAGCGCAGATCGCGCTATTTTCCTTGAAGCTGCGCAGTGGATTCGCCACTTGGACATGCGCACACCACTACGCCACCAACGGAGATCTGAGGGAGAAACAGCGCTGTCACCACGCCCATATGACCTGACCAGTGTGAGTGACAGCCCAAAACGGCGACTTTACAAAGGTATTTCGGCAGCATAGGTGGGGAATAAAGGCTCCAAAATACACTAATGTAAAGCCCAGCTCTGCCCCTATTTAACGCTATTTTTAGCTCTTCTTGAAAAAACGGGGTGACAGGTTCCCTTTAATTTGTTGAAATCAGCTTTTTGAAAAATCCAGGTTTTGTCATTTCCCCTTTTGAA